>NC_140811.1:4292500-4412500 GCF_050613455.1 Vespa mandarinia | reverse complement strand
TCGATTATATTCTCGATATAGAATGCTAATGTAAACGATAACCGTCTAGCATCTATCCGTTACTCCCTATCAAAATTTACGGCAAATAAAGTTGGTTAACGAGCTTACTACCTATATATGTATGTATATATATATATATATGTATGTATATATTTTTATTGCTGTGTAATAACGGTAGAAACATGCATCCTTGAAGAGGTCGGTATTCCAATCATTTTATACTTTCACTACTTTAGGAACTGACTACTGAACTCTGATCCAACTATCGAACGTTTATCTAACAACGAAAGATTCTAATTCTAATATAAATTCAATTATTAATAAAGTATAATTTTTCAAAATGGTAATGTTATAAAGACATGCGAATCCTTAACACAAATTTGTTGGCTCACCACAGTACCAATGTGAACAGAGTAGAAAAGATGAAGAAAGAAAAATAAGTTGAAGGGAAGAAGCACCTCTCTCTTCCTCTCTCTCTCTCTCTCTCTCTCTCTCTCTCTCTCTTTCAAGCGATAACAGAGCAATCTGGCAAAGAGCTCCGTTAATCCTTCCTTTTTTGTGCATGGACTACTATCCGGTAGTAGAGAGCAGTAGTGGAAGGTGAAGTCGAAGCCGGTGAATCCGCCCCTGGCGCCACGTAGTATGTGCCATATCATGTGTATGTGTGTATGTGCGGTCTGTCGCGTGTGTTGGATCTTGTGCTCTCGCCGGTTGTGCCGATGACCAGTCTCTGGTCTGGCTGCAGCTGCGAACCGGTTATATACTTTCATCTGGCAGCCTTAGCACGCTCCCTAAAAGAGAATCCGGTGACTATAGTCACGCTGAAGAGGAAGGACAGAGAAAGAGAAATATAGAGAAATAAAGTGAGAGAGAAAGAGAGAAAGAAAGAGGGAGAAGAGAGAGAAAGAGAGAAAGAGAGAAAGAGAGAAAGAGAGAAAGAGAGAAAGAGAGAGAGAGAGAGAGACAGATAGTGAAAGAGAAGAACAGGGGGGAGGTTAATGCCTGTACCAAGGCACGCTTATGCATTGGAAGAAAAGACGTGCAATGTTCCTTTTTATTCCCTCCCCCATCCCTCCTCCCACCACTAACCCCGTTCAATCTCCTCCCTCTCCCCCCCCCCCCCACCAAAAGTTCCTCTTTCGTTCTCTTGTCTCTTTCTTGTCTTGGTTTTTCTTTTTCTCTCTTTCTTCTATCTCTCTTTCCTTTTCTTTTTACCTCCTTTCTTTGAGACCTTCTTCTTCGTATTCTCCTTCTTCTTCGTCGTCGTCTTCTTCTTCGTCTTCTTCTTCCATTGGGATCCATCCACTGGACTTCTACTTGTCCCGTCGTACGTCGAAAGAATGACAGATTTAAGGACGGCTCGATCAGCGAATCGAGAGAGATAGAGAGATGCCCGATGTATCTCGCCAGACATAACTCAACGCCGGGTATTAAGATTTTCGTAGCTACTTCACGTGCATTCCTTCGAAGAGATCTTGCTTTCATTTTGCTTGTTTGTTTACTTTTTTTTCTTTTTTTTTTTCTTTTTTTTTTCTCCATTTATTCGTTCTTTTGTTTTCTTTTCCTTTTCTTCTTTCTTTCTTTTTCTTTATGATTTCTCTTGCCTTTTTCTTTTTTCTTTTTTCTTTTTTCTTTTTTTTTTTTTGTTGTTGTTTTCTTCATCTTTATTCGGGCTCGCGAGTTACGAAAGATGATCGGAGAATCTTGTAATTTCGCTTTAGTCGAGACGACGAAATTACGAGTTTCCCTTCTGGTCAAGGTATGTAGCATACTTATGTACTCCCTTTCGAAGGATAAGAGAAGGGACGGGTCGTGGTAAGAGAAAGGGAAATTAATGCACCTCACTGGTGTTTTCACTTTTATAACCGTAATATATCTACACATTGATCTTTTTTTCGTCGAATGAACGAATGATATTAAAAATGGATGATACAATATATATATATATATATATATATATATATATATATATAATATAATATAATATATATAATATATATAATATAATATATAATATAATATATATAATATAATATATAATATAATATATAATATAATATATAATATATAATATAATATATATAATATAATATATAATATATATAATATAATATATATAATATATATATATATATATATATATATATATATTCGACTATTGTTAAATAGAATTAGATCTTATCATTCAATTATTTCTATTGATTAAATTAATATTGAATCAATATCGATATATTATCAAAACGTTATCCAAATATTTTGATATATGTGATCGTTTTTCATCGAAAATCAATGATTCAATTATAACGTCGATTAAATTAGTGAAGATCAGAGATTGTTCCCTTCCTTTTTTTTTTTTGTTTTTTTTTATTACCCGTTTGTGAGCGTAATATACGATTGGAAAAAAAAAATAAAAACGACGGTGTATATATATATATATATATATATATATATATATATATATACATATATATACATGCATGCCTATCTATAACCGTGGAAGATGAGAAATCTCTGAAGAATTCGGTACGAAACAAGTTCGTTCGAATGAATATCTTCGCTCTTCTTGCATACCCTTCCGTAGTTGGATTCACGGTACGAGCGTGACCACGTTCCGTAAGTGGAGTCTAATGGACGGAGCTCAGAGATCGGTGCTTCGAAGACTTTTAGTCGCGATACGTTTCCTCGTAAATCAACGCCGCGAAACTCGAGAAGAAACTTTGCCATTTTACGTTGTCTCCAAGACGACAACGACGACGACGACGACGATCGACTTCTCTCTCGATCGAATCACGTCGAGATCTTCACTATTCATTATTTTTTTTTTCTTTTTTTTTCTTTTTTTTTTACTTATTTTTCTTCTCTCTCTCTCTCTCTCTCTCTCTCTCTCTCCCTCTCTCTCTTATCGCGATCAGCTTCTTTTCCTCTTTATCTTCCTCTTTTTGACTCAATGACACATTCGAACTCGTCTTGGTGGTATCTAACTACCTTCCTTTTATTTCATTCGCCTATCCTTTCAACGCTCGTCCTCTCGAGCGAGTAGAATAGTGCTTGTTCCGTTAGATTCGCGATGCCGTATTTCTAACTACGGATCGCTTTACGATCCTACTTCGGGAGAAATATCGAGACTCAAGATAATTAATGGTAACTCTTTTGCGTGAGCCTTGCGTCGACTAAACGACGATAACTCGAGCCTAGTGAAATTAATTGTCGAGTGAAAAGGAAAAGAAAAGAAAGGAAAAAGGAAAAAAAGAAGGATTCGAAAAAAAAAAGGAAAGAAAAACAAAGCAAAACTTTATCTATATATTTAAATTAAAAAAAAAAAAAAGAACAAAAACTGGAATCGAATAACTTACGATTTTCAATATGTATCTTATTACGAGAAACGGAGTATTTTTCGTTTCTTTTCCCTTTTTTTTTTTTTTTTTTTTTTTCCTTAGAGAATTCCTCCTGGAATCTGGGTTACGAATTTCTATTCGACTTTCAGGATGATACTTTTTTTACTTTTTCTTTTGCTTTCATCGCACGTCATCGCATTTCTAATATTTTCAAGACCCACCACCCACTCCTACCCCCACCCCCTCCTCACCCCTCGAAACTACTTGCCCGTCGTCGTTTTTGCTTGGAAAATTAAAAAGCCTCGGCTCGAGCGAAATATCTACTGGCAGTCGGATAGGTATGTTGCTTCGTATGAAACCACGCGTGCACATTTAAATTGCGAGAAGAGGTCTCTGTGAGTTCTTTTGCAAGTCACATGAATCTAATATACATCGTTGCTGGGCAATTTTGTACGTTTCGTAGTATCCTCTTCTCTCTCTCTCTCTCTCTCTCTCTCTCTCTCTTGCTCTCTTTTTCTCTTTCTCTTTCTCTTTCTCTTTCCCTTTTTCTTTCTCTTTCTTTTTCGCATGTTTAATTGCAACCAGACCTACGCGAATTGCATGTTTTAAACCGGTGAAAAAGTTTAAACGATAGCTCGTGCTTATCCTTCGTTACGTACACATGTTCATATCAAATTCTAAGCATATCGCTAGGAAGGATTTCAACGAAAAATTTTTTTCGAAAAAAAAAAAGAAAAAAAAAATACGTGCCCTTCTGCGTGCCATTGCAAAGAAACGCAAGTATATCATAGATAGGTATGTAAAATTTTTACATGTTGCGAGATATTACAAATTTTCCACTAACTTTCGTATTTTATATATATATATATATATATATATATATATATATATATAATGTAAAATACTTTACAAGTTATAATTTAATGAAAATCCTTTATTAATCCTTTTACGTACATATATATTTCTCGAATTATTAAATTAAAATGGGAAAATCAGGGCCATACAATAGCATATAAAAAGGATTTATATTTAATTACTTTATATTAAATATTTAATTCATTGAAATAATTTTCGATCAAAGAAGTTTTATTATTACATAGATATGTATGTGTGTGTGTTCATATAAAAATAAATATAAAAAAAAAAAATAGCAAGAAAGTTAATCATTTAGATTTATTATAAAATATAAAATACTTTGTCATCCATCTAAGTAAATAATGATGTTCATCAATTCTCTTTTTATAATGGTTTATATCAGTAATGAACCAGACATGATTCTTGGCTGATTTTAATGAATAGTAAATGAATCTTATCTTAAAGATGGTGAGATTCAAACGAGAAGATACCTTTTCTCGGAATATTTGAAAATGCTTTATTTTTTATTTGAAAACAATCATGTCAAAAAACTTCTCGGTTAAATAAATAAATCTCGCGATATATAATCGATTTTTCGTGCTTTTTCTAGACATTAAAAACAATTGCGATTAGTTTTGATTTTAAAAGAATAATTATACACAAGTAGAATTATCGTTAGATCATAATTTTCTTAAAGGTGTTCTCCATCTTTCGCTCGAAGCGTGTTTGACTTCAACGAAAGATATGAACTACAAGCGCAACAAGGGAATAATGTTCTCACCATGCGCTTATCGTATATATAAACTTGCGTAGGTTATACCCCTTTCACATGTAACCTAACAGTCGGCTTAGTAGTATTAATGATAGTAAGCTGAAGTTATACTTTATAGTCTTCTATATTTGTATCTGCTCAGGTTGACCTGGGTCGATTATTTTTTTTTTTTACTAAAGAAAAATCTTTGCTCGTTTTTGGAACTTTGACATTGCTTGGATAGGCCGATCTCTCCTCAAAATGCTCACTCTGCGTTATCAAGTTTTTCTTCATAAAAGGGCATTACAATTGAGTGGGCCTTTATTAAAAAGGAGACTTTTTAAGTCAGATCTTTTTAGTTAACCCTTTTTTTAAATTAGACGTTTTTAGAAACTCTTTTTCTAAAGGTTGAATTCATTCATCATTGTAGAAATAACGATCTCAAATCAATTTAAATTTTTATACAGGAATTTTTTGAATTCTTTTGTATTATATGTAGAAAAAATATTCTTCCTCCTGTGCGAAGTAAGATAGTTAGAACATTCGCGTGAATGTGAACGTACACTCGTGTGAACGTTCGCGGATGCAATTAAGTCTAATCATGGCTCCCGATGTAATTTGCAGAATCGTGAAAGCACGATCGGTCGTGCTTAATAGTGGTGACTAAATCTTCCGGTGTTAGATGGTTGAGCTTTCATAGTCAGCCAAGCTTCAAATGTCTGTAATTAGCGTTGAATTTAAAATTTTCACGAAGTGGCATGTCATCACGCAACTCAGATTTTACTTTGATTTTTAAATATTATTAATAGTATAAAATAATAGAGTTACCGTTAGTCATTTAGGGTTTTTAAAAGCAACAACCTCTATATGGTGAAACCATGGATACACGATATTACCTTTCGATATAACGTGTATCATTTTCTTTTTTTATGATATACATTTGATATCGAGCTAATAGCTACTTAAATAAGTTTTAGCTTTATGTATTTAAGCATAAGTATAAATAAATATATAAAGTTTGTACGATTAACGAACACTTTTCAAATAATCTGTCTTTAAAAGAGTATAATCTAAAATATAATTCTTTTCTTTTATTTTTATTATTATATTGTAATATCATTTTTATTATATTCAAAAATCTATTCCACGTATATTTCATAATATTTCCATACCTATCACTGAAATCATACATACAGTTTGATCAAAACGTGATGATCAGCTTCTAATTTATTATCGAATATTTATATCGTTTTATTTTACTTGATGTTCGATCTACCGACCATGGCGCGACATTTGTGAAACTTTGGAAGCAATTTTCTACTGACTCAATCGGTAACAAGAGGAAACCTTCACATAGGATAAAATTTTGAATAGATAAATCGAATGCAGTAAAAATATATTTCAATAGTTGATATGTACTGAGTTAAGAACTTATAAGTTTCTTTGGCCGATTTCTTTTTTCAAGTTACATATAGTACATGCAAAAGTTTTTTTTATACATTCACGTAAAAAGTGTTGCCTATCATCAGGCGGCATTTTTCTACAACGTAGTTTTATCATCCTTTCGCTAGATGGCACTTAAGATCTTATTAATCGATAGATTAAAATATGGAAATTTAAAATGAAATTTTCAAATAATGTTCTCATATTAATTTCTTTTATAAATATAATCAATAGATATACGATATTCATTGAACAATGGTGTAATATAAAATGTTTGTAGATGTATAAAATTAATTTCTGAGTATCAGGCAAGTGTTATATTCTTGTAATAAGACGCGTCTATAATGAGCCCCTTATGAATATAAGATAATATCTACTCTTACTTGGAATAGAAGCCAGTACCTTAAACACGTTCTCTCTAGCACGAAGAAAAATACTTCCGATGAAAATGCAACGCGATACGCCAGTGCAGATAGAATATCGTAAGTTTGTATATTTCTTTAGAATTACATTCGTAATCAGTTGAGTCAACCGTATGTAATCCTTCGAGTTACTTAAGGAGAATCATGATTTAAATATTTGTCCTTTGTCTTTAACAGAATCAATTGACAAAAGTATTCATTATCGATTTTAATTAAAACTTATTACTATGAAATAATGAAATTTACATTTACGTAATATATATTCGAATTTATTTCTATTTATTTTAATTGTATCCAAATATATATTTCTAAATTATACGAATAATTAAGATTTTATATGACGTTTCTTTTTCAAAAATATAAAATCGATATACGCGATAGATAGTATTTTTGTAAAATCATCGCGTCACTTTATTCCTATCTTGTCAAAGTTAACAATTTTTTTTTTTTTGTATTTTTTTGTTTTTTTTTTTCAAATTAGCCTTCAACGTTTGACGAAGAAATTAGAAAAATCATCGAGTTAATTCCTCAACGTATTTCTTCTGGATGCATTTCCCCCCCCCCCCTTCCCATGACACCCCACCTTTTCATTTCCCACAAGTATAAAACTTCCTCCACGGTCGGCGGGGCAGCACAGGTGACCGGAGGTGTTTCGAAGGGGGGAACCTCCCTCCTTCCACGCCTCGGGGAGCACGCCGGGCTGAATTTAACTCGTAACAACCGTACATTTTGTGGTGTTCCGTGTACGGTCAGTGCTCATGGCGTAGAACGAACGCGAATGGCAGCCGACTACGATCCTCACTCTCCGCACGGAGAATTCGCGCGCCGTCATCGTTTCGACTTTCAGTTTAACAACGCGAGCTCGCCCGAACAGGTGAGCATCGGACGTCTTCTGCTTTCCCTCTCACTTTTTCTTTATCTCGTCCTTTTTTTTTCTCTTTTTTCTTTCTTTCTTGTTTTTTTCTTTTTTTTTTTTTTTCTTTTTTTTTTTTTATTGTTTCCTTGGAAGATGATTCGATTGGATCTTCATCGACCAAAGAGGAAACTTAATCGTTAAAAAAGAGAAACTTCGATTGTTCATAATTTTGGAAAAATTTATTACACAAAAATGTAGTTTCAATTCGAAGGAAAAAAAAAAAAGGCAGTAGATTTTCTTCGTATTCAATTTTTATTAAATTCTTTTTTATTCATTTTTGATTCATTTGCAATTGTTTGCTTTTTTTTCTTCTTTTCTTTTTTTTTTTTTTTTTAATCACGTTACTGTTAGCGATAATCATTTGGCTATTATTAATGCATTTTGTACGAATGTAAAATGAACGAGTAATTAAAAAGTTTTATAGAAAGTTTAAGAGGAGTACAAATCCGTAGGATTTTGGCGCGCTCACGATGATTTGAATTGGCGACGCGTTCGTCGCGTCGGGGAAATGCTCGAGACGTACGAGTTTATTTATTTATTTATTTATTTTTTTTTCTTTTTTTTGACAAGCCGTAAAAAAGTATAAAAGTAAATCAACGAACAAACGGATAAAAGTTTTTGGGACTATTATAAGAAGGAGGACGAAGGTACGATAGACATTTTGAAAATTGAGGACGATGAAACTGGGATCTATAAACTTCGATAAAAAAAAAAAATAGTAAGTTATTCGATAAAATATCATTGTATATTATCTTTGCGTGATTTGAATTTCTGCAATATGTCAATGTGGACAGTGAGTTTTGATAGATGCGACATTGATAGACGTGCACGTATCTAAATAACGTTCGTACAAATTTTATAGAAGGAAATTCTCACTAAACCGAGACATGTAATTAATACTTTCGTCACCTTTTACATGCCTCCTATTGACCTCATTGCGACTATAGTTTCTTTTTTTTTTTTTTTTTAATTATTTCACGATTCTTACGAACGAGATTCCTAACTTGTTCTAATCTATATCAATCTATACATATGTATATGTATAAGTTAGAACGAAATAAAGAAAGACAAAAAGAAAATTGTAACCTATCAACGAACAACAGCAGGTTATTGCATGATTCTCTACACTATACGCTTAACAATTTTCAATGATTACGAAATGGTAATTAATTTTTATACGATAATCTTACGCGTCGTAAACATCGATGCGTGACTAGTGCGAACATCGGTACTGTCCCAGATTTTTCTCGACGTCTACCATTATTAATTATTAACTGGAAATCGTTGTTCTTATGCAACTACGAAAGTTAAATTATAAGGACGTTAATAACGATTCTTTCTTAGGGAAATGTATGTACGTAATATTCTTGCGAAATCGTATTTCTTCGGCGGCGCGATCGTGTGCATCGCTTTCTTCGAACGTTCGCAATTTCCGCTTGATTCCGAAGCTTCTAACGAAAGTTCAAAAATAAATTTTTTTTTATCTCGACTCCTTTCGACTGTTAAAAAGAAAAAAGAAAAAAAAAAAGAAGACAAAATACGAATAAAAATTTTCGACTTACGATAGAACGAAATAAATCGACGAATAATCATTTCTTGCAATATTTCAATATGTCCAACGATAATAATCTATCGAGATTAAATCTGACATTTGAAAAATATTAGCCAAGTTTCTCGACTTTCTTCTACGAAGAGATGACTCCTTCGTGGAATAAATAAGATGGTAGAAGTCACGCAGCCCACATGTTTGTTCGAGCACGAAGTTATATTATAAAAATATCAAATAGAGGAAACACTTCCTTAAGGATCGATTTATACAATTAAAATAGAGACAGGATCGATAAACAATTTTCCGGTCTGAATATGCATCCATCCGTGTCGTAGAAGATTCTCTCATTCGGATCGATCATCGATTCTCAATTACCATCTGCTATCATCTTACGTTTCACTGCTATCATTTCTTCGACGGTGGTAGGCCAGTCAAAACGAAAGAATAATTGTGGCTTGCAAATAAAATCTATTTCTTGGTAATCAATTTTAAAAATGTTGAATGAAGATATTATATCGAAATAAGTGAATTCTATTTTATACAATTTACAAGATTGAAATATCACCAAATTTAATTAATTACGGAAGTTGTTTACCGACCTGTAAAAATTCAATTATCTCGTTACGCGTTTATCTCTATCTTTGCGGTACGAAATACGACCAGGTATATGGTTTGAATTTTTTAATGAACAAGATGAAAAAGAATATAAAAAAATATAAAAATATAATAAAATGAATGTATGTACACACATACATTAACACATCCAGACATACATACACATGCAATATGTGTATGTATGTTTCCTGTAATTCGATCGTCTATTAATGAATTATAACTATTATAAATACATAGTTAATAATGATACAAATAATCATTGGTTGATTATGCCATAAGATAGAATTTTATTATTAACTGAAAAGAAAAGAATAAGTGGTAGAAAGAGAGAATAAAAAATAATTCAGACAACTTTACTCGATATCACCTCGATATCGAAATTTAATCGTATAGTTTTATGCTATAGTTATTGCACGGATAGATGGTGTAATATAAGAAGGTATATTAAACAGGTACCTACGCATGCATCGATATCACGGCCGTTGTATTACACCTGCCGAGCATGCGTCGATAGGCCACTGTCACACGTACACACGTGCACACATGAAAGAAAACAAACGCGGGGAAGAGGTCGTCACGCGACGAATATCCTTTATGGGGTTGGCTGGGTAACAGACGGTATTATGGGGTGTGTCGATACCCCGCATGGCTTTATCATTCGGAAGCATGCATGGCAGGTGTAGGAAATGACGTCACTCGTCTCGGGATATACCTCTTTGAAATACGAGCTTACAGTCTAACTATCTATTGTCAAATTGAATCGATAAATTTAAAGAAAAGAAAAGGACTTCTCTATTATCTTATATTTATTCTTTTTTTTTTCTAATTAATTATTTTAATAATTAATAATTATTTTATTTTCATTATTTTCATTCGTAGAAACTGACAAAACTTATTATTATTCTTCTATTATATATATTTATTTTATTTACTAATAATAAATCCTTTTCTTTTTTATTTTAGAAATTTAATAAATTGAAAAGATTTTTCCAAAACTATTGGAATCTTTGTACGTTAAGAAAATGGATACGATATTATCGATTGATATTTTATTTCCCTTGCAGTCTCGTTAAAAAGAATCTTGATCGCTACAATTGTAATTTCTTCCATTGTATTACCATTTACTGTAACTAACATTGTTTTTCATCATTCGTGTAATTATTGCCATTATTTCTTTGAAATCAGGTCGTTTCCATGAAAGATGGTTTTATCGATCAACCAATTCAAGTTACCGAAAGTCAAATCCATTGAAAGAAAAGTTCGATATAAATCTTATGCTCTTCCTTATAGCTTTCGTGGTAATAGTTTGAAATGAAGTTTGTATTCCGCGAACGTTTCATTAGAACACGCGAATGTTAAAGAAATTTTTCGTACACTTCGTTGCCCAACGAATCGAACGTTCTAAATGTGTAAGATACTTTCAAGAGAGAATATTTTTATAGAATTCTTTTATTTTTTTTAATTTTTTTATTTCTTTTTTCATTTAAATAAGAAAAATGAGAAAACAACGAGTCATTGTTAGGTTTAAAATCGTAACAACGTTTCTCCTACTCCTCCCTCTCCCCCCCATCCCCCTTATACTTACACATTATCTTTCTTAATCTTATTCGATCTTATGTTTCGAATGTTCTTTTAGAGTTTTCAAATGCTCTTGTTTTGCACGCTGTATGATCTCGCGAGAATTTGCGTACGATTAAGGAGCAAGACCGTTTTCTGCGCGTGGCAAGCAGACTGCGTGGCCTCCACATTTAGCGGAGTCTTAAAAGTCAAGAGCGTGGCCGACACACTCCGTTAGCAAGAGGAACACGCACTCGCTATGTTCACGAGTGTTGTTTTAATGTCGAATCGTCCAAAAGGGGGCATACTGACGAACATCCTCTTCTTCGCTCCGTCGATTTCCAAACAAATGTAATCCCTAACTTTTAACGTTAACTTCATCCTCGAAAATTTTATTTTTCCTTTGTTTTAATCTTTTCCCCTTAATATTCTAAAAATATTCTCTAATTTCAAACTTCAATTCAGAAATTTCTTTTTATAAAATATATCATATAATGATATATACTCGGTTATAATTTATACATTATTAATTCATTTATTAATTCTTAAGTATTTTGTAAATAAAAATTTATCCATTGGTATTTCTATCATTATTACTAATGCTATTACTATTATCTTAATGATTATAATTATTTATTAACATTATTATTATTATTATTATTATTATTATTATTATTATTATTATTATTATTATTATTATTATTATTATTATTTTCATAAATGTAATTTCAATAATTTCAAGGAATTAATTTAAATTTTGTTACACAACGTAGATACATATATTTAAAATGGATCTAAGCTGTTAATAGATTAAAGAATAATTTGAAATAATTAATTAAGATCGAATGAAAATAAACAAGTACTTGCAAATAATTAAAAGTATTTGACAATTTTCTTAATAATTTTATAGTTACAATGTTATAAACACTGTTATTATAAAATCGTACAGAGATCTCTGTACGAGTGTTAAAAATATAATTGTACGTTTCTCAAGACATCGAACAAATAAATATTGACAATTAAAAAACGTGAGAATGTGGGGAAGTATAAATCATCAGGTCGAACATAGTCGACTATTCTGATCGCGGCTTCGTTCAATAATCTTGATATATACCTTTGGGGTCTTTGGGATGGAATCGAAGGCGTTTCGTAATCTCGCATAGTTATCTCTCGTTTCCTGGCATCGGCCTTGCAGACGAGTGACCACGGCCGGATATGCTCGCCTTTACAAAGAACTCGAAGGAATAAGTACTGAGGAAGTCGAGGAACGAGAAACTTAATGAACGTCGTGATCGTGGTTCAACGACCTTATTCACGCCCTTTGATTCTATAAAATTCAATTATCCGTACCGACATTATCAACGCTTCTTGTATACTTCATTTATATATATATATTTTTTTTCTTTCTTTTTTATTATTTTTTATTTTTTATTTTTTTTCTAATAAGTACAATCAAATATAATATAACTTGAATTTAACCTTACGCGCATTTATGTACGTAATATTTCCATGAAAAGAAAAAAGATAATAATAATAAATGGATGGAGTATAATCAGTCGACGTTAAAAAGTATTCACCGAAGGGATATAAATGTAATTTATATAAAAAAAAAAAAAAAAAAAATAAAATAAAAAGACCGATCATTTCGCCATTGTATTTTCGTGTCTTCAATACTACCTTCGTTTTCTACGTTTTACATAACAATAGACTAGTTAAGTTCAGACTATTATTTCGTCCCACTGGGATACCATTTCTAGAAAATTATGTAGTTTATTTTACTGTTATACTTGGAAACTTTCGTCTAATCCACGAATTCGTTTTTAATACTTTCGTTTTTTCTGTTAGTATATATATATATATATATATATATATATATATATATATATTTTTTTTTTCTTTCTTATTACGAGACTGTCTTACCTTATTCTTTTTCAAATATTCACTTTCTCGCGAAAGTTAATTATTATTGAAATCGAAAAAGTTTACTCGAGCGTAAGAACCATCGACGATAAATAAATAAAAGAGAGAAGCTAAAAGATGTCTTTATTGTGATAAATCTTGATTAAAACTCAAAACAATTTTTAATTAATTATAAATTAAAAAAAAAAAAAAAAAAAAGAAAAAAATAAGACGAAGACAGATGAGACAAGACTTACGATCAAATTGGAAAAGATGTACTTACGTATTACGTAACATGACGGTATTCATTGAAGTGAAGTCAGCGAACTCGTTTTTACACTCGTCTTACGTTCTTTTTCTTTGTGTATTACGTTTACGTGGCTGAGTAACATCCTCGTGAGAAATGCGTCGGTTCTTCCGGCTGGCTTTCACTTCGTCTCTAATTGTCCCCGTGGTCAGTCGGAATGAAAATCTTGACATTGCACGATGACCGTCTTTACCAAGGAGAAAGCAGTTATTGTGTTCATGGAGCCGTTTATCAAACGGCATGTAAAAAAAAAAAAAAAAAGAAAAAAAAAAGCAAAAAAGAAGAAGATAAAACATATAGTTATACTAATTCCACTTCCTTGATTACGATTTAACTTTGATTAGGAACATCAAGATGAAAGATAATAATTTTATAACAAAATTGAAATTGAATTAGGTTTAATTTCTTATTGCATATTCGATCGTATATAGAAATTAATTAATGATATTAATTAAACATGAGAGTATACATACATATAAATTGCTTTATATGAAGTTATTTTGACTGTTAAAAAGGGAAAAGAAAAGAAAATTTTTCACAGGCTATTAAATGAAACTTTTTCTGAAATACTTGATCGTAGGAGCATGCACATGCGTGCAAATTTTTTCTTCAAGGGTTAAATCGCCCATAAAATGTTAGTGAAACTTTAAGATGTATTTGTTGATGATGACCCCGTTACGTTCCCTTATAATCATCATGCAAACACACAACTAAGTATTCGAGCGACTTTCATCTTCTCTGGGACGTGTTTCACTTCGCAACCAATTACGGAATCTGGATCCTGAGAAGTTCGTACGGAGAGTCCGACTAGTCTAAGAAACTCGTGTCGTACTAATAGCACTAAGGCACGTTGACTCATCGTTAGGTCCTCGTGTAATTAAGCTACGACGAAGACAATGCGGAAAGCGTGCAACTGTACGAGCGTAAAAATAAAGCGTGCGCGAAGAAAGCGTTCATTTGTATTAAATTTTCATTCAAATAAATACTTTTTCTATATTAACATTATCCATATTAATGACATAATTTTAAATAGCATACATATATGTAGAAGCTGATCTAATAATTATCTTATTAAATCTTTTCGAAATAATGAAAGAATAGTGAGAAATTTAAAGATGATATTTTTTTTTTTTTTTTTTTAGGTTCGGAATTATCTTATAACAAATTATAAATTAATTTCGTAGATATTTAAATAAAAAAATAATTATTAGATCATCGTGTCTATATAAGATTTATCTAATATTTCGAATTTTTTTCTTTTCTTTCCTTTTTTTTTTTTTTTTTGCGAAAAAAACAATCTCAACAATTTTAATAGAATTTCTTGCATTATAGATAAAAATTGAGAAAAATTTTGAAAGAAGACAATGTGGATTAAACGAGACGTTCGATTAACAAGATGACTACGATTAAAACAATTGGCTCGTCTTCTTGGCTCATACGATCTTACAAGAGAAGCAGATTCAAGGAAGACTGGCTGATACTATTATTTCTATTGTTAGCATGTGTTTCGGAAAGTTGCACGGCTCGAAACAATCCGCCACGCTTTCTCATCGACGGACAGCCAGAAATTGTTCTGAGATTGAAAGAGGGTCCAGAAACGCTAATCGGTACGTAGAAATGCATTCGATTCGATCGACTTGTTCTCGCGTGCTCTAAACGACTACCTAGACTTCTCCTCTTGCTACATATTTACGTTTGGTCACGCTTCATAAACATTTCTTGACTAATTTGGAGCATTGTCTTTCGAACGGTGCTGCTTCCTTTCTTCTTCCAATACTTCCCGGGTATTGTGTTTCTCTCGTGATCTTTAAATCATTGATGCGTAGTGAAGCATATATATATACATATATATATATATATATATATATATATATATATATATATATATATAGTTAGGGGTATCGCGCTCGCACACTTAAATAGATTTTACATTAATATTATTAACTCTTTCGTGATCAACTAGCAATTTGATATGACGTACTATCAAATTGAAGCAATTTTAACAGCATAAGAATATATATAATGTATAACGTATAATGTATATATATAATGTTGTCGATCAGTTAAACGTATTTAAAGACAAATATATTATTATTATTTAAAATATTATTATTTAATATTGCATATAAAATTAAATGAATTTTTTCTATTTTTGGAATTGTCGGCAAAAAGATGAACAAGCTGTTGAGCCAATTGAATACAATTCAAATTTAATTTCATTTGGTATTTGATTAAATAGGGTAATACACGAAATAACAAATAAAGATGTTTTGATGTAGGAATAAGGTTTCACGAAATCGCATAATGTCTTGAGCTTCCGACGAATTTCAATTACCCGTGTGAACGATCAAGACCCGCATCATTCCGTAATTCGTTCCAAATGATTTCTGTTGCAGGCAGCTTAATTTATAGACTACGTGGCATCGATCCTGACGGTGACAGTCTGACGTTCGGCGTCAGGGATCAACCTGGAAGCGATGTAATTCGACTTGAAAATTTCGGTCTTAACGAAGCTAATATATATCTCAATAAATTGTTAGACAGAGAGGTGAGTTTACCGATGCTACGTCATCTTTATGTATCTATCTCTAATGGTTTTTAAATGACTGATCGTTATCTTTAAAACAAAAAAGCAAGAAAAAGATATCGTAATAAAAATTTTAATTGTGTAGGACGAAAAAAAGAAAAATAATTCCTTGAATTTTTTATTCCTTTCTTTACACGTTTTCTTTGAAAACTATTCGAATGAAATTAGTATTGAGTAAAGAACGATATAATACTCGGAGAAATATCTATAGCGGTGGTTACAAAGGGAAAGAAAAATGATCTATAATTTGCGCGTTTCGCATGAATGCCTCGTGGACCGATTTTACCAGGTTTGAATGGATCGAAAGTATACAATCTGAGCTTGTTAAAGGACTCGATGGGACGTGAGAATAGACTGTGAGATAATTCGAATTTAAAATCGATTTATGCTATAGAAGAATCGTTCGTCTCGATCGTTATTGATCTTTAAATCGATGAAAACAAAAAAAAAGAAAAAAGAAAACATAAAAAAGTCATTAATAAACATATTATAATTTGTCGATCAGGTTCGAGATGAATACGCTCTGGTCCTAACTCTGACTGATGGAAAGTTAGGAGAAGGAAATTTTATCACTCAAAGTTTATTGCTATTGGTCGAAGATATTAACGATAATGTGCCAATTTTTCGTCCTCATCCAACGTCTTTAACAGTACGGGAAGATTCTGGTCCAGGTATATTAGCAACTGTCGAAGCAACCGATGCGGACGAAGGTGCCCATGGACAGGTTGTTTATTATCTTCAAGAATTAGACGGAGACAATGATATTTTTGGGATATCTACGGTCAACGGGAAAGGAATTGTGCGATTAATTGGTCGACTAGATTACGAAAGGAAATATTTATATCAGCTGAGAATATTGGCGGTGGATCGTGCGATTAACGAAAAAGTTAGTGGTAACTCATAAAATTTGTCAAAAACGATTTGTTATTAGAAAAAAAAACAAAAAAAACTACAACTTAAAACTCTAAACGTGTGAGTCAATGCCCTCGAAAAGATTAATGTAGGTTCAAAATTCTATTCTGTGAGAATTCGAATGAATTTTATCTAATATCATGCAGATAATACTTCTGTATAATCTTGCCATAACGTCGTTTAGTATTCGTGTGTAAGTATCATCATGCAATAGGTAGAAGCAAATTATTGTAGGAAATAGATTTATAATTACAACTCTGTCGATTCGACTTATACATTTTCTTTTTTTATTTTCTTTTTTTTTCTTCTTCTTCTTCTCCTTTTTTTTTTTTTTGATTCTTATAAACACGTAAATAATTATTTCAGGTAAACACAGGAACAACAGCTATTTTAGTGAAGGTACAGGACGTCGAGGATCAACCACCCGAATTCATATCCATGACACCGGTTGCTAGAATCAGCGAGAATGCCAGGATCGGTACATCCGTTTTACAAGGTTAGCACCGGTAGACCGTAGCGGAAGAATGAAAAAAGTTTTTCAAAAAGATTGCATCTACTTTTTAATCTTAATAATACCGATAATCAATACACGATTAATTCACTGTTAATAACATCTAATCGGTCGTATACGAGATTAGATATTACAAAAAAAAAAGAATAAAAAAATAAAAAAATAAAAAAAGAAAGAAAAAAAAATTAACACATTAATACTGTAATAATATAAAAAATTGAGAACAATTATATTAATTTTTTTTTAATTCTCTAGTTCGTGCTGCTGATGGCGATAAAGGTATCAACAATAAAGTTACCTACAGCATTACTCAAGGACCAAGGTACCTGTTTGATATCGACGCCACTTCCGGTTTGGTATTTACAAGAGCTCAACTCGATAGAGAAGCCGAGGAAAATGTCGAAGGTACATTCGTTTTGGAAATCACTGTTAAGGAAGTCTCTAGAATAATTCCACCACCGTCGGTATCGACGGAGGTAACAGTGATTTTGACCGATGTTAACGACGAAACTCCGACCTTCCGAAGTTCGTATTATCAAGCTGAGATAAACGAGAACTCTCCAAAAAATACACCCGTCAATTTTATTGGTGACGCTACACCTGAAGTCTATGATCACGACTTGGTAAATAGGAGAATTTGCGATTATCAAAGAAAAAATATTTTTTATTTTTTTTTTTGTTTATTAAAAAAAAAAAATACCATTTTAGGGAACAAACGGTACGTTTCGAATGTTCATTGAAGGAGGCAATGGAATATTTGATGTAACACCTTCGAGAGGTATCAACGAGGTACCATTTATAATACGAGTAAAGAATTCTAGCGAGCTTGATTTCGAGAAAAGATCAGGTATGATATGAATATAAATTTGTATAATTAAATCTAAATGAGGTAAAGATAAGAATTATTCGTTGTTATATAATAATTTATTATTATTTTTTAACGTCTATGTACATATGGAAAATATAAATTTATCGAATATTTAATAATAAATATTTAATTTTATGTAACGATAAATAAATTCAACTTAACTTGGCATTTGAAAAATAAGCGATGAAAATTTTTAAAATACAATAATGTTTATAACTATATTGTATTATAATCGTCTTATTTTTATCTTAAATTTCATTTTGTCAGATAGAATTAGAGAAAATAAATTATTTCTTTCAAGTGGTCAATTTTACCCTAATCGCCAAAGAGATCGTATCGCATGCACCTAAATATAATGCTGTACCAGTGACAATTTTTATAACGGATCAAAATGATAATTATCCTGAATTTACAAAAAACATTTATGAAGTCTCGATCGAAGAAAATTGTCCGGTTGGTAGTACAGTAGCATGGGTTCAAGCATTGGACGAAGACAGTGGGACTTTTGGATCACGTGGGATTAGATACACAAATTTAGGTGGTAGTATTGCACACGCGTAAGTAAACATTTTAATAAACTTTATAACAATAGAAAAGAGAAAGAGTGATTTAGTTTAAATATAATATCTTATCATTTCATGTAAATATAAAATCTTATCATTTATAGCCTGATATTAGATCCAATAAGCGGAGTGATTACTGTTAAACAAACTGGTCCAAGTTTTGATCGTGAATTAGTTTCTCGACATTATTTAACAATTGAAGCTAGAGATGATCTTGGAAAGGGTAATCGTAATACCGCTCAGCTGATCGTTAATATCAATGATGTGAACGACAATGCACCAGTTTTCTTACAAAACAAATACGAGGCTGTACTTTTAGAAAATGAAGATCACTTTGAAGCTCCATTGATCGTTGAAGCATTCGACATAGATTTAAATGGTACGAATAATAATAATATAACGTTAATAATCAATAAAAATCTTAATTATCGAATTAATTATCCGAATAAATTTTCTTCTCGTGTATTACTGCAGGTACGAAGAACAGCGACATAATTTATGCTTTGGTGTCCGGCGAGTTTTCGAAGAACTTTACGATCGATCCGAAGCGTGGTATAATAAGTTTGGTCAATCCATTAGACTTCGAAGCACTACCTATTAATCAAGGTCACATGGAAACGTCAGTGAGGCATTTGAAATTAACGGTGAGAGCTAGAGACATGGGAACGCCAAGTTTGAGTTCCGACGCACCTGTCATTATTTATTTCAAGGACGTTAATGACAATCCACCTTCTTTCGAAAGGACATTATATAAACGAAGCATCCCCGAAGATTTAGAAGGTGGAACCAGCGTTTTACAGGCAAGACATTGTTCTTTTTTTAAATCTTATATACATCATTTAAAAGAAAAATAATATTAAAAAATAAATCATTCAATTTGTAATTTTAACGCGATCATGTTAAAATAGGTGAGAGCTTGGGACAAAGATTTGTCTTCGCCAAATAATAAAATAGTTTATCGTATTCAAAACGGTGCCGGTGACAAGTTCGTGATAGGTCCCGAAAGCGGTGTGATTAGGGTCGCATCCGGTTCTAATTTAGATCCTGATTTAACGTCACCCAAAACTACGAGATATAGTTTAAACGTAGTGGCCATCGACAGTGGAACGGAAATACAAAGAACTGCCGAGGTTCTTGTGAATATAACTATCGTCGATGTCAATAATAAACCTCCATTATTCATCGATCCTGGTACAGTTACTATCCGAGAAAACACGCAAGTAAGTCAATCAACGAATCTCGATCAAAATAATATATGACAATCGAAAATTCAATTGACGTTTTATCTCTTCCATTATTTATTATTAAAGATCTTATTCATCATGAAACATTTAGATCTTGTAATATTGATATTCTTTCTTTCAGGTAGGTGCCTATGTACATCGAGTTGTTGCTAACGATCCAGACATCGCACCGATTTTACGTTATCGAGTCGATCACAATTCGTCCGAGGCACGAAACGAGGAAGGTACTTTGATCAAAATTCAAGAATACGATTATTTGGCAGCTTTGGAATTAAACGCGATCGATGGTTTGCTAAGGGTGGTTAAACTTTTGGACAGGGAACGAGTTGAAACGATAAGACTCGGTTTGGTTGTTGAAGATTTGGCTGCCGTTAGAGGACTACAAACTGCCTCTGGTTTGTTCATTAAATCATTCTATGATATTATATTGATTACTTGAAAGATTTACGATATCGTTATATAAACTATTATTTCAGCTGTATTAAGTATAATCATTGAAGACGAAAACGATAACAATCCGAAATTTCGAAGACCATTTTACAGACGATCGGTTACAGAAAATAGTAAAAATGGTGTTAATATAGCTAGCATTGTTGCCGATGATGCTGATAAAAATCGTAGTATCACTTATTCCTTAGAAAGTCCGAAAGAATTAACAGATCTTGTACATTTGGATCCTGAAACTGGTGAAATGGTCGTTGCAAATAAAATCGATCGAGAATTGTATCCTTGGCTTAATCTTACTGTCCGAGCTACTGATTCTGGAATACCACCTAGGTAAACAAAATATTTGCTTTTTGCTATTTAACAAAAATCTTCATGCGATTATTTTCGAAATTACTTTAAAATGTATGTTTCTATGATCTCCTTAGATCAAGCTTGTCGGAAGTGTACGTTCAAGTACTCGACGAAAACGATAATAATCCATATTTTGTCACAGAAATTAGTAACATAACTGCAATGGAAAATGCCAAAATTGGTACAGAAATTGCTATAATTCAAGCGAGAGACCTTGATAGCGGTGATTATGGGAAAATTACATATCTTCTAGATAGAATGTCATCTCAGGTGAATATTTAAATTATATCGATTGCATATACTAAGAAATATCTTTTTTTTTCTTTTTTTTTTTTTTTTTTTTTTCTTAATGAAACTAATAATTATCATATTTATTGAAACTAATAATTATCATACTTATTAGGGTAAATTTGCTATTCATCCAGAAACAGGAGCTGTAACGGTTGCTGATACGCTCGATTGGGAATCCAGACATAATTATATTCTAGTCATAGAGGCTTGGGATAATTATCAATTTGGTTATACCGTTGGGGAATCGAGAAACGCTTTTAAACAAATTCCGTATGTTATCCGAGTATACGATAAATTATCAATTAGATTTTCTCTAATGAATTGATTTAAATTTAAAATATACATTGGACTTATTTCAAATCCTATAATTAGAGAAATAATTATTAATATATATATATATATATATATATATATACATATATTTTTTTTTTATTTATTATATATTATTTATTATCTCTTCAGAGTTACGGTAATCGATGTGAACGATAATCCTCCGAAAATCGATATACCTCAGGAATGCGTCAGCATATCGGAATTTCACGATATCAGAGATTCCATAGTGGTTGCAAAGGCACAGGATGCTGATGATCCTACGACTCCCAATGGACGTGTTGTTATTAGAATACTGTCTGGCAACGAGATGGGTTAGTTTATTCGATAGGAAATAATTAAAGATACCTAATACAAAAGGATGCTTCGTGAAATATTAACTTCGAAACAATTTTCCAACATTAGGTTTGTTCATGCTCGAACAAGTGGATTATTGGACGGCACGGATTAAAGCTGTCCGAAGTTTGAGAGGAAAGTTCGGTAATTATTCGTTGGAGTTAGAAGCTCGTGATCTCGGAGTTCCAAGTAACAAGGTGACATCGATCTTAGATATTTGCGTGACAGACTACAATGACAATCCACCAATATTTATCAGTCCGCAACATAACACCACCATTCGTGTATCCGAAGTAAAAATTTAGTTTGAATTTTTCATATATAATAATATTCTATTTTATATTATTTTCTAATTATTAAATGTTTATTTTAAGAACGTCACGGTTGGCACGTCGATAATTCAAATAGTCGCGGAAGATGCTGACACTGGGCCAAACGGAGACGTTCATTTTCGTTTAAAACAAGATCTTGCTGGCCATTGGAGAACTTTTCACATTGACGATAGAACCGGTGTTATATCTTTAAAGCTTCCATTGGATAGAGAACTTCAAAGATTATACGAAGTACGTATAAACAATAAAATTATCAATTGAGTTATATTTTCATCATACGAATTTCGTTAATTGATATAAAAATGAATTAAATTAATCATATGCAATATATAAAATGTTATATGTATTTTATCTAGATACGAGTCGAAGCTTACGATTTAGGAATACCGACACCTTTGAGCTCTGATCTTGATTTAATAATTTATGTTCGCAATATAAACGATTACGAGCCTCAATTTTTGATCGATGTTTTTAACGTTAATTTCACCGAGGAACAATTACCGAGATCAGAAATGGCGATACTTCCTGAAACAATCGATAGAGATGAAGTTGACGATCTCGATGATCCACCAACGCAAGTTTGTTATTTTATAGTTGGCGGTAACGACGATGGATCATTTGTCTTGGACGTTTATAAGCACGAGCTTACTGTAAGAGTAAACATTTTTAAACAAATGTTAATATATAACTTACTAATAAAATAAATGAACGAACGAATTGATGTATTGTTTCAGACTGAGAAGACATTAGACAGAGAAACTCAAACACAACACACATTAATAATAAAAGCTACCGAAGATTGTTCGACTGTTCCGACGAACGAAACTATCTTCGACGAAACTGATGATACACTGTTGAAAGTCATCGTTACGGTTGAAGATATAAACGACAATCCACCGAGATTTGTAAACAAAGTATTCACTGGAGGTGTTACTACTGAAGCTGACTTTGGAACTCAATTTATGAACGTCAAGGTATTATATAATGAATAATATTTATTTATTCCTATATATCCCTTTCGATATTATAAATAATTATTATTATTGAATTTTTAACTTATAATAACAATTATTAATGTTACGATATATTTATCATAAAATTATATATACCGTTATAAAATTTCACGACAATATTGTGATTAATTTTTATAATAATTAATATTAATGAATATATATATAAATATAATTTTGTACGTATATATGTAATTATTAATTAATAATACGTTGAACGTACAGGCTATTGATTTGGATGCGGAAGATAATGGAGTTGTCTCTTATTATCAAGTTGGGAAAATGCATATGACTTTGACCGAAGGTTTGGACGATATTCAACTTCAACCCTTTCTCGTTCATAAGCTTACCGGAGCGGTTAGTTTGAATTTTGATCCTCAGAAGGGGATGAAAGGTTACTTCGATTTTACGGTATATATTTTTTTCAAGATTTTGGAACACAATAAATAATTAATTAATACAATAAATATTTAATAATTGTAATGATCTTTTTTTAGGTCTTGGCTAATGATTCACAAGGATTAATGGACACAGCTAAAGTATTTATTTATTTATTACGTGAAGATCAAAGAGTTCGATTTGTTCTTCGCCAGCATCCACCTGAAATTCGAAATAGAATTGAAATATTTCGACAGTAATTATTTAAATGATTTGCAAATAAATTATTATAGTAGGAATAAGGATGTAATAATTTATATTATATTTGTAGAACTTTGGGTAACGTGACCGGTGCAATCGTCAACGTGGACGAGTATAAAATTCACGAGAATCAAGATGGTTCAGTTGATAGAACGAAAACGGATTTATACTTGCATCTGGTAAATCGTCGCGATAATTCGATCCTGGAGGTGTCTGAAGTATTAGAATTGGTTGATCGAAATATCGAAAAATTGGACAATCTTTTTAAAGAATTCAATGTATTGGATACACAGCCAGCTCAGTCGCAGCCAATTGTTCAATACGAACAAGCTGGTACAACGTTCTGGCTTTTAACATTAACTTTGTTTCTCGGAGCTCTTCTCATTTTGTGTATCGCTTTGTGTCTTTCTCAAAGAGCATCTTTTCAGAGACAGCTTAAAGCAGCGAATGCATCATCATTTGGTACGAATTATTTTATACGTTTACCATTTATATTCCTATACATTTTATCGTTAAATTCGGTCAATCATTATTTTTATAAAAATAAAAAAAAAAAAGAAATTTAATCAATAACTATAATCGTTTAAAGGTACATCGGATTCAGAATTTATTCGAGGACCAGGACGTGTTCCTAATACGAACAAACATAGTATGGAGGGTTCTAATCCAATTTGGATGCACGCATATGAAAACGAATGGTTTAAAAGCGATGAATCTTATAGTCATACATCAGAAAGAGATTCTTTGGATGAAAATGCTCTTAATAATGAAGAGATGATGAATGAAGTGAATACTGAACAAAGAACAGAAGATAAGCCTTATTATATCGAGCCAAGGGTGTCTTCAGTTTCTAGGTAAAAAAATTTTTTTCTAATTTTCCTCGAATATTATTCTTACATGAAATAATGAATTAATTAATTTATCGTAAACATTTGATTTTTCTATATTTTATCTTCTTTTTTTTTCTTCTTCTTTTTACCTTTCAGCTCGGAAACCGTAACAGAGCCTACGACTGACTTCAATCGAAAATCACCCTTGTTTTTAGGGTCGATGACAACCGTTAACCCTCTCGGAAAAAAAATTGAAACGACAGAGCTTTAAGCGATATTAAATTCATTCGTATTGATCGAAAGAAATGGAATTTGTAGGAACTGTAGAACACATGTCGATATAAGTTATCTACGTACAAATGAAAATGAATGAAATAAAATTTAACTATATTAAATTACTATTAATATAACTATACTTTTATGTAAATACCAAAGTACATTAGAATAACGGATAGATAGATATTTAGATAATTTATTTATATAAGTTAACGTATACTCGAAATATATAAAACATTTATTTATTGTCGAAATAATTTATTTAATTTCATATATTCATTTAATGTCGCTTGATTCGAGACATCATGTAGAATTAAATAATTCACATAAATTTATGATAATTGAAATTTTCTTTGACATTATTTCAAACTTAAATGTTACTTAATTGAACGATATAAAAACATCGAGTATTCGAAAGACGAACTTTTGTACTTTAAATATCTTTGTAACTTTAATGGTGACGAATAAAAGAAAGTACAAGCAATCAATAATATTCTTTCATTTAATTCCCTATGAATTTTCTTCAGACATTTCAAATTTATTACTAGAATACAAGAAATAGTCGAAATATCCTTGACATGCAGATAATATCAGAAGTATATTTCGCGAAAAGGTTTCGTACAAAGGAGGAATTCATTATTTAAATTCAAATCTAACGTACGTTTATAGTACTTAGAACTTAAGTATTGCTGACCTCTATGGGTCAGTCACACTCCTGAGGAGGCCCTTTCACCCTTATGTAGTTTTCAGCTTGTTGGCTAATACGAGACTTTCCTACTTAACATTTACTTACGCTTACTTCGCACGCTATCTTACAATTAACCCCAACCGAGACTGAATTTTAATTTCACAACGTTGGAAAAATCAGAGATGAAATTGATAAAAGGTCAAGTACTCTGTCACTTTTAATTACTTATTATATTCATATTGATCGTATCGAATATCTTAAAGATATGAAATTAAAGTAATATTACGATGATCGACGTGAGCATCGAAATTATCATGTAATTCATTTTTTTTAACAAATCTTTTAACGAAATGAATTCGTATCATTATCTTAAGACAAATATTGTTCTTTCTCTACAAACATTGGTGAGTTGTCAAAAAAAAAAAGAAAAAAAAAAAGAAAAAAAAAGAAAAAAAGTAATTACTTTTCAATCGTTTCTACGTACGTCGCAATCTTGCCTAGTCACCATTTCGATTTCCTCGAGTCAATAATGGACTTGGATGATAATCGAGAATAAAAAGAATTTCGTAGACGATTCGAGGTTAACGCACAGTGGTTGAACCGGCAGACTTGAAAGTCGTGGTAGTCCAGGTAACGGCCGGCTATTCTCTTATCGTCTTCCTGAACGTCAGCTTTGCGTGCAGTCTTATGCTAATCCAACCGAGTATATAAGCTACTATTGGTCAGTGCTTGACTTCATCCCCTCGAGTATCCCTACCCTTCGAACCTTTCCAGACCAACTCCAACCTACCAACACAGTAGCCTTGTGTCGGCTCACCCTCGCTCTTCAGTGCCGTATTAATTCCGATCGTTGTTATCATTGAGATGAAATTTAACGCTTGCAAATTTTTTACGATTATCTTCTACTTATTCTTATATCGTAAGACAAATTCATTAGAACGACGAATTTTCTTTTTGTTTGTTTACTTTGACTTGAATATTTTACTGATTAATTATCCTCTTAATGATTCGACATCACGAATGAAACGTTTCTATCACGTTTCTTCTTTACTTTATTTTATTATAACGTAGATTGATCATTCGATATAAATTTGTGATTTCGTACAGTTAACTTTGACATAACTAAACTTCTATACATTTACTTTGATATAAATTATAAAGTTGATCATAATTCAAAAAGACATGTGGTTGACATTTATAGCTGTTATCTACTCTAAGTTTGCTACCTTATAAGCATACATACCCTTTCACAAAGCCTCTTATTATCTGTATAATATCAGCAGTTCATTCACCTAGGGTGACATTGTACAAAGAGCCGATACTGCGTACAGTCCTATGACACCTGCAAGGATGCATTTGTTTTACGCGTGATTTGCATGCGCCAGTCTTTTGCGTATGTCGTTCACTCGACACGCAATAGCGGATCACTTTGGCGGCCTCATTCCGTCGGATGGCCAAATATTTTTTTTTTTTTCTAAAAAATTAATCAATTAATTAAATCAAAATATAAATTTTATTTACGTTGAATATTATTGATCGAAAATTTTACACTTATTAATTATTTTGTTTATTTTTTTATTTAAACATTTTTTTATTTACTTAATATTATAATATTTAATTATGACTATTATTTCGACAAAAGTATGTCCCAAATGATGATAAGCTTTTCGATAATCTAATAACTTTTATTTTACTTCTAATTATTCTTCGATTCATTATTCTTATATAATAGTCGAATTCAGTATACAATAGTAATCCATGAAAAAAAAGCAAACTCTAACGACTTTTTTGCAAACGAATCACATCACCCTTCATTAACGAACCCTCCCGATTGGGACCCTGACTTATTGAACTCTGACTCATTGTATGAGAACAATAGTGGTTGCTTTTCTTATAATACTTATTATAGATCAAATAGTTATAAAGAAATATTAGTTACTATTTTAGACAATTATAAAATCCTTTCACATTATCATGTATTCATAAGTAAAAATGAGACATAAGATATTTATATATATATATATATATATATATATATATATATATATACATATTATTAAATAATTATTATACTTATGAAAAAAAAAGATATCAACTTGTTAAAGACGTCGTAAGAATGGAAGATTAAAAGCGCACATAAAAAGAATGTAGGTCAACGACGATTCATATAGAACACATACAAGAATACCTTCACAATAGGGTTGCCATAAAATCTCCTATCGAGGATCGGTCATCATCCAGCAAAGGGGTGGTTGTACCCTCGAGTGGTTTACCGAGTTTCTTTTGGTGGGGAGGACTTGTTCGCGACACGATGTACACGTGACGACGATCGCCCTGTCGGCGTCGGCGTCGAAGGGGTTAAGCGACAAGACTAGCCACCCCTACGAAAGCTTTCCACATGTACACCGCTCGTGGCCACGTGAGGTGTGTTTCTTGCGCGATCCTCGAAAATGTTGGCCCTCGATCACGGTTGAAAAAGCTTACGCGCCAAAAGGATTGTACGAAAAGCGTTGAGTGGCCGATTCATTTCGGGGATGAATTATTTTTGGTGAATTGACGGAAATGAGTTTTCTATTTTAAAGAATAAGTTAGAAAGACAGAGAGAGAGAGAGAGAGAGAGAGAGATTTCAAAAAAGTGGATAAATTTTCGAATACGTAAAACATGCGTTATTCGTGGACTCTGACATCCTGAATGAAATTATTATCAGGTAAGCATTTCATATTTTTTTTTTTGTATTCATTTTTTTCTATACAATATCTTTAACGTAAATTCTTTTTGCATAATTTAAGGTGAAACTTTTTTGCTCATACGTATCTCAAAAAAAAAAAAAAAGAAAAAGAGATACCGAAATAAAATAAAATTTGAATAAATTTAAATAATAAATCTTTCTCACAAATTTCATTGACACAAACAAGCGATTTAGTTACGTTAGATTTGTAATATATTTTATCGTTAGGATTTATAAAATCATAAATATCACATTTTATTCAACGACCCGAATTACTATCATTCCGTGAAGAAAACAAGATTAAATTGTTTTCCATTATTTTTAATTTTATCTCGACGATTAGAAACACGCTTCTTGGTACATCGACAGGCCGATGCCGAGGTTACATTCATCACGAGCTGAGATATTTGATCGCCCCACATTTTGCTACGCGACAGCTGTTGACTTTTTAATAATTGCATTCAGCGCTATCAAATCTTTACTCTTTTCGTATTTAATCAAAAAGAAAATCCTCACTTTCATTTTTGCTTACGACATATGATCGATGTTTATAAATGACAATAATTAAGGTTTTGTGCTATCGTTTAAACAATTTTCTATAAAATTTCCTGAAAAATTGCAAAAAAATTATCTTTTTATCTGATAAATCCTTGCTCAACAAGTTTTTAGATGAATATAGTCGTGTTTAAAGAGGCTTACAAACCAGTCACGTTCTCACGTTGATTAATAATACATAATCATAGATGCATTGTCGTAGATTCAACGTGCATTATATAACTAATGAATATTTATGTATCGACTCAACCGCTATATAGTATGTAAACCATCGTAAGAGAAGAAAAAAAAAAAAAAAAAAAAAAGAAAACTATTATCGATCCAAGTCTAGTGGACACTGACCGGCAAAAGCCCATTGAAGTATTATATTATACATGTTATTCGATCGAAACTTCCGGTTAAAGCTTATTATTGTTTGCGATTTTGATTATTCAAGAGAAAATAAAAGAATTTTATCTTAATCATGATTGAAAATCGAATGATTTTTTATTTTTTAAATTATATAATTATCTCCAATTCATTTTGCTACAATTAATGTTATCATTTAGAAAATTTAAAATACGTATAATTAATTTAAAAATAAGTATATCATAAATTAACATAAATAAACATAATGATCATAGAGAATAAAAAATACATACCATAAACTTCCTACGAAGTAACTTATATCAAATATACTCATAACGTTTTATATATCTTATAATGTATGTACATCGAATGTTGTGTCCGATAGGAACGGTCGATGACCCATATTTGAATTTTTTCCGTAGACAATTATATCTACATACATCTTATAATTTTACATATATATATATATATAAAAAAGCAATGAACTTTTATATATATATATATAAAAGAAAGCAATGAACGTAAATAACTTTATTGTCATTCAATAAAACCGCTTATATAGTGTCACGTATAAAGCTTACAAGATGTGATGATATAGCTTGTGCTTTAAGAATAGGTGTTTTAAGTGATAAGCAATTTTAACAAGTAACGAGTGTAAAGCAAGCCATAAATCTTTCTTTGAATTTAACATGAAACGATGAGCATCATCGCTCTTTTTAAGCAAATAATGATAATCAATTTCTAAGTTGATTCCTTTGATAAAATGAAAAAGTGTTAGTAATAAAAAAATAAAATGACAATAATGAGTGAAAAAGCGTCAGGTGCAATTTCGTAAAGATGTACATAACGATTACTTATGACCTCATTTGACGAAATCGATAATCATATCATTATCAATAAAAATCATTCAACAAGTTCAATATATGTCAGTCATTTCTTTAAATATATCTAAACATATATGTTTAGATCAATTTATATCAATGAAATAGTTTCGGAAATAAATTGATAGATACCTAATATTAAAACAAAACAAAAGAAAAAAAAAAGAATTTCTTTTCGAACCTATCATTTCTTTATTTTCACATAATCTTCTATCGACATTTTGCGAAAAGATATCAATTATAGATATTACGTATAAGTAGCCCTTTCGTTCGATCGTCCAACGATCGATATATTTCGTCGAGCGTGTATAGGTATTCTCAGAAATTACACAATACAAAGAAATCGTACAAAATGTATACTTTCATAAATTTTTTCTTTATTTTCATTGAGAAACTCATTGAGAAAGTAATATTCGATATTTTATTCATAATAATTATTCTCATCGTTATCGAAAGTATTCATTAACATAGAATTTTACAATTGAAAAGATTTAAAGAATATTTCAAAGAACTTTCACTTACAAGTACTATTAAAGTTTTCTCGAAAAGTGAAGATCATCAAGAATTGCCCTATCACGCACCTAAGTAACGGGTGAAGACCAAGTAACTCGTGTAAATAATTACTGCATTTGATAAAGTGGAACGACTGTCGGACTTCACGAATGTTTCCTGATTCTTGCAATATTTAAAGAAGAAACAGAAAGTTCAACGTAACAAACTATCGATTTTTACTTTGACCACTTGTACGTAGGAAGAAAACGTATTAAACGTCTAAACGATAATCTTTACGTATTTTAATATTGAAATAATCAAGATTACTAATAAATCGTTTATATCTCAATGAAATTTATTGTTATGACTTTTTTTGTTTTGTTTTGTTTTTTTTTTTTGTAGAATGCCCCTTGTAGGAGCATGGTTAAAAATATGGATTTATTTGAGTTTCATCTTTGGATGGACAATAGGTGCACGACCACGATTTGATACTTCCACGGATATGGGATTGGTTTTGATACCAGCTGACGCGGAAGTCGATTCAGTTATATTTCGATTACGAGCTACCGATCAGGATGCAGATTTTCCTCTTATTTTTGAAATCACTGGTAACTTAATAAGTCTATATAGTATGATCTTGATCGAACTATCTAAAGAACGATTAAAAATCAAAAGATTCTATTGAACGTAAAATTTTCATATCTTATGTCCACTAATGATATACTTATGTCCACTAATGATATACTGCAAGATCACAGAAGAAAAGAAAGGAAGTAACTTTCTAATTTTTTCTTTTTTTTTTTTTTTTTTTTTTTTATGACATATAGCAACAATTACACCAGTTGTGAGAATCGACAATCTGCCTTGTACGCTCTATAATAAAGTGTGCCAGGCTAATGTAATTCTAACGAAGCGTCTAATGCCTGGTCGTCTTCATGATTTCGCTGTGAGGGTTAAAGACTCGAAGGGTGACTCGAATTCAATGCAAGCGACCATTTCTGTCACGAATGCTACCACTCAACGTGATAAAATATTCCCGCACATTCCTTCTCTGATAATGGTACCCGAGGTAAGAGTTAATTGCACATAGCAAATAGCAATGGATTTTACATCGACGATTATACATTTAATTATTTCAATTCTATCATATAATATTTAATTCTTCTAATTCGTTATTTCTTCGTATTTTTTTCTCTATGACTATGATTAAAAAAAAAAAAAAAAAAAAGAAAAATCATAAATCTATTAACGACATTTTGATAATAAATTTGTTTTTGTTAATAAATAAATTATTGCCGATTATTAATTTTTTTAAGGACACTAAACCTGGTAAGGAATTAGATTATCTTCTCGTTCGAGCTAACTCCTGGAGTGGTAAGCCAGTTTACATTGAGTTATGGGTAAGTCCAATCAATATTTTTTTCTTGACAACTTTTACTTCGTACGTAAGGAGCAACAATAAAAATTTGTTTTCTCAATATTTTCATAGCAACCGAAAGAATTGTTTACAATCAGACAACGACAAACACCATCGCAAACTCGAGGAGTTATAACGTTGATCGGTGAATTGGATTTCGAGACTCAATCCATGTATACTCTCACAATGTACGCGACGGTGGGTTTACTCAATCACTTATTTTCGATAGAATTAATTCAAATCTAAGTAATTTCATTACTTAGGATCCTTACACAGAACCTGGAAAGGATACAAGAAATATTGCTGGTTTAAACGTCGTGGTTGTAGTCCAAGATGTACAAGATGTACCACCAATTTTTACTTTGGCACCACCTTTGACGAGGCTCAATAATTCTATACAACCTGTAAGATTTTAGATCATATTATTTTTATAATATATCCTTAAATTAATAATTAGATGTAGTTAGATTATATGTATATATATACCATTATTTTTTCAAATGCTATAATTGAATTTTAATTAAACTAAAATTCAGTTAAAACTTGTTTTATGATATAAGATTAGTGTCTATTTTTTATTATAAAAATAATAGATATAGATCACTTTTAAATATGATGTAAACAGGAATGGTCTATTTATTAAGAAATAAAATTCGATTTACAAGTTGTAATATCCTTTCGTGAGTCAATTCGTTTATCATTTTTACATATCAAAAAATATTTTTATCTTTCTTAGGGGGATATAATATTACGAGTTCATGCAGAAGATGGAGATAAGGGCGTTCCTCGAGAAATCGTATACGGTCTCGTGTCAGAGGGCAATCCTTTCACGCCGTTTTTTAATATATCAGAAACGACAGGTGAGTAAACATAAAGATGAGTTTCTTATTTTACAAAAATAGTTTTAAATGCATAGAAAAGAGAACATACAAAATGTAAATTCATATGTTTTCCTTTTAATAACATAATCGGTCTATTCCTATATGGAATGACCTAACTATTATCTTAATTATGATTTGTCTTACTTCTATTTGCCATTTTCTACTTGCTATTTTTACTCCTTATTTTATCACACAAGTTCGATTTTGTGAAAGAATAAATTGAGATCTCATCTTACGATAATACGTTAATACAAAGATTGCCATGAGTTAAGATTGATTTGTACGATAAAGTTTAAAATTTCTTTTCTCGTAAAAGTAAAAGAAAAAAAAAAAAAAGAAAAAGGAAAAAAGAAAAAACTTGTATGATTCTTTTTCAAAGTATCTAATAAAAATGTACATTGTCACGTAGGAAATGAACTTACGACCGTAAGAAATCACTTCGAAAGATCGATATTGTTAAACGCAAATCTACTTTACGTCTTGGTCATTTTTGTTTAGAAATTCCGAATGACGTCTTTAATTTATGTCCGACACACACTACTGACCCGGTTTCCGTGAAAACCTTTCGACAATGACTAAAGACGGAAATTAATTCTCCGCCAGATCGACGCTGTTTCTTTTTACCTTTTTTCCTTTTTTCCTTTTTCCTTTTTTTTTTTTTTATCTTTCCACTATCCGTTGTTATCTTTCCGACAATGATTCATCGCTTTTCATGCATAAGGCGAATCGGAAAGAGAAAAGAAAATTACGCGCGTAATTTCGCGGTGATAGATAAAATGGATCGATACTCGCCGACATCAAGAGTATATTTGCTTTTAAGGTAAGAGCAGGTAAGAGAACGAATTATATTCTCTTATATCGAGCTCTATTTTCAAATGAAATGCTTATTTAGTATGAATAAAAAAAAAAAAAAAAAAAAAAGAAAAAGAAAAAGAAAAATAATAATATGACAAAAAGTATTGCGAATAAAAAGTCGACGGAAGAATAAACTAATATGATATAACAAATATATGAAAAAGAAAAAAAAAAAAAAAAAAAGAAAAGAAAAAAATGTTGAGAAAATTAATGCATTAAATGAAATAGAACGTACCGTATTACCATTATGAATGAGAAATATAGTTGACGGTACGAGTTTATGCTCTAGACTTTTAATTAATGTGTCCTTTTACTTTCCCTTATCGCATTAAAAAAAAAAAAAAAAAAAAAAAAGAAACAGAGAAAAAGGAAAGAAAGAAAAACGAGTGTCGAGATAAATTCGAAAGGGTACCTTCTTATCCGAGGTCATCGAGGCACTTGGATTTTTCGTCGAATGACCGTCCGCGCGAATGAATCATACTCGAGGTAAGAAGGTAACGAAAAGAAATGGCCACGACGGTTCTGGCCAGTTTTACAAGCGAAAGTATCGATCGTAAGAAGGGTCACTCTCTGTTTTTCAAACCATGATGCTTATCTTTTCATAGCAAGGAGCATGCGATATAATACATATACATATATACATATACACATACATATATATGTATTGTATACACGCACATACGTACATAGAAAGTTAACAATTTCTTGACTCGATTTAGTTCGTTGTTGCCGCCGTTACCTTAGCCGTTATCGTTACTTTACGTTTAAAGCCACGCGTCTTTGTTTTCTACCACCTTTACGTATTTAACTTCGAGTACGACACGCATTCAAACGAAAATTACTCTTATTGCTTTACGGCTTTCATGTTGTGAAAAAATAAATTACTACGTTAAAAATTGCACGTTAATTATACGTGAAATAATAAGATTTATATTTATAAATTTATATTCATTTTTAAATTAAAACAATAGAAAATTATTATCATTCATTATATTAAAAAGTTTAAAGATATATCTATTTATATTTATTATATATTTAGTTATTATTGTATTATAAAATCTCTCGTAAGTTATTATTTAATAAAACATATAAAACTTTGAAACAAATAATATGAATGTATTTTATAGTCATCGCTTTTCTGAAAATGTTCTTTAGTTACCATCTATAGTCGTTCCAATTTATACAACGAATGAATGCTATAATTATATTAAAATCAGACCATACGTACGTACAAATGTAGAATATCCTGACGATAGTTTATAATTAATCTATAAAAAGAATAAGAAATAGTTCCATTGATAATGTACTTCCTCATTCAGGAGAAATCGTTCTTGCCAGACCGTTGGAGGAACTAACACAAATCACTCACGTCGGTGCACCTGTCGTACTTAGCGTCGTCGCGGAAGAAATTAGAAGGACTCGGGAAGAACCACCTGCACAGGCAACCGTCGTTGAAGTTGGACTCTTGCTTGGAGAACCAGGAAATAGTCCGCCTTATTTCGAAAGTGACACGTCAGTATTTCAGACATTAAATTATTCCACTAATAATTCATATCTTTATTTAATGAGAACAATTATTTTAATATCTAGAAAAGATATATATATATATACGTTCAATTTTATTAATTAGATATTGGCCAATATTATAAATACATATATTCACGATATTATCATTCGCAGTTATGTTACGGTGATAGATGAAAATCTAGAACCAGGAACTGTAATTGGTTTTGGCGATCAATATTCGACAAAAGTGCGAGACGAAGATATCGGTAAAGCTGGTGTATTTGCGCTCAAATTAGAAAATAATAATGGCACTTTTGAAATTAATCCTACCGTTGCTGAACGTACCGCGGATTTCATTATTACGGTACGAGATAATACATTCATCGATTATGAAATATACAAAAGCTTGATCTTCAAGGTAAATATGATACTTTTAACATTAGTTTTATTTATAGTAATAATCAGATTATTATTAATGTATATAAATATATATATATATATATATATATGTTATTTGATTAATTTTTATTCTAGATAGTCGCTCAAGAAATTGGTCCAGCTACGAATTTATCTACATCCGTACCGGTGACAATTTATCTACGAGATATCAATGATAATCCGCCAGTTTTTGAACAGGATTCTTACGAGGTGACATTATCGGAAAATGTTACAGCCGGTACACGTGTCGTACAGGTAAAAACATTAATTGGAGATAAAAGTGTGAAATGACGACGAATGAAATAAAAGTAGAATTTTCGTTTAAAAAGGTACACGCTACCGACAAAGACACAGGAGATTTCGGTAGTATACAGTATACTCAAATAATCGGTCAAGGTAACGAAGCATTTACAATGGATTCTGATAGAGGATTAATAACGGTAGCTATGGGATCGTCTTTGGATCGTGAAATCGCATCTAGATTGGAATTATCGGTCGAAGCACGAGATGAAAATGGCAAGGGCAATCGAGGTGTCGTACCTTTGATAATCAATCTGATCGATGTAAACGATAATGTGCCGATATTCGAGAGAAGTATTTATATGTTCTTTTTAAATTCTGATTTGACTAATTTCACAACATCGGCCATGATAAAGGTAATTCAATTATATATCATTTAATTTTATTATTCTTAATCCAATAAAAAATAAATCATCATTGATAAGTTTGTACGTTATAATAAAGAAAAAATTAAAAATGTATATTTATATTTCTTAGGCTACAGACGCGGATGCTGAACCACCGAACAACGTGATCAGATACGAGATCATTCACGGAAATTACGAGAATAAATTCTATTTAAATGAGATCACTGGTGAATTGATTTTACGATCGCCCATTACAAAAGTTAGAAGAAAGAAACAAAGTACTGCCGGGAGATTGGCTAATAAATCGCAAAAAGAATTACATAGAAACGATAATACGAAAGAATTGATACTAAAGACGATAACAACAATGCCGACTAATCATGAAATATCAAAACCATCCAATAGGAGTGAATTATTAAGAAAAATTCAAGAATCTGTTAAAACTCGAAGAAAACGAGAGGACGACGACGCTCTGTATACTTTAACAGCTAGAGCATACGATCTTGGTAATTTTTAAATGTACATGAATATTTTCACAATAAGATATTAAAAATATTATTGTTCTTTTTTTTTTAATGTTTTTCTTTTTTTTCTCTCTTTTTTCTTGTTTTTTTTTTCTTGTTTTTTTTTCTTTTTTTTTTTTAACCGAACAATCACAGGCGTACCACACCTGTCGAGTTTAACACAAATAAAAATAATGAGTGGTGGTGCAGCAGAGGATCGTATCGTAACGTTCGTTTTACCAGAAGAACATCCAGATCCAGTGAAAACTGCGAAAACATTGGCTACGATCACAGGTGCAAAAGTAATCGTTCAAGACATACGTCCATACGTGACAACCAACGATACATCTAATATGTCAAACGACGCTAAAAAGTTAGTTCTATAGTTATTTCAAATATTTATAAAGAAATATCGTGCTCGATTGCCAATCATTCGAATGATTTTAGGAGTATCGTTGTTGCACGGGTAGAAAAAAGTACTTCCTTCGTGGACATAGAAAAAATTCGAGAAACTTTAGCTGCTAACGGAGTTGGTATAATAAATGGCACAATAATGATGCCTGACTCAACCGGAAAAACAATGATAACTAATATCACTAATACTGTTACTAATGTGCGTAACGAAGAAGTTATAGTAAGTATAGTTTGAATAATGTTTATGATTTAATATATCTATTGTTTGATTCAAGATTATTTGTTGGATTTAATGTTATTAATTTCCATTATTATTATTATTATTATTATTATTATTATTATTATTATTATTATTATTATTATTATTATTATTATTATTTTTATGAAGATTTACATTTGCTATGTCTGTACGTCAGTATGATGAACTTTTTTCATCTTTGTACGTGGATTTCATATTTCCGGGAAAATAAGAAGGCAGAATTATGTTTCAGACGGAGTACAAAGCTGAAAATAAAATACTTTTCTGGTTGCTCATCATTTTGGGCTTATTGATGCTCCTTGCTATCGCTGCTTTGATCATTTGTTGCATTTGTCCTGGTTGTCCTTTTTATATGGCACCTAGAAAACGTCGAGTACAATCATCGGAAACTTTAATCGTCCGATCGGACGGAAGACCGAAGAGACATCTTCATCGAAAGCAACCGACAATCGTTCATGGTAACTAAATCGGAAGACATCCATCTCTACGAGTTCGTGAACTATTCACAAGTTCATTTTGATTTAATTATTAAGATTTAAAATTATATAATATGAGATATACATATATATGTATATATATATATATATATATATATATATATATATATATATGTTCTATAACGATCGAGTGTGTTTGAATAATTATACTGCCATATATATATATATATATATATATATACATAAATAAGTTAGCATTTTATAAATACGTAAGATTTATAGCGATTTATTCCGCATAAAAGTTCCTGATTGTTCAAAAATATTTTATCTGTATAATCAATTTTATATATCTCTATCTTGTTTATATCAAATTTTGTAATATCACGATCAACGATTTGCAATGTGTATTACTTGTGTTACTTTCGATCGATCGAAATAGATATATTACAATCACATTATAGGAATCACTTTTATATATTCTTATTTTTATATATTCTATATAATGTCAAACCACAGATAATCTTTATACATAATAAAATAGAAAATTTCGTGATAAGAAAGGAAGCTCATATCTAAGGTTATATGTTTCTAGTAACCAATAATCAAGAAAGGAAGCAAGCGTGGAGTGCCGATCCAACTCGAAGAAATTGGCAATTCAATCGACGAAACGTGAAAAATTGTGGCCTGTCTTCTCTACCGGGTGACGTAGCTTATATTTCGACACACGCGAATGAAGGACGAATGAACGTGGAATCCTCGAGACAACGAGATGATCTGATTTACGATAATTCCAGAAGAATTACTGGACAAGATCGAATGTACGTTGAGGATATCGAGAGTATAAAAATGCGAGATTATCAAATGGACGATGGTGTAGATTCTTTACAACGCGATGAAATCGAACGTAGCTCTGATCATCCTCGACAAAGTTATAGATACGAACAAGAGCAAGATATAAACGATGATAGAACGATCAGGGAACAACATTTTTATCGCGAAGGAAACGCCGAGATATTGCGATTGGTGACAAGAGGAGGAGAAACCGAGGACAATGTTATTCAACATCATGGTACAACCGTAATCGTAGACGGCAAGGATATTCTTCTTAAAAGATTTATGGAAGATCAAAAAATAAGACAAGAAGCATCGATTCAGGATATCGATGGTACACGAAGTATAGAATCGACTCAAAGAATTCGCGAAACGACTCATCAGCAACCAGAGATTATACTTATACCACAAACTTTAAACATCGCTCATAGTCAGCACGTAGATGAAAGTGGTCCAGGTGTACAGAAATTACTTATCGATCGTATAGATTACGAGGATACTCCTAAAGAAAAAGTTATTCATATTTCTGACAATGTACAACCTATCAGGCAAGAATCTACGATCGTTGTTGGAGGTGGTGGTGGTGCTTCTGAAAGTACAGATAAACCAACGATATTAAACAAAGATAACGTACAATCTGTTAACGTTCAATCTTACTCGTTTCATGATGTAGAATTGGCACGACAAAATGCTTTGCTGACTAGACTTTTATTGGAACGTGAAACCAGAGCGAGTGGTCCTGCCATGATGGATTCTACGAGTTACTTGGAGACTCAAAGTTTACCTGGACAAGTAGCTATCGCAACTCAAACCGATAGAACTGCTGCTACTCAAACTGAAAGACATGTGAGAAGTAGAAGTGACAATGATGAATCTGAGGATGAGTCGAGGATAAGGAAAAAGATGAAAACTAAGAAGAGATACGAGAGTGACTCAAAAAGAACTAGAACTTTGTGGATGAAGTCACCGATAGAAGAAGAACGAAGTCCCTGTTTTGATAAACGTTTAAGTATTCTTCGAAAGAAAGTTAAAGAGGTCAAAGATGGAAGAAAGATCTCAATAGAGCCTGAAGTTCTTCGTGAGATATCCGACTCTTTGGATGATAATGGTAGTTCTGGTAAAGGAGACGATAAAGAGACAAAAACTTACGAACGATCGACGGAAGAGACGAGTATCAGATATGAAATATTAAACGAAGAGGACAATGGTAGTCCTTCGTCAATCGAAATCTCGAAAGGTAAATTTGATAAGGCTTTTGCCGAAAAGACGCATCATCATCGTGGCCGTGATGATCGAAAAACAGATGTCACTGAATCAACTTCTTCTTCGGAACTCAAAGAAAAGACTGAAAAGCATACGGAAAAACAAATAACCAGTCCAAAGAAGGAGATCAAAAAGAGCCAAAAGAAAACGGAAGGTAAACCTACTTTTCGGATATTGGAAAGGGAGATAACATTGTTGACAAAGAAACTCAGCAAATTGGGCGAAAAAAAGAGTCAGGAAAGTGCGAGAGGTGGAAGTACATTTCAGGAAAAAACTACTACTACTACTACTAGTACGAAAAAAAGTTTAAAAAAGGACGTAGATCAAAAGATCTCCAAAAGAACAGAAGATTCGAACAAGCATAGAATTAAAATATCAACAGAACAGCCGACTCCTAGCACGTCGAAAGCTACAGAACAAGGTACGAATCAACGAAGGGATGAAAGTACAACCAAACTGAGACACAAGTTAAAGTATCAGCAAGTTCAAGTTACGAGTACAGGAAGTTCAGAAATAGAGGACACTCATGAAAGATCGAGAAAAGAGAGTTCCGAATCGAATCAAGAAAATGTTAAAGAAAAGCAACTATCTACGATTCATTCTAAAATCAAAAGACAATCTCACGTGGAAGATCAGAAAGAAAATCTCGCATTAAAGGATCAAGAAAGTGAGAAACAAAAGGAATTTTCGAAAGAACATTCGAAGTCTGATTCGAAGTTTAGGAAATTGGATAAATCGATAAGCCATTCTCAAAAAGAAAGTTTATCGGAGGAATTTAGTACAAGTACTAGTTCCGATCGAATGGAAGGCAAAAAGGAGTTGGGTCCTCGTCGTAATTTCGATAAAAGAACAAGTACAAGCTCTTCTGATAATGTTCCGAGACAAATGGGTCAACGAAAATCGAGAAAGATGCGGGTAAACCAAACTGAAAAAATTTCCGATATTTCGTTAAAGGATACCACGGAAAAGGAGGATACTGAAAAACACAAAACGATTATGGACGATAGAAATGTTAAAAAGAAATCGAAATTAGTTAAAATGCATGCAGATGGAAAAAAGAAAGTTATGAGTGATTTAGAAAGTACAAAAGAGGATGATCGAGTGATAACATTGAGAGAAGTATTAAAAGATTTCGTAGGTTTTGGACGTATCAAAAAAGAGACGAGCGAGGAACAAGCATTTACCGATAATTTTGAGGAAATACCGAAGGAAATCGTTAAATCTTCGCAGGAAAGTGATAATATTACGATCGATGAAAAAGTAACAAGTAAATTAGAAACAAAATCACCGGAAGAATCAATAAAATATGATCTTCCAGATACAGAAAAAGAGGAAGTTAAAAAATTAAAAAATGATACAGATCAAAAGATCGAAATCGTTGACGTTCCTTCGAAGGATATTGAAGAAGATACAAAAAGTAAAATAAAAGAAGATAAAAAAACTTTCGAAATAGGTGAAATCGATGAACATTCTATAGATAAAAAGAAAACCGTAGAAGATTTTATCGAGGAATTACAAAAAGAGATCTATAGATCTCGTATATCGGATAAAGAAAAAAGCGAAATTGCTATTACTTCGAGCGTGTCCCCGATCGATAAAATCTTATCGAAAACTACAATAATACCTAGTACGTCTACAGATATAATCCATGAGAAAGTATCTTCGTCAGATAAGGTTGATAAAATTGATTTCAAGAATGAAACAGAAGTAACAAAAAAGGAAGATGAAATAACTACGAGAAAAGATATCGAGAAATCTTTCGAAATGAAAAATAAGGATGATTTGTCTGTAAAAGATAGTGAAACAATTCCCATGCTCGTAAATATTGAAAAAGAACAAAAAAAATCATTTGACCAATCTACAAAGATAGATAATGAAATTGCAATGAATTTAATTGAGATTACTGATAAGAATTCGCAATTTACGTTATCAAAGGACAACGATAAAGTTAAAGAAATCGAAGATAAACAAAGTTCGTCTAAATCTCTAGACGACAAAGATACGAAGAAATTTGAAACGAAGGATGTGAAAAAAGATACAGAAGATAATTCGATAACAACGAATGATCCAAGATCTCTTATGGACACGACGAAAATGATTGAAACGGTTTTAGAAATCGCGAGTAAACGTAGTTTACCGGAAGTAAGTGACATCGATAAAAAGTTCGAACTTAAGGACTCGTCTAGTGTAAAAAGTGAAAAGGATTATGAGCATATAGAATCACTTATAATCGACAAAAATATAGAAAATAATGGTAAAAGAGATTCGATTCTTGTTAGTGCGGAAGTCCATGTTGAACAAATTCCTGAAGAAATTATGGACGATAGTCGAGATAAAACTAAAGAGATTTTAATTGATCAAGAAGATAAAAATAAAATCGATATATCTGTCTCCGGAGAAGATAAAAAAAGTTTCATTGAAGAAAGTCAAATTAGAACATCGCCAGTTAAAGACATTTCAAAATATCTTGAAATGAAAGATACAGAAATTATTGCTGAAAAAGATATATCAATAAAAGATATTAAACAAAGTAGTATAAATGTAGAGGAGAAAGATATTGAAAGATCTCAAATAAAGACAGAAGACGCGATATTAAAGAAGGAGGAAGAAGGAACGATATTAATTATTAAGGAAGACACGATATTAAAGAAGGAGGAAGAAAGCGATGAAATCGATGTAAAAGGAGACGAAAGTGATAAAGAAAAGCAAGAAATAAAGATGACTTCGATCGAATTATCTAAAGACAAGGATGAAGATAAAAAAGATATAAAATCAGAACCTTTAAAGGATGAAGTTACGAAAGATTTGTCATCGCCAAAAAACTTGAAAACACATGAAAAGCAAAAATTAGAAGAAATAAAAATCACAAGTCTACCTCTGACTAAACCGGAACTTCCAATATTATCAGACATAGAAGATCGATTAACCAGCCAAAAGGAACAAATGGAAATGAAAATAGTCGAAGAATCAAAGGACTCTATAGATGATACGAATCCAATTGATCCGATTAGAGTGGAAAAACCATCAAAACCTCCTTTGCCGATCGAAATATTAGAACCATTGAGTCCCCAAGAAGAACCCAAGATACAAACTGATACAATGGATATCGATGAAGAGAAAGAAAGTAGACCATTCGTTGATATCAGTGTGATTAAATCTGTAGAGGAATTAAAATTTGACGAGATAACTCAATCAGAAGATAAGGATTTTTCTGAGAAAGAAACCACAGTTTTGTTGGAGGACAAAGGTAATCAAGGTAATGTAATTAAATTAAAGATGGAAGAGGACCAAGAGGAAAAAGAAGATCCAAGTAAACAAGATAAGGTCGTTGAAAGTGAAAGCCCGGATGAGACGAGCTTACAACCTGGAGATGAATTTGCAAAGGAAGAACTTCTAAAGAGGACGGAGGAATACGAAAACGTAAGCCCTACAATTTTTACGAGCATTATCGATACACCGGAAGATTCTGATGAGAGTGACTCATCCAGTGATATTTCCAGGAAAACAACACTGACCACGAGACCGTACCAAACGCCTCGACATCGCGCTAAGGACGTATCTGAAAAAGAAACCCTTTCGATGGAAATGATCGGAAGTGTATCGGACGTTGATAATATGGAATTGAGGGTTGAAAAGTTAAAAGATGAAAATGGCGAACATCAAGTAATCGATGTAACTATGGACGTTATAAAAAATCTTCCTACTGTATCGCAGGAGACAATGGAGTCTGAGAAAGATAATTTAAACGATAAAAGTATCGAGATAGATGAGAAATCTAAGGAGTCAATCGAAAAGAGTTCACCTTTTATACAAAAAACATCAAGTATAGTTATTGAAAATCAAGAAAAAAAATCTAGTCCACAAAAAGCGAAGGATATAAAGGATCCGGATAATACAAAAACGACGATAGTAAAAGATGAGTCGAAGATGGAAAAGGACGATAAATCTGATGAGATTAAGGATAAACGAGTAAAAAAATTAGAAAAGGATAGAAAAGGAGGAAAACAATATCCAGAACGTTCGAAAGTCATGGCTCGCAAAGAAAAGAAAAATGTATCAGAGGAAGTAACCGAAATTAAAAAGGATCCATCTTTGGGAAAAACATTTCGTCAATCTAAACGTCGTCCTTCCAAACCGACCGAAGGTCAAGTGGAGAAAAATTTGGAGAAAAAATCAGAAAAAGAAAAGATAACGGCAACGTCGAAGAAGACGGAGGAGGATCGATCGAAATCGAAAAAATCGAGATCGAGCAGTGGTGAGAAATCGTCGAGTTCACCAAAAACGGGTGACACTGAAACTGGCAAGACTCGATCTAAATATATGGCTTGGTACACGAAGAAAAGAGAAGAAATGGAGAAAAATAGGGAAGCTAAAAGAACAGAAGAACAGGACGAACAGGATCAGCAGTTACCACGTTGGTTGAGAAGGAGTTTGGCTCATAAAAGATCGATTCCCGATGAGAAAAAAAAATTAGAGATTAAAACACCAGAAATAACACCAAGAACCAGACGTAAAGTGAAACCTTTGGTAAACGTTGAGTCTGAACAATTAAAGGCTATTGTTCGTCAAGGAAGAAAATTGAGAAAAGCTGAAGGTGAACAATACGAGGATCCTCCGATACAAATTTTTGCCTCGACTCCACCCGCACCACAGCCATCACTGACGGAATCAAAATATCCTCGTCATCATTTATTTCAACATTCCGAATATAAATATGAAAAGATGCCAGCACCATTTTATCTTCATCCTCCGCCAGCACCTCATCCCTCGCCCCAATTATCACCGGAACATTACGATTCACAACGAACGACTGAATTCGTAAGACCGGATGTCGAAGTTGATTCTGTTACTGGTGTATCGATGACACCAGGTCAGACGAGATTACGACATCAACAATTACTTGAGAAAAAGAGCGTCTTTGATATCGCTTACAGTGAAGCTGCACCGTCGCAATTAAGATCGGATAGTACAACGCCTCCTTCTTAATCAATTGGAAAGTGTAAAAAAATCCTGAAAAGAAAAGAAAAAAAAGGAATCTTTTCCTTTTATAAATGTGCAATAAAATATACGATACTCGAGATATCGTGATATAAATGATATTAATTAAGGAAAAAATAAGTTACGTGAAAGAATTAAAGGAACGAATGAAGAGAATAAATATATAGAGGGATATTTTGAATTTGAAATTTTAATAAAATGAATATAACGATATAAATTTCGATAACAATCTGAACGAAGTTGTCGATTTAAAGAAAATAAAAATTTATTAAAAATCGTGGCCTTTTAAAATATAGGTAAAAACATTTGTCGATATAAAATATTTCATCTAATATTTCTATATTCTCTCCTTGATTAATTTTCACTAAAAAAATAAATTAATTATATCTATCGTATCGCGCGTGGTGTATCTTTTGTTATCACTACTGCCATTCGAAAAAAAAAATGATACGAATTAATTAATTATTAAGCACATCGCATCGATGACGAATTTTTTTATTACGACTGTTAGCTCATTGTAACGGTGTTTGTATTAATCTTGTAAATACATGTGTATAAAAATTCTAATAACCTGTGTTAACGTAATCAATCGTCGATCCTTTTTACTTGAAATATATTTAATCTACAATTTAATTCTCTGTTTATCGATGTAATAAATACGATTTTACATATGTATATTCAAATGTAAATCTGAGTCCCGCCGAAAGAGCTTCTGCCTTTTCTACCATTCTGTTACAAAAATATCCTCGGTCTCTTGACTTTATCCACTTATCTTTCTCCAGTCAATTTGTTTGCTCTTTCTCTTTCTCTCTCTCTCTCTCTCTCTCTCTCTCTCTCTTTCTATCTCTCATTCTCTCTTTCTCTCTCACTTTTTCTCTCTTTCTTTATCTCTTTCTCTATTTATCTCTCGGTGTCATGTTCAAGAATAACTTAACTTCATTGATAAACTTATATAACTATCGATCGGATTTGCAACAGGTTTATATAGAAAATATTATTGGACATATTTCATCATTAAATTATATATATATATATATATATATATATATATATATATATATATATATATACATATATATACTATATATGTATATATATATATATATATATACATATATATACTATATATGTATATACATTTAAATTTCAATATACAAATATTAATAATAGTAAATAATAATAAAAAATTTTCTACAAATATTATGAATTAAAAATATTCACCTTGAATGTAAAGAAAAAATATCATTAATAATTTCTATCATTCATATTAAAATATTTAATAATTATCAACGAATGTAGAAAATAAAAATTTTGTTTAATAACGATTATAACGTTATCGTATGCGTATTTGCGTATTTCTACGTGTGAGGAAGAGAGACAGATGATCGATGATAATGACGAACTAAACTGAGAGAAAGAGAGAGAGAGAGAGAGAAAAAGAGAAAGAAAGAGAAAGAGAGAGAGAGAGAGAGAGAGAGAGAGAGAGAGAAAGATCGAGTCGAGTGACGTAATCAGTAGCTCGTAATGACTTTTCTACGTTTCTTTTTTGCGTTCGCTTTACGTTCGCATTGACGTAAAATAGACGAATGAATGGCGTAAGGGATACGACAAAAATGTTGTGACGTTACCGATGCAACTAACCTACCGTAATCAAAAACATAATGATGGTGCATCAAACATAACCGGAGACTGGTAAATCTTTCCACGGGGATAACATGATATTGAAGTTGGTTGTTTCACTTCACTTTTCCAAGGCGAACCAATGTGTTAGTTCCACGGATGCATTTATAAAAGTAGCGACGAGAACGAATCGTCTTTATGTTTGCCTGTTTGTTGAGAACGATGATGGTTGGCCGTTTCGTAAAGACCTGGAAAATATTAATCCCAATATGGTCCTTAACTTGTCTCGAATCATCTCGATAATTATCTCGGTCTCTATTCGACGATAATAATTAAAATATTAATTATTATTGTCGATTTATAAATTTAATAAATATTTTTTTTTCTTTTTCTTTTTTTTTGTTTTTATTGTTTTTTTATTGTTTTTTTTTTTTTTTTTTTTTTTTTTTTTTTTATAAGATATAACTATGTAATTTTAAATGGACGAACATTGTCTGGTAATTTTAGAGTAATCTATATTATTTTAAGGACAATGAAAATGTCGTGTTTTGCGATATGACACGTCATTAGAATAATTGAAAAATAAATAAAGAACGAAGGAATAGTTTGGATTATATTAATATTCTTAAAGAACATAGGGATAATTTTAAAAATCATATTAGTTAAAAAGTAAAAGAAAAATTAACATGATAATTCATTGGGATTGATTAAAATAAATATTTGAGTATCAATAAACATTGAAAATGAAAATTCGATCCATGTTAATAGTTATATTACAAATTTTAATTGGAAACGTTTGCATGATAATTTCCTCTCCTTCTTTCTCTCTCTCTCTCTCTCTCTCTCTCTCTCTCTATATATATATATATATATATATATATATATATATATATATATATGTAAATGTCATCAATGTTATTATAAGTTAATGAATCCGATAAAAACAAACAATTTAATATATATATATATATATATATATATATATATATATATATATATGCATTCTTTATATTTATTTATAAATTAAATTGAAACATAAATAATTCAGTTATTTGTTTTCTCGTTTACATTTTGAAATTTATTTCCGATATTGAAATTGATTAAATTTAAGAATTATTTATAAATCTTTTCGAATCGATGAAAAATTTATACATAATAAATAAAATTTGTCTAAAAATATAACGAAATTTTTGAGATCGAATAATTCTTGTTAAAGTAATAATAAAATAATAATAATTAATGAATTATATATTAATAATATAATAATAGTTGAATATACTGTTACGATAGGAACGTCTAACATTTTTTTTATCAAAACCTTCTTACGAAAACAAAAAGGAATATATTTTAAATTTCACTATCTTATATGTACTAACACAATTTATATAACTCATTAATTTTTCTCTATGTACTTATTTAAGTACTTACTTAAAAATCCTCTCTAAGTACTTACTTAAAAATTCGAGGTAATTGCTTATTTGAAAAAAAAAGAAAAAAAAAAAAGAAAAAAAGATTATGCAAATTAAGAAAATTTGCTCGAATATTTCTTTGGACAAACTTTTGTTGTCGGGAATGATAATAATAATTGTCAGAGAAAATTTTCGTTACTTATAAATGTTTAAAAAAAGAAAAATAAAAAGAAATGAAACAATATTATCTCATAACGATGATGAGATTTCAAACGAGAATTTATGGGGTTCCCGTGGGGTTGCTCTCCCGATATGGTCTCTTTTCTCTTACGAGTCTGACAGTTAATTACAAGGTTTTGTGTCCTGTGAAAACTATTCCCGTATGAACAATGGATAAATGTTAATTGTTGTTAATAAAGAGTCATACATGTTGCTGTTGCAACGGCGAGCAGAGCCGCGGAAGAGGCTGCACCTGTAGCAGCCGTGGGCGAAATGCAAACACACCTGAAACCTTTGACCTTTTCTATCGACTAGCTTGCTACCTCCCCTTACAGTAGCTTCTATCCTCTCCTTGCCCTAAACTTTCTTCGTAGCTTGTTGGTAACGATGAAGAAAAGTTTAAACGCCGAAATGTTTAAGTCGATTATGCGATCGTTCGTAGAAATATATATGCAATATCATAAAAGATAATGATCATTCCATTGGATTTATTTTGATATAATAATGAAATATTTTAAATATAAATTGCCGATCGTATATTGATAAAAGATATTTTTTAACATTGTACATATTATACATGAACATATGAAAAAAAAGCTTTCTATCTATTTTCGAAACAATTATTATAAATTAAGTATACCTATTATAATGTTAGAAGAATAAATTTTTAAAAATAATTAAACAAAGAAAACAATTTTAAAATGAATTTATTCGAAAAGAAATACATAGAGATATTTAAATTATAATCCTTCGGAAACATTAATATGTATAACCAATGACGTAGAAAAACTTTTTAGACGTTTCTTGCCACGTTACAGCAGAGAATATCTAAATAATTTATAAATAACGTATTATTTATTGTTTTAACTAAAAGCAATGAAAAAGAAATATGACAATATTTTTAAAATATATAAAATTAAATTAATTCAGTTTTTTTTTCTTTCTTTTTTTTTTTTTTCTTTTATTCTTTTTCTCTCGAAAAATTCTTTTCACTAGCGAAGCCGAGGGTACCATCATCTCGTAGCTACGTTCTTGTCCGATTTTGCATCAAAAGAAAGATCACGAAATATAATTAACGTCGCGTTTGGTCATGTGTAAGTTTCAACTAGCTTTTACGAAGGTTTCGAACAAGGTTTGGCCCGCTCTTTAATGGCCATCAATCATTACCAAATTTTGGCAACGAGTCGGACAACACGGGCGACAGGACACCATCACCAAAGTAGAGTTCTCCGGGACCACGTTGGATGCTGGGGATAGGAAAGGGACGAGGAAGGGTGGAGGACGAAGGGGCCACCGAGAGAAACGGTAGAGTTAGTTCGATACTCCCGAAAAAGTTGGTCCTCTTGCTTGTGTAGAAACTTTCACGTGGAAGAGCTCGTTATTGTGTAGGTGTGTGTGTGTGTGTGTGTATGTGTGTCTATGTGTTCGCGCGTGTATATTGGTATGTTTATATATACGAAGGTACGAAGTTCTTAACGAATTCGTTCTCTTACTAGTACGTTTTTTTACCATTATGTTGTACTTTTAGCAAGAATGTTTATCAAACATTGATAAGAAAAAAAAAAACGACAGAAAAAATACGAAAAAAAATTATTTCAACCATGAAAACGTTAATAATATTAATGAAAATCAACGGAAATCATTTCTTAAAAAGTAACATTTGTTTATACGGTCATTCATTCGTGCAATATCTGTGAATAATTTTAACATATTTACGAGATTATAATATAAGTTTATAAAAAAGAAAAATTATAGCATAATTACATTTCGTTAATGAAGCCGTCAGATTTATGTTTCATTAATCATTTATTTATATTTTTGTTTCATTAATCATCGTCGTTCAATTCTCATCGTTATTCAGCACCAATGATAAATTATTAAAATAGTACACTGGAAATCATTCAGTTTTTGAGCGAATCGACGTTGAAACTTCGACGATAGATACTCTACTGGCAATTAAGCTTAATGATACGTTGTAAAATGACCTATGGAAAAAGAATATTTTGTTTACATTTGTTTACGTCATCGTATTTACATACAAAGACAATCGATATTTTCTTCAAAATGTTTTTTATATAATAACATATACATACATACCAACATTAATGATTGAAATAAAACAAATGTATTAAAATGTATATACATAAATAAGTTTCTATCTAATTTAATAAATAAATAAATAAATAAATAAATAAATAAATAAATAAATAAATAAATAAATAAATAAATAAATACATACATAGATAGATATTAATTATAAAGATTAGATTAAAACTCACCTATGTTTTATATAGATAATATTATTATCTATAATAAATATGAATTTTAACTATTCATTGATTCTTTCAAAGTCTTCAATATTCGATAATTCAACAATGAGACACCACTAGTCACTATTTCGAAGAAACTATGAAGAACACTTTTTTTCTTTTTCTATCACGTTACGTATCCTATATAAAATAACATTGGTAAGACGACAAAAGAAACCCAATTTTATTAGAAGAAGGAGAAAAAAAAAGAAACGAACAGAAGGATCGTACCTTCTGGCTTCGTTCAATTCGAGTTTCAACGTTGCCAAGAGGAGGAAAGTTTTAGAAATGTCGCGAGTAGTCCGCAATGTTCTCGGACTAATACGTAGAGAGAAAAGAGAGAAAGAGAGAGAGAGAGAGGGGGGGGAGAGAGAGTGAAAGAGAGAGAAGGAGAAAGAGACAGAAAGAGAGAGAGAGAGAGAGAGAGTGAAAGAGAGAGAAAGAGAAAGAGACAGAAATAGAAAGAGAGAGAGAGAGGAGGTGGGGGGAAGGGGTGGGAGAAGTTTGGTGCGGTGTCTTAGGAAGAAGGTAATTGGATATAAAGTTTTGCGCCGATCTCCGTGAAAATGTATGAAACGATATTGGACTTCAAAGACGTCCAAGAAGTTTACTATCGAGATAGAGATAGAGAGAGAGAGAGAGAGAGAGAGAGAAAAAGGTAGATAGATAGATAGATAGAATGAGAGAGAGGGAGAGAGAGAGAGAGAGAAAGAGAGAGAGAGAAAGAGAGAGAGAGAAAGAGAGAGGAAGAGACAGATACGTATTAAAAGTTTGTTCCGCGAACATTTAATTGAAGAGAACATTCGGTAGATACGTTGACCACGCCCCTTTACCTCTCTTTCTCTTTCTCTCTCTCTCTCTCTCTCTCTCTCTCTTCCCTATCAACCAAGTAATTTGCATTTCAAATAACTACGTTTAATGATACACCTTTTGAACATAATTATCTTTATACATAAATCACGATATCATCGACAGAAAGAGAGAGAGAGAGAGAGAGAGAGGGAGAGAGAGAGAGAGAGAGAGAGAGAGAAAGAGAGAGTGAGTTTATTATTAATGTTTCCGAAACATTATTTCTCGAATTACATGTGTTCTATATATTTCCAAGGCTCGGAAGTCCCTGATGACAAGTTAGATAGTTACTCTTTATTAAAATCCTCCTCCTAAAGACATAGATATTGTTTTACGCGAATTTGATATAACTTAATATCAGTTGTAGTTGCAATTTCGTGAAGGAAAAAAGGATATAATTTTATTAATTGTTTCGTGTTAATTGTTTATAATTTAAATAATAAATTTTCCATATAGGTACAATAAATATAACGTTTAAATAATAATGTAAATTAATAATGTTGTTAATAATCTCTAGAAAAAAAGGAAAAAGATTATTAACCGAACGATTGATAATAATACGTGAGCGAGAAAAAGAAAAAAGAAAAACTAGACAATTAGTTAATGAAAAAATTGATAAGAATATTTATTACTCTCGTTGTTTAATATAAAAAAAATGAATGTTGTCATTCAACGTCGTTGTTTCATGAGATAAGCTTATCAGAATTCGTCATGATCTCTCTTTTGCTTTCGTTACAAAATGGCGAAGGCGAATGAAGAAACGACCGTCTGCATACACGTACATGATTTTCAAGTCGCTGACGTAACATACGTAATTGTTCGAAGTATATGTATCCGGGGAATATGCGAAACAAGAGGCAAAGTCACGTTTGAGTACTCGACGTGAATGGAATATTTTCCTCTCGAGTATTGCATACTGCAAAGTGTTTATGTGTGTGTGTGTATATATATATATACCCATACACATACACATATAATATATTTATGTATATATATATATATATATATACTGTAGAATATATGAATATGTGTATAGGTGTTTGTGTGTGTGTGTGTGTGTGTGTGTGTAGAGAGGGAGAGGTGTATTCTAATATATTCATTTTTCTTAATTTATAATAACATATTTGTCATTAGCATTAACATTTATTTATTCGTTCAACGATATGAACGATGAATATGGAGAAAAGAGAAGAATCGATAAAACTCTTGGATTCTATCGTACCATTTGAAAATTACATCAAACATTTAATAACGTTACTTAAGTATCTTCGAATTTGGCGACAAAGGAATACATTCTCTGTGTCAAAATTATTCGTATTAACCATCACGATTGCGCTATCTCTCTTCGCTAATTTTGTACTTATAATATCTGAACTTTTAATGGTATCGGGTAACTCCGATATCGAGCAACTTTCGAATACCATCAATCCCTTGGGTCTTCACATGACCGGTTTCATCAAATGGATTTATTGTATAAACAAGAGTAAAGAAATTAGTAGGCTTGTTGCTGATTTAAATCGATGTTACTTGCTTTCGAAGAGAATTGAAATTAGTAAGAGAGGTAAAAGAAAGAAAAAAAAAAAAAAAAAAAAAGAAAAGGAAAAAAAAGACGAAACAAAATAATAATTATATAGAAGATAAGTGATTAAAGAAATAAAGAAAGAATTTTTTTAGGATGCGATTTTTCTAAAACAGAAATGGAAACTGTATACAAAAATTCAAGAATATGGCAATATTTATGGACAACGTTTTGCGTTTACGGGATAATTCATTGGTGTTTCAATGCACTTATTCAAAAATATTACGGTCAAGTGAAAACATTAAATACAAGTGATAATAACGTTGACATTGATTACAATTCATTACCATACATAACGTGGCAACCATGGAGTATCGGAACAGTCAAGGGTTATGGTTATTCGTTTATTATTCAATTGATCGGTGCATTAACCTCGACTGTTGGTGCAGCTTGTTACGATAGCTTACATATTTGTATTTTAATGATAATTTGTGGACAATTCCGATGTTTGTACTTTTCATTGATTGAAATTGATACTATCGTAGGTGTGAGGTAAAATTTATTATAATTTATTATGTTATATCATGTAAGAATCTTTTATTGTTATAACATCAAAAAAGGAGAAAAGAATAGCTATTTTGTTTATAGAACAATCGAAGAACTCGAAATGAAATTACGTTATTGCGTTGATCATCATATAGCTGTATTAAAGTAAGTATCTATAAAACGAGCTTGTATATATATATATATATATATATATTTTTTTTTATTTTGTTAATATAATAACGTCAGATATAGATACGTCAAATTTATTTTCATAGAATATCGAAGGATCTGGAAAATTTTGGGAATTTACCAATGTTTGTACAATGTTTAGAAAATATAATCATCATTTGCCTGTTATCCTTTGAAATGACGGTCATAGAATTTAAGGTAGAAACATATATATTTATATATAAAATAGGTATATTAAATAATATTGTAAAATAAAATATTGTTTTTTTTCTCTCTTTTTTTTTTTTTTCAACGTCGAATATGATTTAATCAATGATATCACAATTACAGATGGACTCAGAATCAATAACGAAATTATTGAGTTTAATGGAATACTTTTCGGCATTGTCAGTGCAATTATACATTTTTTGTTTTTACTCTACTCAAATTTATTCATTGGTTGGTATTCATAAAAATAGATAAAAATAAATAAAATCCTTTCAAATTTTCACATCTTTTTAGAGTTTACAAATCGCCGATGCCGTCTATGCATGCAATTGGGAAATGATAATATACGATAAAATAGAAAACACGAAAAAAGATAAGCAATTAACAATGAAAGTTAAACATTTGATATTATTCTTATCATTGCGTGCTCAAAAGCCAATCGTAATGACTGGCGGTCCATTTTACGTATTATCCTTGGAAACTTTTAAATCAGTAAATAAATTCAATCATAATTAAATATCTAATAATTTAGCAAAAATATATACAAATGATAATATAATTATCTATCTATTTTTCTATCTTTTTTTCAGATAATGAGTATTGCAGTTTCAAATGCAGTAATACTTCGACAATTATCCGAAAATTAACAACTTTAATAATTTCATTTTAATTATTAATGAAAAATATATGTATATAGGTATTAATAAAATACGAATAAATTGCATTATTAAACACATTAGTGATCTGATCGATTATTGAAAAATATTTCTAAAGAGAATGTTTCTCTCCGTTCGCCATTTTTACGCTTAGTATTATAAATATATACATATATACATACATATGTATATATATATATATATATATATATATATATATATATATATATATATGAATTCAGTGACGACCTAAGAGTAACTTATTGAAATACATGCGCTCCTAATAAAAAGACGACAATCCGCAGATGACTCGCGCAGTTGGCGCGCATGTAAACACCGCTCGAATCCGAACTCTCATCTGAAGAGGAACGTGACATTAATTTAACACGAACAACATTTTTATCTCTCTTATAGATTATATTTCCATATATCTGTGAAACTAATAAATTTGTACATCTTGTGCTATCTTCTTCATCGACCAAAAGAATATATTCAATGTCAAGAAAAAAAAAAAAAAAAAACTCTTTCAACTCTATATAACATTATAAATTAATTTCAAACGTAATAATTCGAATAAAAATACAATCGATATATTATTAATTATATCATATAATGAGCATTAATAAACGCGTATAAACGATTAGTTTGTTTTCAGTTAATAATACAAAAAATTAAAAGTATACATTTATAAATTTAATAACAGCTCGAAAAAAATTCTAACGATTATTCTAATCGTACAAATATATTTGTTATTAGTGCTTTGATCATCAAACTAATTCTAAAAAGAAAAAAAAAGAAAAAAAAAACTATGCTACTATATAATATAATTAAGATAAATAAATATATATATATATATATGTATATTTATGTATATGTATATGTATATGTATATATATATGTATATTTAATGAAAAGTAATTTTTTTTTATGCGTTCGATTTATATAAAGTCCCGTTCTAGGAGGACGCGTATGCGCACGAGATTTATGGAAGCGCGCGTGACGATGACCTTGAGAAAGCACCGAGAAACTTGATAAAAAGGAGTAGGGAGAAAGAGAGAGGATGTCATCCACCTACAACCGTATAAGAAGCCCGCGCTTATAACAGGAGCGCATACATAACGTGGAAGTCAAAGCGTACCAACTTGAATGGATACTCGCTCGTTACTACGGATACGCGTCTCGACGTTTAAATCCGCGATTGGACTCGTCTCGTAAACGTACTCGACCTTCTTATCTCTCATGCATTCCCATTAAGTGGAAGTTGATATTAGAATGCACGTGGTCGTCCGTCCTTCCGGGAGTTTTATCGTTCGATACTATCGTTCTCTAACGTTTACCTTCATAGGAATAGTATATACAATATTTTACTCATCATGAGATTAAGTAGTTAGATTTAAGAATATATACTCCGTATATATAATTTATATTTGAATTGTTATCATTATTATTGACACTATGTTTATAGATTTTTTTTTAGGCAATAAATTATTTTTTAACAATAATATTACCATTTTTATAAATATATACATATATATATATATATATATATATATATATATATATATGTATATATATATATATGTATATATATATATATATGTACGTATGTATGTATGTATGTATGTATGTATACGTATATTATTGTATACAAAAATAATTATTTTATTTAAAAAATAAATTCCGTAATATTACTTACGTGATACGATTCAATGAAGAAAGAAAGACGAAATATGTGTTATTCTTTCTTGAAAAAGACGAAATATAGTGAAAGACGAAGAGTACGTGTTTTCCATTGAAGAAATATGAAACCTTGAATGGAGATATTTGAATGAGATAACTGAATAAACAGACTCGATTCCAGGATTACTTGCTGAAGTATGATCGCCTGATCGTATATCCGCGACTCGCAGAGTCCTTTACGGCGACATTACGCTTTGGTCCCACACGTTCGTCGAGGTCGACGTCGACGTTGTGTTCACGAGGAGCCAACACCGTCGACGCGACGGAAGCACGTTCACCAACGAATATTATTTTCTAATCCAAAGTTAAAGCCAAGGCAAGTCGATGGGTTTCTAGAATACGATCACGTACCGATACACGCGTATGTATCGTTGACACTCGCCAAGACTCCTCACCTGCCCATCAAAAGACGTAAAGTCATCCACATTGGCCAATCGGTTACACGGCTAACATGCGAGCGAGGAAGTTAAACGACTGTGCTTCCCTCTCTCCTCAATAAACATATACACATATATATATCATCGATACGCTCTAGTATGCTATCTCTACTACGAGCTCAAGAAACTACGTGTATTGTATATATGTATATATGTATGCATACATAATACGTTGACGATCGCAGCGCCACCACCACGCTCGCATGTTCTCTTCGTCGTTACTTGGCGAAATGTGGACGCCTTTCGAGAACTGTTTTTCTTGGCACCCTGAAGTGTAACCCGGGTGTAAACGATCGCTCGTTTCGAAGGCCAACGTAATAGGGATATCGTAATTCGTACTCCTCCAGGAGATCGTACAGAAGTTCTTGGGTAAAGGAAAGAGGTTAGAATAAACAACTCAAAAGTTCAAAATAATACAGAGGGACCTACCTTATCTTACCGAGTTGGTAAGGTAGTTAACGTAGATCTTCCGATTATCATGGAGTATCCTTTTTTTTTTTTTTTTTTTTTTTCAAAAAATAATATATATGAAAATTTATACGATCATATAGTAACATAAAAGCGTCGTTGATTTAGAACACTAATTAGATTTATATCTTGAACGTTTAATTGTCTTCTTCGTCGTCGCTTATTATCTTTCGAGTAGGCTTCGAATTTCCTTTTTTTTCCGTCACGCTCTCCTCCTCATCACTATCGATTATTCGTGAGGACGTAGATTTGTTGTTAGTAGAAATTTCTTCTGGATTATCTTCCTCGTTGTCGGATATAAAAGTAATTTTAGATTTTTTCGAAGTTTTTACTTTGAACGTTTCATCAGAATCTTCGTCGCTATCCAATAAACGTGGTCTTTTGCTCAATGGAGTTTCCTTCTCGTTGGAACTTTGACTTCGATTTCTTTTACCTTCGTCTGCTATAATAAGATAGTGTATGTCATTTTTCTTTTTTTTTTTTTCTATTTATTAAATTAATTATTAATTAAAACGAAAGTAAAATGTCGAGCCATTAAATACCTGATTCATTTGCTTTCCTTTCAATTTCTGTTTCAGATTCAGACGAATCCAAAAGCACTTTAAGGCGACCTTTAGAAACCTTTTTTACATTTTCTAAACATACAGAAAGTATATATATATATATATATATATATATATATATATATATATATATATATATTATAGAATTATCGATTTATCGTTCGTAATTAAATATTTTAAATTAAAGAATTTATATTTGGACTCAAGAATTTATAATTGGAATAATATGATAAGTATCTGTAGAATATTAATATTATTTATCGTGAAGTATTTCCAAATCGATAGAATTCTACGAGAATTTTCTTAAAATTGTGAATTTCCTTATTTATATATATATATGTGTGTATGTGTGTATAAAAAAGAAAAAGAAAAAGTTATCTTTAAAATCGAAAATCGTTAATAACATTTACGAAATCGGTCTTGAGAGAGAGATTGCACCGTTAAATCAGTCGGAAATAAAATAAATAAAAGTTGAAGTTTTCTTTCTTTCTTTCTTTTCTTTTCTGTGTTTCTTTTTCTTTTTTTTTCTTTTTTTTTTTTACTACATAACTATAGACCGAAATCGAAATTGCACGAACGAACGAGTCTCGTAACATAAAACTGTATTAAAGAATGTTAGCTTTCTTTTCTTCTGGCATTCTCAATAAACGTTTCGTCCGTTGATAAATCCCAAATAATCCAATAGCTTTGCGTCAGCAGTAACAGAGGGCAGGAAGGTACTATTTTCTCGTTTTCTCCTTCATAACGAAGCGCCAACAAATCGTACGTACCGATTGCTTGGAAATTACTCTCCGTTTCTTCCTGATTCTCTTCATTTTCTTCTTCCAATGGCCCGACGGTGTCGTCAGCTTTTATATCACGTTTATTCGACCTTTTGGATTTTTCCATGTTCGATGGTACATTCGATTCACGTGAGGTCGATGGTATAGGTTCTAAAAAGATTTAACGAAATGAAGAAAATTTAAATGACTTTAAATCTATATCGAATGGATCGTACAATTGGAACGTACCTTTATTCGCGAAAAATCTTTTTACATTTTCGAATACGTCGTCATTGCCGTCACTGTCACTTTCATCGGTTGAATTATTTTTATTATTGCCGATATTATTCGCAGGCGAATCTTTTAAAATGAAGAAAACGAATCATAAATATATAATAATATTTATATAATTAAAAACTAATACGAAATTTCAAAAAGAAGAATAAAGTTCCAATTATGAATGTCATAATCCTTCATTTAATATATTTCATATCGAGAAATATGTATCTATCGAATATATTGATACTTAATAAATAAATAAATAAATAAATAAATAAATAAATAAATATATATATATATTATTATTTTGTATATATATATATATTATTAATTTTTATTTATTTACTTATATGTATATTAATACTTTCAATAAAAGACAATTTCATTCTACGAATATTCAGTGATATTTGGATCCTTTAGACTCGTTAAATCTCTCGTTATATCGATCAATTAAAATTAAATGAAAAATTACCTTCGATAATGAATTTCCCTTCCAACGAATCGGCAATAAGAACACATCGTTTTCGTATGGTAGATGAGAGCATGTTCGATGGAATTCGCCAATAGATTTCCTGTTGGTCCGCTGGTGGTACTATGCCCATGGCGCGTAGTAATTTTTGGAAACTAGTCGAATTCATTGCATTTGATGAATAATCTGTCAATGGTACCAAGGGGATTCCTTCTGAGCTTTCCTCATCCCGATCTTCCAAAGCATCTTCTAAGGATTCCTTGATCCATTCCAATGACTCCTTCATATCTGATTTATGACAAAACATTTTCATGGATATCTTATACACGAGATCCATTACGGGAACGACTATTAACTTTATCCTACCATTTTCGTCGAATATTATTATGCGTTACCATTTCCTCCCAAATGCATGGAACGTTATACTCGGTAAAACGTTAAGTTCACTCTATCGTAAGTGAAATATGAGGGAGAATAAATTGCTGTTGGACCCTTTATTGTCCCTCTCCCGCAATAGGTAATTCGAAAGTTGTAGAAACGAACTCTTATCAATGAACTCGATCGTGTTATGAAAAATTATATTTATATCCTCATCACTTCTCCTTTACTTCCCTTTAGTGATAAAAGCAACAAAAAGCAACAAAGAAGAAAAAAAAAAAAGAAAAAAAAAAGAAAAGAAAAGGGAGGGTACAAAAACTAACGTCAAATTAGACGTAAGAATCAAAAGTTGTTCGTATTTCTTACTCAGAAAGTTATCACGAGGACATTAGTGCCTTTCAATATAAATCTTTCGTTCCCTGCCCGCAAACCTATCTATCTATATTTACGCGTATTTTGCACGAGAACGAAGAAAAAAACACAAAGAAAAAAGGAAAGAAAAGAAAAAAAAAAAAGAAAAAGGAAAAACAATAAGGAGAGCAAACAAGAAAAAAAAACAGGAGAGGACAAAAAGTCCAAAGTTTTCGATCGGCGTTGTCGCCATGGAATCGTTTTTCCAAAGACGAAGTGGTGTTAAAGTACCAAGGAAGCATTGCAAAAAGCACGAAGATATCGTCATCGATACTCCGGGAAATAAAGGAGGGTCGTTTTCTAACGACAGCAGCTTTCGAAGTCTACGAGAGAAAAGGACGATGGGATTACATCTGACGTGTCCCACATTTGCACACCGAGTAGGTGTTTCACAGGGACAAGCCATTATTTTGCTTTTTTATTTCTCCATTGGTTCTATACCGATAGCGATAGCACGTTGGTAATGCTTTTCGTGGCGAGGATTCGTCCCGAGAGTCCCTTTTTCCCTTTTCTCAACTCAACCCCTCTTAGTTGGTGCCCCTGCAACGAGAAGACATTTGTCCTTCTCGCGAGAACGAAGCTTTAGTCTTGCAACCTTTCGACGTTGACTTCTTTCCATCTCTTTCTCTTCTTTGGTACATCGTAAATCACGAAGTGAAAAGGAAGAAAGATAGAGAGAGAGAGAGAGAGAGAGAGAGAGAGAGAGAGAGAGAGAGAGAGAAAGAGAAAAAGAAAGAAAGAGAGAGAGAGAGAAAGAGAGAGAGAGAGATAGAGAGAAAGAAAGAGAAAGAAAGAGAGAAGTAACTCTTTACTTACTTCCTTCAATGACGTCCTTCAAGAGTCCAGATAATTGTGCATCCGTGTAAAGAAACGTCTTCTGGTCTCGCTTCTTTCTCGACCTTTCTCCTTGCTTCGTCATCCTCGTCCTCGTCTTCGTCGTCGTCGTCGTCGTAGTAGTAGTCGTCGTCGTTCTCTTTTTCGTTGGTTTACTTCGAGCCACGTCGTTACGCCCCGAGGATTTTGTACTTTCTTCCTCGAAGTCCCGATCCTCCTCGTCAGAATTACTGCCAGACTGTGTTTCCCACGACGATTTTCCTTTGCGCACAACAACACGTGGAAAAACGATATAAAACCTTTTTCAAGGTACTATCATCCTCTGTTCATTGGCGAATCCTAAAACGCACGACTTGCTTCTATCGTTTTTCAACGTTCTAATACAATTTCGTCGTTTTCTTTCGTTTTTTGTGTAAAAACATTACATACGTATGTAGTTATAATTTTAATTAAATGGTTACAATTTGGATATATATATATATATATATGAATGCTAATCATATTGTTATTCGTTCTAGTCATTTAATTAGATTTCATATGATTTTCTTTTGCGACATAACTTATTAATTTAGTTATTTAAATATTTAATTTCTTTCAAATCATTCAATATTATTCCAATTTTTCAATTTGATCTCATATTATAAACATTAAGATTTGAAAATTCTTAAAGCAAATGCAATATACTTCGATAGAAGTAACCTTCCTTTTACAGAATATTCTTATTAATTGCAAATAAAAAATGTCGTCATTAAAAAGAAAAAAGAAAGAAGAGAAAACAAAAAATAAATATATCAAAAAAAAAAAAAAATAATTACGAATGTAAACATATATATTTGATTTTGCGAATCACTATATTTTCTATTCTGTATTCTATATTCTCGAATTGTTAATGAAATTTGTCAAATTGCCTATCCAGGATAGAAACCATCAACTCTGGACAGAATGACACTTTCATTCTCGCGCGTTCCACGTTATCGAGATCGATTGCGCGTGTGGAACAATTATGATACCCACTCGAACGTTCTACAAAATGTTTTAACGTTTTCCATTCGATACGAGACAAAGCCGTCCGTTACACTTCATCTCTCGATCTTATATATCTAGGATAGGATACATTGTAATGCATTGAATACAAATAAGGTAAGAGAAGGAAAAACAATATCCACGATAAATATGAAATACCATGTAGTGCCATAACGGATAGCAGGAAGGAAGGAGGAAAGGAAAGAAGAAAGAAAGAAAGAAAGAAAGAAAGAAAGAAAGAAAGAAAAGAATGTTATTGGCACGAGAGTAAGAGTAAGAGGAGAAGTGCAATGGGACTGCATTTCTTGCGCGTTCTTCTATATTAAATAACAAGATTTGTATTCCGCGAAAATTCAAGCACGAACTACGGGAGCTTTCGTTGTGACGTGACGGTAGGAAAAACAAATATCATTTTGTCACTATTTCGTCAATATTTAAAACGGTTAAAAAGCCATCAAGGTGCATGCATATCGTGAATATCGAATCGGACAAACGTATTCGTTTTGAAGTCGAACATATAACGTTACACGTGTTTTATTGTTGAAATAGTCCAATGTTAAACGAGAGAACATGTTTATCGAGCTGCCGAATCTCCCTCTCCGCTCTCCTTCTCTCTCTCTCTCTCTCTCTCTTTCTCTCTTGGTTACAAATTTGTCTATATCCTGAGGGTGCAATAAAAATAACTAAACGATACACGATGTACGATAGTGGATACTAAACAGGATGTCAACAAATTCCCATATAGATATGTTCGACATATCAAAAATAAGAAAAAGAGAAAAAAAAAGTAAAAAAAAGAAGAAGAAAAGAAAAAAGGAAATGAAAGAAACTATTTACGATTTTAAAATACTTCAAATCATTTATACTATCTCTATCATATTCCTTTTTTTTCTTTTTTTTTTTCCTTTTTTTTTAATTAAATTTTACTTCTCTTTGAAAGTATGTAGTTTTCTAAATGTCAATGATAAATGTGTCGAATGTTATTGACGAGCTCTCGCTCGCTTAAATAAAAATAATGAAACAAAGCCAATAAATTTAAAATATAAAATAATAATGAATACGCGGGAATGTTTCTACGATGTATCCGTCGGAAAAGTAAAGACGCCTGCGAAGCCTCCAAATGAAATAACGAGCTTCTCTGAGAGGGGGATGAATTTTCCTGAAAAGTTGCGTTAAAAAGAAGGGGAAAGAGAGAGAGAGAGAGAGAGAGAACGGAAAGGGGGAGGGAGAAAAAGACAGAGAAAAAGAGAGAGAATTTCGCAGCTGCAGTCCATGGAGCGGATAAGAACGCACGACGAGGGTATAATTGCGACAAGGAGTATGCGGTGAATTTTAATTTCGTTATATTTCTACTGCAAAATTTGTGGATTATATAACTGTGAACGTCACGTTCGAAAAGATAAAATGAAATCGATGAATACGTAACGAGGGTGAACGCCTCGTATCAGGAATAATCTCGTTGAAAGCTTTAAAACATACAAAACAAAGAAAAAAAAGAAAAAAAAAAAAACGGAAAAAAAAAGGAAAAAAAGAATTGGAAATTGGAAACCAAATAAGTTGTATTACGGTTGTAAATGGATAGTACGTCGAATATAAAGGATATTCGATCAACGCTGATCAAAATTTTCATCGTTATAAAAATCTTTATCCTTCGTGAAATTTACTATATAAATATATATATATATATATATATATATATATATATATATATATATTCGTTGATGAAATATTCCATCGTTTTATAAAATATTTCCATCAGATATCTATAATACAATGAATAAGGAGATTCGTTTCGATGGTAGAGTGAAAGAAAGAGAGAAAAAGATAGACTTTTGCGGGAAATTAAAATGACCGAACCGCGAACCTTTCGCTATATATATATATCTAGGATTAAAAAAAAAAGATATATAAAAGAAAAAGAGAGAGGGTATGTGTGTGTGTGTGTGAAAGAAAGAGAAAGAAAAGGAGAAAAAAGAGAGAGAGAGAGAAAGAGAGAAACTATACGCTTGGTAATTAATTGATCCTCGATTTTACGTCGGCCGTAGACCGACGACGGTATTGGATCTGGAGAACATCAGAGATACATTTTCATTTGCACTTCAAGCAAATGAATAGAATAAGATATATACGATGCATTGAACGTAGAAAAATATGCTAATTAATTACGAGACTGAAGTGAAAGAAGGAAGAAACGTGAGATAGAATAATGAGTTTGAAAGGAAAAAGGATATATACATGTATGTACGTATTTACGTATGTGATGAAATTGCGTAATTGAGATCAAATGGATTAAATAATTAAATATAAGTTGGTTGCAAAATACAAAGAAAAAAAAAAATACTATTAATATTGTTTATTTTCTATTCAGGTTATTTCATTCTTAGGCTAACAATAAGACTATCATGTGTCAATTCTTTCAATTATAAATTGACGTCGAATTTGTTTGTACATATAATATTTATATGTACATATTATCTAAGTATATATATATATATATATATATATATATATATATATATATATATATATATATATGAATGACTATGACGAATCGAGAAGTAGAAATTGTAGGAAGCTCGTTCACTGCTGGTAATATCGGTAACAGGCTTTTTTCTGGAAAGGCTAAACGTCAGAAAAAAAAAAAAACAAAAAGAAAAAACTGATCACTCTAAAAATTGATCTCAGCTATTTTGTACGTTCGAGCGAGAGGGAGGAGTTCTTTCTCTATGTTTTTCTCACTCTCATACATTGTCTTCAATGATCGCATTAACCATTTGGATCCATGCTGGTGGATTTTCTTTGAGTATGGTAAAAAAGATAAATGCGAATGGAATGGAATGGGTTAAGAAACATGAGTCCACTTCGGACAAGAGAGGATAACTCACCGTGATTACTTTTTCTAGATCGTTTTTTATAGAGTTCCTTTCGATCCTTGACTAGTCCCAATTCTAAAAGCTTTTCTTTGATCTTCAATTTTGTTCGTTTTATTCTTAAACCATTGTAAATAAGTTCCACTGGATCTGTCAAATAGACATGAATTAAATATTATTATTTCAAATGATTCCTAAACGATTTGTTTTAAATCATTTAATACATTTACATCAAATAATTTTTTTTTTAAAGGGAAAGGAAGTATAATTAAAAAATCGTATAGATACGTGGATTGATATATTTATATATATTAAAAAAAAAGAAAAAAAAAAAAAAAGAGGACAAAAAGGTTTCGGTGGAAAATGATCGAAGAGTAGATATTAGTAATATCAAGGAAACCTTCAGGCATATTAAAGTCATAAACACACGAAATAAAGATGATAAAAAGTATATAAGTTGGAAAAATAAAATACGGTAATTACCTTCATCCTCTCTCAATTGTTCCCAAAGTTCTGTGAGTTGAGAGATCTCCTCTTCGGACCATTCCTTCGGTAACCTCTTCTGTATCTCGTTTCTTACAGCCTGAACATGATTAAAGAATAAGAAAGGAGGAATATCTTCAATGTGATTATAATTTCAGAATGCGTTCGAGTAAAAAATACGAGGAGAACCATCAGCTCATTTTCCGACGATTAACCTTTCGCTCTTTCTTTAAGAAAGAAAAAGAAAGAGAGATATAGAGACAGAAAGGGATTTTACGAAGGCCAATGCCTAAATGGCTGTCGCCTACTACTCCATGAACTAAATGAATGTCAAACGAACACGCTCTGCTTTTACTCTGTGAAGGAATCTTTCTCTCTCTCTTTCTCTTTCTCTCTTTCTACCTCTGTTTCTCTCTATTCCTTGGTGCTTTTCGAGTCACGAGGGTGAAGCGTACTCGCGCATGAAATTATTTAAATGAAACGCTTCCTTGCCTAAGCTCTCCTTCGAAGAGAGTTTGTCAAGGAATAAATAATAGGGTCAGCCCTTTTCCTCCCCACCCCCCTTACCCCGTCCTCCTGTCGATCTCGATCTTTCGTTCTGATTTTCTACTTTACTCGTTTATCGAAAGAACCTACTTGAAAGTTCTGCAGAACCATCATACCTCTTATCATCGGCCGATGACGATCGGACACTTATGATTAATCGTCAATTTCGAGAGCTACGTAATTGTTCTTTCACGAGTTGAATGACGTCAATCGTCGAATAATGAAATGGCAGATCGAAGATCTGCGAGAGGGATTCTGTATATGTTACGCAGAAAGAAAACTTCGTTTAATTTTAGTCTTCTCATTCCTTCCTAATGAATACGGTCTATTGAATATCTCTTGCTATTTTTTTTCCCCTCCCTTTTTCTCTCTCAATCATCGATAAGTGCGATATATTGAAAATCAATGAACGGGTTATTATTTCAAGATCTTTAACATCTATATAAAAGGTGAAGAAAGGGATCGATTTCAAGCGTATTTCAAGGAATTAAAAATATGCAGACTTCAGTGATGCACTTGCTACACGTTATGAAATATTCAAGAAATGCTTTTAATATCAGCGAGACCTAGAACGAAGTAAGGGAAGTATTAATCGAAATATTATAGATAGTTTCTAAAGAAATATTCTGAACGATCGATTACAAGATGAGTTCTTCAATCTTTGTACATCTACGGTTTACCGTGCTTATTCAATTTTTATAAAAATATACGATTCTTTGTGTTGAGAAATTTGAATATTATTCTTTGGAGAAAATGTTTCTTCATGGAAGTAAAGTTAAAAGGATGAAAGAATGAGCTTCGAGTCCACTTTCTCTCTCTCCTTCACCCTCCCCCTCCCTCTCTCTCTCTTTTTCTTTCATGACAAGAAATCTTTTCCTTCCTTCTGACGCAGCGTTTTTCTTATCTTGACTTGGAAGCTTGTCTTTACGAGAGAGTTATGATCTTGGATACTTTGGTTCGATGTCATTGAATTTTTTTTAATGTTCTTATCTTCCTACGCGACGTTTCAATGTCATTTAAGCGATTTCAAGAAATTTCCTACTTGAGGACTCAAGAAGTTAAAGTGATATCGATGCCACCATTATTCGAATTACCTCTATAGGAGGTATATGCTAAGCGTTCTGTGTGAACGGGAGCAGAATATGAGGTTTTCATTGAAGCAAATGAGAGACAGACGGGTAGTCAGACAGACAGTGAGAGAATAAGAGAAGGAGAGAGAGAGGGAGAGAGAGAGAAAGAGAGGGAGAGAGAGATAGAGAGATAAGTAGAGAGAGAGAGAGAGAGAGAGAGGGAGAGGAAGGTATATACTCCTATTTCACGTATTTGCGCACCTATGATTAATCTTCCAATTCGGGTATGAGTTATGCTCCGTAACGGGATCTGAATAGCTGCAAATGGGTGCGCTACAATATCTTATGGCAATACGAATTAGACAGATGTCAAGCGAACATTTGCACCGTTTATCTTACCATTGTCCTCTAAATCGTCTTGCTGTTTATCAAAATATAGACAATCGAAATAACTTGTGGAAAAAAAGGGAAAAATTATATTAATATATTTCAACGTGTAACGTGAAAATATGAGAAATATATGTACGATATTTCATTTAATTTTGAAGTCCGTTACGTTTTACATGACGTCGAGATAATATAAGAAATTCTCTGTGGTCGTTTCTAAAAATGATGGGCTTGACAGCAGAGGGGTCGTCGAAATTGGTTTCAAAAAATATCACTCGAGTTAATCTCCGTTCGCGATATGATCCCGATTTACGTTGCCGAAAATATCAAGTACTAAATCATTTTTCTCTTTCTTCTTCGTTTTTCTTTTTTTTTTCTTTTCTTTTCTTTTCTTTTCTTTTCTTTTCTTTTCTTGTTAAACGGCATTGAAAAATATTCTTTATAGAAATTTCGTGGAAAAAGTTCGGATGACTTTATACAGGCAACTGATAAGACATACGACGGGTCAAAAGACATATATGATATAGGTGTTACACGAAAAAATTATGTTTCAGATTGATAAAAACGATAGAGGCGCTACTTTTCTCTGTCTCTCTTTCTACTCATCGGTTGATTTACGAGAAACGTTTGGTTGGTTTTATAAAAGCACGACTGGTCGACGTTGAAAGGGTACGTGTATGTACACATATATATATATATATGTATGTGTGTGTGTGTGTGTATGTGTGCGCGCGGATGCGATCTAACCAAAAGGTGTCATTCTCAACATTATACCGAAACAGTAGCTCGTTCTACGTGACAGCATTATGTGAGCTCGTAAAAACGTCGAGAGAGAGAAAGAGAGAGAGAGAGAGAAAGAGAGAGAGAAAGAGAGAGAAAGAGACTTGCTCAAAATGTCAAGAAAATACTATACCGAAGAAAATTCTTCTATTACGACTCGTTGAACGAAGATCCTTTGAAACTATTTTCTATCTTTTCTTTGTCTTTTTTCTATTCTTCTTTCTTTCCTTTTCTTTTCATAATCGAATCCATTCTACGAAAGTTACGAAATATTCCCTTAAAAATACAATAAATTCTCGAACGATATGGAATTATTTACGAGATATAATTATTATTGATTTTTCGAAACGATAAGCTTTAACGTACATGTGTGTTTTTTTCTTTTGCTTCGAGTTATCGATCGTAAAAAAAGAGTCGGGACGGGACAGGACGGGACGGGAAGGGAAGAGTGGGTAGGGGGGGGGGAGGGAAGTGGGATGAATACGAAAGATTCTGTTTTGTAAAGCAGCGAGGTGCCTCGTCATCGACAGAAACATTTTTCCGCTCTCTTTCCTCCAGATCGTGTTCCATCCGTTAGCTTGAATTCTTAAAGCAAGAGAAGAGTGAGAGGGCGATAGGAAGAGAGGGTGGGAGGGAGGGAAGGAGAGTAGGGACCCGGCGCGTTTGTAAAACCTCCACTCGTCTTCTCGTTTCACCCTCGCCTATTTTCGAGAGCTCAAGAGGATGATATAAATGTTTATATATGTGTATTGCACGGGGCAAAAGGCAAACACGCGTACCGATAGCTTTTCACGCCGCGAAATGAAAGACCGCGATAGAAAGACAGAGATAGAAAGATTGTGAAAGAGAGCAAGGAGAAAAAAAAAAGAAAAAAGGAAAACAAAAAAAAGGAGATAGTGAATTTAGAGGAAGAAGAAGAAGAATAAGAAGAAGAAGGAAAGAAGTTAACGGAAATGGAGTATTGGTGGTGACGAAGGGAAAGGCTAAGATATTTTCGTACTTTTACTGAAGGGAAAGCAGAGGCATGAAAGCAGCATACGCGGGCTATAGAAACCCGTCGACGGAAACCTTGATCCGTTCGCGAAGACGAGCTAAGAGGAAGGAGAATGTGATGTAGAAAAAGGAAAGAAAGAGAGAGGGAGAGAGAGAGAGAGAGAGAGAGAAAAGGGAAATCGTTGTGAGAGAAGAAATAAGAAAAGAGATGTATGCGAAAAGAAAAGAGAGAGAGAGAGAGAGAGAGAGAGAGAGAGAGAAAATCGTCGTGAGAGAAGAAATAAGAAAAGAGACGTATGAGAAAAGGAAAGAAAGAAAAAGAGAGAGAAATAGAGGGAAAGGTGGAGCTCCAAGTAGGAATTGTCTCCCTAGAGAATTTACAGTTCCTGGAGCAATTCCCGAGCTCCATTTTTTGCATATGTTCAGGCCGTCTACGAAGGTAGTCCAGAAACTTATTTTCGCGGCCCGTCTTTCTCCTTCTCTCTATCTCCATCTTTCTTATTTCGCATCTTACTCCTTTGCCCTTCTCGCAATCCTCGTAAATCATCGATCCTGTCACGTACGCCCAGCCGCCAAGCAGCAACTCGCTACTAAGGAAGAAGAGAAGGGAGAAGAGAAAAAAAGTGGAGAAGAGTGAAAGGAGGATCGAAAGAACGTTCAAATACTTTCCCGTAAACGCTGATACGAGCAACAGCAGGCGTGATCATGAACAATCTTTTAGGTGGAACGCTTCCCAGAATCCTTTCTGTCTTTTTTCTTCTTTCTTTCTTTCTTTCTTTCTTCTTTCCTTTTTTTTTTTTTTTTTTTTAACTTTGGTGGCCATTCTTGTCTCCTCTTATCGTTCTTACTTTTGTCATTTTGGCTTCGATCGATCTTGCTTGGACCAGCCGTGTTCTCCTGTCGATCGTTTCATGAATTGACGATGGACAAAGAAGAAGGTCAAGATATTTTTCTTAGAAATAAAAAGAGAGGAAAAGAAAAAGAAAAAGAGAGAGAGAGAGAGAGAGAGAAAGAGTAATTTTATGATATTTGATTATCGGATAATAGGATATACATACATATATATTATAGCTGAATAAATAGAGAATATTAAATATTTTTCACTAGCATTATATCGTTCATCTTCTTTCTTTCTTTTTTGTTTTTCTTGTTTGTTTCTTTTTCGCCTTCTCCTTCCATCACACGATAGTTCGCGTGGAGTTGAAGGAAAGAAAAAAGAAATAAGGGGAACAAAAAAAAAAAAAAAAAAAACAAGAAAAAAAAAAAGAAGGAAAAAGAAAAACGAATTCGTGGAACGCAAAGGGGGAAATGGAAAAGCCGTGTTGGCCTAATTCAACGTGTTTCTTTAATGTATGACTCGGCAAAGTAGGATTATCGCAAAAGTAGAGTGTCAAGTAGGATGTTGAACGACACATATTTTAAAAGTTGGCTTATATATATATATATACATATACATACATACATATATGTATATATGATACCGGCACAAAACTTACGTACCTTGGAATTGACGACTAAGCACATCTCTTTCAGTTTCTTAATAACACCACGACGTGTGCGAGTTTCGTTGATGAGTCTGTTGAGTATCCAATCGATCAGATCTGAAACAATAGCACAGGCATACTTTATATCTCCCCTTTCCACTTTTATATATCAAGTATACTTCCGTTCGAGATTTCATCTTAGCTTTATTGTATTAATGAAGGCAGAAAATAATAAATCTGCTATGTTCTACAATCTAACATTCCCGGTGAACGTTTTATATTTATTATCTCTTGAGCTTCGTTCGTTTTGTCGATCCGAAATAAATAATACGAGGAATGGAATATGAAAAAGAAAACGGAAAAGAAAAGCGTTATTTATATCTTTTGCTTGGGTCATCGGTATTTCCGCATGGAGCACTTTAACGACTTGTAACGAATTGATGAATCTCTAACGACGAAAATTCTTTTATTTGCTCTATCATTATTTATTCACGTATTATACCCGTCGTTGTTAAAGATAAAAGAAAGAAAAAAAGGAAAAAAAAAAAACAGGAGAGATAAAAGAAAAAAAGAAAATAAAAAAAAAAAGGAAGAAGAGAAGAGATAAAGAAAAAAAAAGAACAGAGAGAGAGAGAGAGAGAGAGAGAGAGAGAGAGAGAGAGAAGGAAGAAAAAAAGAAGATCATTAGTCAAGAATTGCAGCATTAATATTCGATTCTCCAAGGAGATTTGCACGAATGATTAATATTACGGAGAAGACAATTATTCTGGAAGAAAATAGGACTCGAGATAAGAACGTCGAATATAATACGAGCGATAGGGTGATGATAGGGTGGTGGTAGTGTGGTGACGTAGGAAGTACGAAGAAAATTAATCGATACGCTTGGTGGTTCGAGATGAAAAAAGATAGAAAGAAAAGGAAAAAAGGAAGAAAGAAAAGGAAGAAACAAAAAATTGAAACAAACAAGAAAAAAGAAAAAAAAAGGAAAAAAAAAAAAAGGAACAGGAAGGAAAAAACAAAGAAATACATAATGGAAGACGAAGTATCTCGCTGGACGCAAAATAATTTTCTATGGTCTCCTCCTTCTTGTAAATCTACTCTAAGGATGATTTAACGAACAAACGAGAAATAACAAGGGCTTTTTCTCGCGTCACGCCCACAATTACGACGTAATTTCAGGAAATTCTGCCGAGTTGAAAGCACTGATCCTTCCTGCCACTTTTACCCTGCTCACGACAATTTTATCGCGTGGTCACCTGGGAGAGTCAAACTGACACCCTTTTCTCTTTCTAGTTCTCTCTCTTCTTCTCTCTTTCTCTCTCTCTCTCTCTCGCTCTCTCTCTCTCGCTCTCTATGCTTCCTCAACTCATTACACCGAAATGTCGACCCTGCGTTAGAAGTTGAGAACAATGCCTGTCTCCCTTTCTCAGGCATCCACGTAGAAAGACAACACGACGAACTCGTAGGATGCTGGTCTACCACAAACAACCTAGTCACACGAATTGCTCTCTTTCCTTTAGATAAAAATAAAAATTCAAACGTACGATTGTATTAACATCATCTATTAAATTCGTTCCTTCGATCGACGTGCATTTTTTTTCTTTTTTCATACTTTTATAAAAATATACTTATTATTATTTATTAATTAAATCGGAATTAATTTATGTTGTTTGTTAATTAAAATTGTGCCTGAGGGATGATTATAAATGATACAGTGAAAAAATATTTCACGTTGAAAAATTTTTCAAGAAATAAGAACACGAAATTAACGTTTATATAAATTTTATCGAGGTATTCGTTAAATGTTCGATGAAATGGCTATTAAAAAGTCATGGTTTAATCTCGCTACGGGGAAAATTTATGTTATTGTAAAATCCAACAAAATCGTACTTGCCAGTTACAAATCCATAGAGACATTGATTCAAGGGCAAAGTTGATTCAACTATTTATACACGATCGATATTATCCATGAATTGGCCTAGAGGCTAGGGGATAACTGCATCATCCGTTGAGCTACGTGATTCGGTTAACCAAGAAACGAAGACATTGTTATCGTTGATCTAATAAATCACATAGACGATTCGCCCGTACCAATTCCCATCACCAGTTCTCCCATATATCCCCACCTACCAGCCCTATTCTGTCTGCTTCATCGCGAAAAACGAATTTAATCTTAATTTCGAAAGATATCAAAATCCAGGTTCACTTGATTCCTTTTTCGAACCTCGATCGCGTATCAACGATTTCATCTTAACCGGTGATTTTCTTCGCTCACGTAAAATCGTTTTGTCGATGATATTTAACGAAGCCACGTTTTCCATTCGATAATGATCGCTCACGAGTACTTTCTTATGAAATATCGTTACGAGCGAGCGAGCGAACGAACGAACGAAGGATTTGAATTTTCTTCTTTTTTTTTTTTTTTTTAAATCTCATTTCTAATTGGTATGCTGCTTCCTCGTACCACATAATTATCAAATACAATCACGTTAATTATACTGAGACGCATGAAAAAGGGGAGCGTGCTACGATTTAATTTCAAATTTTCCTACCTTCTACTTATCTCGCAATACATTTCATAATAATAGATGATATTAAATGGGTAAAATCGAAATGATTATGTTAAAGAAAAGTAATAATGTAAATTTGACAAAACGAAATAATTCTCAAATCGTAGAAATTTATTCTTTTCAATTATCCGTATCAAAATTGTTAAATATTTTTATTAATGGAAAGAAATTATTATATTTGATAAACTATGTTGAAAATTTTATATAACATATAGTTTTTCTTTTTTTTTTTTTTTTTTTTTTTTTTTCTTTTTTTTTTTTTTTTTTTTTTTTTAATTGTAGCAATGACAAAAAATGAACTATTATGAATCATTGCAAATATCTATATATTAGGAATTTACGTAACTACGTATAATACAAAGCAATAGAATAATACAATTCATAGTTATATACAGAAAGAGAGAGTGAGTTGTACCTTCCGAAGGCTTGTTAGTCTGATGTTCCATGAAGAGGGTTCGTAACTCGTCCTCCTCCTCCTCCGTCCAAACACCACGCAAAACTTTCTTCTTATCCGTCTCGGTATTGTAACCCTCGACGATTTGCGTCGCGTCGCGCGTGTTCTTCCAGAAGAGCAACTCCATATACGACTTCCGGTTCTTCTGCGCGACTTCGATGAAACGACGGATTATGAAGATTGCGAACTTTTGGAGCTCCTAAAGTACACATTGCTGTCTTTACCAAGAGGGATCGATTTGTTACTTCTTTTTTTTTTTCTTCTTTTTTTAATCGATTTAACATATCCAATATATAATAGCTTTATAATATATTATTAGTACATTATTTTATATACATTTTTTTAATTAATATACATATCGATATTATTTAATATCTTTTTTAAAATGAAATATGTACAATAATAATTTATCATTACATTATTTAAATAAATCTATTCTCGTATGATAAACTCTTGATTGATGAAGATATTAAAAAGAAGAAAACAAATTTTTTTAATCCCATACCTTGTGCTCAGAATATTTCGAGTCGAGGATCTTTTGAAAAGTTCGAAATATCGATGCTTGAAAAATCATAGCAGGCATTTTACACTCCCAAGCGATTCTGTGCAACATTTTCGTGACATAATGATTGACCTCGTTAGTATTCTTATTGAATTGTTGCAGAAGAATGGTCAATGCTTTAACGATCTTTATATTTGCAAATCTACGAAAATTAATTAAACATTGTTCAAATATAAACATTCTATTTGTTTCAAATACAGTATCTTTTAATTTAAGTCGAACTCGCTCAAGTTATTATACCTATGCACAAATTCGTTTAATTTAAAATCCGTTTCCTCTGTCACGACATCCTCTTCATCGTCATACTCTTCATCTTCCTCGTGTTCTACGTTAACAGAAAATGAACAAATCGAGAGTTAATAATCGTGACTTGCTTGTGAAAGAAAGGAGAAAAAAAAAAAAAGAAAAAGAATAAGCATTTTATTTTACGAACTATCTTACCATCGTTGCGAGCTAAATTATCTTCTAAATTGTTCTCCATACTTGTCTGTTGCATCGGAAAGTCATTTTCTACAACTGAAAAAAAAAAAAAAGAAAGAAATCTCGAATGAATCGTTAGAAATATTCTTAAATATTTATTAAAAGTAGAACAAACAGTTTTTTTTACACACATACATATATATATATATATTTTTCATAAATGAACGGATCTAAAAGAGTCAAGAAAGAATATTACGATACAGAAGAGTCGTTTTACATTTAAAGGAGATAAAAAAAAAAAAAAAAAAGAACAGAAGAAAAAGGTAAACAATACAATAGTATTACTCTCGTTTCTCATTCAAGTTTCCCCGCTTTGGATCACAAAAAACTCGCTACGATATTTTTCGTAAATAGGGAATGAAATTCGTTCGAGATCGGTTGAGAGAACTAGCGTTAGAGGAAAAAATAAGAGAGAGAGAGAAGAAGAAGAGGGATGCCATGAAAGCTCCTTGATCTGTGAGAGTGCTTGTGGAAATCCTGGGTATCGAAAAGAAAGCGAGAAAAAGAATAAAACAAAGAAAAAAAAAGGGAGCAAAAAAGGAGAATCCTGAGGATTAATTTATACGGACCACGAAATTCCGGAAATGCGAAACGTCGAGGCACAGGAACGTCGCCGGTGCCGGTCGGCATCGATGGTGATGAAATCCGGATGTGAGCCCTTCTCCTAGATTTTTCCCATGTCTCCTTCCACCCTTCGAGCCGTTCTCCGGGCATTCGTTTTACGATCATGCGCAGTAGGAACAACGAGCTCGCGTTTACGTTCGTGAAAACGCGAAATCCGATCGGATCCCCGTACGATTTCGATTTATTTATTTCTCTCTTCTCTCTCTCGTTCTCTCTTTCTCTCTTTCTTTCTCTATCGTTCTCCCTTCTTCCCTGGCTTTGGCCTTCCAACTGGAGAATTCACTGTGTGAATAAAGCGAATGTTGTGGGCGGCTCGAAGGGACTAAAAAAAAGAGAGCTGGGAGGCGAATAGAACAGAGAGGCTGGAAAGTGCCTGACGAAGGCGATTACGATTTTCACGAATCCGGATTAAAATTCTTTTGCGAGAAGAATTGAAATTAGTGATTTAGAGTGTTTTAGAGTTATTCGAGTTATATCTCGTTACGTTTTGGTAACGACGAAAAAATTATTGATTCTTTTACCTACATAATTTTTTCGTTGCTATTGTCGAGATTTTTTTTCTTTTTTCTTTTTTTCTTTTTTTTTGAAAATATCATTTACTTTTGAATATTCGTAAATTTATAATATATTTATGATAAATTTATAATATAGAATGATCGATCGATCCTTGATCAAGAATCAAATTACTCGTTTATCGATGATTCATTTAATATTTCGATTTTATTCGAATTTTTGATTAATTAAAAATGACATGGGTTTAATGTATTAAAAATTTTCGAAAATTTCTTTTTGTCAATTTATGAATTATGAAAATTTGTATTTATTAATTAATAAAAAATGATAAGTGTTCAATATTCCCTTTTGAAGAATTTCATCGAAAATATATTATTTCGTTCGTTCGGTATATAGACGGCTCGACATAATGAGTTCTCTCGTCGAAGCTATCATCTGGACGTGAACTTATTGATTGTTTTATGATCAGTCACAGATGTCAGAACCGTTAATCACCAAAAACAAGCGCGCCATATGGCTGGCGAGAATCGCGAGATTATACGTTCGTGTCGGAAAACGATAGCAACGTCCAGCCACGTATTCACTTGTGAACTCGACGTCAATAGAGAGAATCGGAAAGTAGAAGATATTTTCTTCACGCCTGGAAATTCAATTTCCCCTGTACATTTGCGATCGTTGCTGGAACTCGAGTATAAAATTTATACGGTGTCTAATTATTTCTCCTTTCATTTCTCTCATTCGTAGCTGTTTTTTTTTTTTTTATTTTCTATCTTTTTCTTTGTTTGTTTTTTCTTGCTCTTTTTTTTTTTTTTATACACAATTCTTTTCTAATAAGAATATAAAATAACTATACGCATAGGTGGATAGGACAGGGGCCGGGGTTTGGGAATGGAGAACAAAAAGTAAGAATAATTTTATAATTTATATCTCATCGAATCAAGATCATAAACAAAAGTGAAATATATAAGAATGAAGTTATATAGCGACGAAAGTTATCGAAGAATTTTTTTTTCCGTAGAAAATCAGTAAAACGCATTAAACAGGTTCGCTTAAAAAGTGTGCCGTTGAAGTCTTTTTAAATCATCTGTTAAAAGTTTTTCCTAAAACTCGTGTTACCTCGGCTAAGAAAAACTTTCTCCTTTTCGAAGAATCCAGTTTGTCCATGTGACAGTGACGGCATTATTTCAGCTTAAACTTTTAATCGTCTCTTCCCACGACCTCCTTAAACTCGAGACAGTAATTCGAGATAAAATAAAGCGTTCATTCGGTTCTTGAGACCTTCCAGTTTAAAGCTTTTACTTCGACCGCGAATGTATCAACGAAAAGCTCTTTCGCTTTTCGAGAAAGTACTAATTCTACTACTTATATATATATATATATATATATATATATATATATATATATATAAAACAAAAATGATTCGAAGTAATTTTTACGTTAATGAAAAAGGTTTAACGGAGTCGTCCATATTTTATTTAAAATTTAGATAAATTGGAACACGATTATTAGCATTTTGCGACAATTTCGATCTCGTTTTAGAAGAATATTAATTAAATCGATTCTATCGGACTTAATATAATGTACCTGAAAAGACTAACTTTTAATTTACCATGCAACGTACCGCATTCGAATCAAATTTACTGCATGAGGAAATTCAAAATAATTCGTTGTAGAATAAAGTTCGATGGAACAAATTGGTGCTAAAATCATTAAATTCGTTTGGGATTTCACCAATTTTATTGTACTATCGTTTCTCCCGGTTAAATCCTCGATATCCCCCAACGAATCGATCGGAACTGAATCGAAAAATTTTAATTATTTCTCTCGTCATATGTGGTATATTATATTCTATTGTCAATATATGACAATAGAATATAATATGAATATATATATATATATATATATATATATATATATATATATATAAAAGAATATAAGAAAAAAATAGACAGATCGTTTAGTATTACGAAATATCATTATTGAAGTAATTGTCTTTCTAACACGTTCATAGGGATTAAAAGTGTATAAAAAAGAATCGATTTCAATAAAACGCGCAAATCCGAAAAGAAGAATTAACTGGATATAATTGTGTGCGTACATGAATATCATGTGAGTGTTTGATTCATATAGGTATGTGAAGGATTCGAAAAAGCTTTCTCGAAGTCCAATCCGAATTCGAAGGTTCTCATTTATTCAGGTGTCGTAGCAGCGGTTTGTCATCTTGAAAGTTTAATACCAGCCGTTGCTTGTTAAGCCTGTACTCCTGACAACGTAATCAACGACGAAATTCATCACGAATTTTCAGATAAGCGCTTTAACGCGATAAGTACCTACGGATAATCCACGTACGAGAGGAAATTCTCGATCTGCCGGATAGCTGAACCAAATTTCCTCACAAAATTCGTTGAAGTTTCTCGACGTTGCATGTTAACCAAAGTGAGAGAATTCGTAGACATGCTATTAGTTATCCAATACGTACGTCGATTTCAGTTTGCGAAAAATTTTCTCGAAAAAAAAACGAAAACAAAAAAAAAAAAAAAGAAAAGACAATAGCAACATACTGATATATCCTACGTTTGTGTTTTAAGGTATTAAAATAAATTCATTCCTACGAATTTCTATTCCTCGATATTTCCCCGTAATATTTTCAACGCGTAGAAATTATCAGTCTATAGATAATTACTTTCTTTCATATATTAATAATGATAAAATGATAGTAGGATCATAACACAAAGGGAACGATCTCGCACGTGGAATAGTTTTGACGTTCTTCCGATCGGAACAAATTTGCGACCGATCAATTTTCCGAGTAATATTCCCTTTATATGCATCCTTTATAAAGAGTTACAATAAAGTTTCTGATCGCATGTAGGTATCTACAAACAGGGTGTATATATACATACATATATACGTATATAAATATGAAAACAAACAAACACGTCGATATATTAAATTTTATAATATCGATAATATTCAATTAATTTTTTTGCATCATAAATAAATAAATAAATAAATAAATAAATAAATAAATAAATAAATAAATAAATAAATAAATAAATAAATAAATATATTCTATCTAATAATAACAATAAAACATAATATAATATACTTTTAACGTTACGATAAAGTTATGGTTATAGTTGTTATAGTATAAAAATAAAATGACATATTGAATGGTCAGTTTTGTTTCAAAAGTCGCGCGATAACTCGAAGGTCCTGGTTATCGATCGTCCTCACGGCGTGGCGGCGTCCGATGCACTCTGTAAACGCGTTTGTGTATATCTATATACGAGTTCGTCGAGTCTTTGAGTATAGGTGGTGGGTGCACAAGCACGCAGAGAAATATATTACACGGGCCAGTGCGCGTGCGTGCACGTGCGAGCAGGTGCGCTAACGACCGTGAAGGAGATTGGCAGTAACGCGTTGCTCTATCGTGACCACGCCACGTTTATATTATGTCAGTAACTCTTGTATAGTATGTATGCATGTACATAAAGAATGCATAGCGTGTTTATAGAATTTCTCCTTCGACTTCTATCTTCTCTCTCTTTTTTTTTTCTTTTTTTTTTTTATCTTATTCGAATATGATGTTTTAACCTTTAGCACCTTTTCATCGACGCTGACACAACACGTTTTATTTTCTAACACGTTTAATAATGAACTCTTTTGTTCATTATTTTTGTTCAATTAAAATATTTATTGCAGATTGTTGTCTTTGTCGATTTTTTGTTCTCTCTCTCTCTCTCTCTCTCTCTCTCTCTCTCTCTCTCTCTCTCTCTCTCTCTCTCTTGTTTTTCTTTTTTCTTTTTATTTTATTTTTATTTATTTATTTTTATTTTTTTCTTTTTCTTTTTTTTTTTCTTTTGTATAATAGTAATTTTTTTCAGATGTATATCTATCTGCTAATGTATGCGCATATAGAAGATAAAAAGTTTTCTTTTTTTTTTTTAAATTATTCGAAATTTCCTTACTATCTCCCTGTATTACAAATCATCCCGTTCCATCCACCAACGTAACGCAAAAGTTTTTCCAGTTTTGAACTTTTTCAGAAAATCGAGGAAAAAGAATGTTTCGAAGAACTATTCTCCGAACTTTCGACTTCAACTCGACTAATTCGACGAGCGTAACTTCGTGATACTTGCTTACACGATTTTTCAAAAGGAAGAAAGGATTTTTCGTAGATGAAGTAGACGCTCTAGCATCAAATAGAAGCAAGTCATTCTTGAAGAAAAACTGAAAACATTTTTATCAATTCTTTTTTTCTTTTTTTATTTTTTTTTTCTTTTCCTTTCAAAAAACAATCGTTAAGTATCACGAGGAAAATTGTTGAATAAAGTTTTCCGAGATGCTTTTCGTTTTACGACGTTGTTTTTGTTCGCGAAATTAAATATCCCAGGTTAAGAGTTTGTCATCAGAATTCCTTGGTAAAATAGTAGACTCGCGTTTACCCAAGCGAGGTTTTCTCCGTAAAATTTCTTTCTTTTTTTTTTTTTTATTTTTCTTCTTTTTTCGCACTCACGACTTAACGAACTTTCAGGGCCAGCTAAATAATGCGACGATAATGTAATAATTCCGCGTAACTATCGGAGACATTATTGCGCCACCATAGTTACATGCAAATTTGCATTAAATCTACACCAAAATACGGAGGTTTCGCCAAAATAGGGATTTTGGCAAGTTGCCGGTATTAACGCCGTACTTCCGACTATATAGGCGTGCATATACATAAATTTGCATAATGAAATAGGCGTACGTTTCTATATCTTGTAATATTTCTAAAGGAAATAAGATTACATCGTTTGTTTGCCTTACCGATGTCGTTTGCCTTTCAAAATCCTTTCGTTGCATAGCTATTCGCAATTGAATTGACCAAATGCAAGAAAGATATGTAAATGCATTATAAATTCATAATAGAAAACGATGAAATATAACAAAATGGACGTTTGAATTTTATTCATCGAATAATATTGTTCACTATAAATAAAAACATATGTTATACAACGACAAATGCAGATTCAATAAACAAAATAAACGAGCAAAAAAAAAATATTTCAGAGAACTTAGAATTGTTAGCCGCTGTCTGATAGAATCTAAATCCTTTATCCTAGAAGGAAACAACGCGGAACCTAATCGGTAGTCAGACGGTCTCCCTCCCTCGTATAGTCATCCCAGTTTCGCCTAGACTCGTCTCTCGTTACGAGTTAAGATCGTGATTCTGCGGTTCATTAAATCGGACATTATCGTGGGCGCAAAGACGCGAATGACATTATGCGATTGTGTTACCGCGGTAATAAGTGTTGTCTGACGTACAGGGTGCCCGGGTAAATGGGCCTGCAGGTGGTATTTCAGAAGTTAGATAACGAAGAGGAAAATGATGTAGGCAGAGAGAGAGAGAGAGAGAGAGAGAGAGAGAGAGAGAGAGAGAGAGAGAGAGTTAGGGAGAGGAAGGAAAGGATGAGTCGGTGAATGAAAGAAGGAAGGGATGAAAAAGGGTAAGAGAAATGAAAGGTGTATGTAGGTTTATCGTGGCTGAGACCAAACACCCTTACACAGTGGCTCAATGTAATTTGCGAAAAGACAAGACAATAACCGACTCATGTATTGTCATCTTCCAACATCGTGAACCACCGAAATATTTTTATATCTTTTATCACCCTTCAATATATATATATATATATATATATATATATATATATATATATATATATATATGTATATATATATATATATGCATACAATTAAACAATATATTGCATTTAAATCGGGCAATCTCTGAAAAAAAATTCCTATATCAGTAAATTCCAATAATTTTTTCCATCTGAATGAGGAGGAACGATGAAGGATATTTAATTTTTTAGAATGAAATAGCGCTCTATAATTGAATCGGAATTTGATCAAAATTTCAAAGAAATATGATGCTATTCGTCGATTTTTTCACGATATATATATATATATATATTTTTTTTTTTTTTTTTAATTCGACTAATTTTAGATATCCAACAAATTTTTCTTTTTATGATATAATTTGATTATTTTTATTGAATACCGTTATGTGCGAGATATTTATCGAAAGAAAGAATTTTTTCTTTTTCTATTTTTTCTTCCTTTGTTGTTTGAAAATTTTCGAACATCAAAATGGAAACAACTGAAGTGATTTTGAAAACACAATCTTCTCTCTCTCTCTCTCTGTTTCTGTCTCCTCTCATATAACATCTTCCATGGTTAAGACTAGATCTTACCAGCATTATTATGACGGTAACATCGTCCTTGTCGTAGCTTTAATTAACCAACTTATTAACGTTATCAACGCAAAAAGGACCCTTGAAAATGGAAGGTAGCGCGAGAGTGTCGCGACAGTGAGCAAAGGGAAAGCTACTTCTCTGATCCCTCTTGTACGTACGTGAATTCACGTAAATCTCTCCAGTGATCTGATGTGGCTTTTGAAACGATGATAACTCTCTCGCATCGTGCTTTATTACACGTAATTTAGAAGAAACAAGATGTACCCCTTTTTCCCTTACAAAATTTTTCTCTATCTTTGTTTCCCTTTCATCCACACGTCCTGAATCCTCTGACCCGAAAAAATATAAAACAAAAAAGGAAAAAAAAAAAAAAAGAAAAAAATGAAGATAAAAGTTCAAATTGTAATATATCGTTGGCAAATGTTAAAAGTAAGAAGAGGAAAAAAAAAGAAGAAAAGATATTTTTTCGAACCTCTCGTTTTTAAAATATATAATGTTCCATTCCGGAGATAACTAAAATTTCGGAGTTTCATAATCCAATTTTAAAATATTTCACCGCGAGATAATATAACAATAATAAACTTTTCTAAAAATCGAGGAAAGGGATATTATTATTATATTTTTAAAAATATTTAAGTATTATCGTCCTAAAATTATTATCAATCAATTGTATTTCATCTTTATCGGTCATGCGAAGTTTTCGAATAATTTTAACTTTATGATATTATTTATATGCGGCTCATAATCAGTTTCCTCGCTCTATATTCTCTATTTGTTATTAAGAAAAAAAGAAAAAGAAAAAAATAAAAAGGAAAAAAAACGATATAGAAGAAAGAAAAGTAAAGTAGTATGCATCGAGTAACTTTTCATTTAATTTAGATTTGACACGATTCTTCTAGCGATGATAATTCAACTTTTGATGTTCACTCAAGGAAATCACGAAAGAAGTTTTTTTTACTTATGCTTGCCTCTGCGATACCGTTCGAATTCAAAAGGATGAGCCACTCTTAATTCAGTTCCTTATTTCTTGCAGCAGTTCGAAAGAAAAAGAAAAAGAACAAAAAAAAAAAGAAAAGAAAAAAGAAAGAATCTCTATATCGTGTACAAGTAAATTATATTGCGATTGCTCGAGAAAAAGCTTTATTATCTTTCTTATTTGCAAAATGATAAAGGAGAATGACATTAACGCGGAAAAATTAAATTAAATCTCAATTGACTCTACATTATCTTAACTAAACTTATTCGACTGGAATTATTCGTACCATTTGATGATTGTATCTTCATTTCGAAATTCTTTTTTATTTTTCAAAGTGTAAAAAATTATTTTTATATCGAAAATAGAAAGTATATATAAATTTATTTTATATAAATTTTTATATTATATTTTTATAAATTTTTATAAAATTTTTATAAATTTTTATATTATATTATATATTATATTAATTTTTATATTATATAAATTTTTTTTTTTTTTATTTAACGAAGATTATATATGATGATATTTTGTTACGACGAATTCGAATGATTTTGAATATAGATACAATAATTCGTTTAAATTTTGTACAATATTTGACACGTCGGGTAAGAGGACTATTTCTTTCATAAGAAGTACCTAGACGAAAAAGTGCTTTTTATCCACGTACTAGGCAAGCTTCCGGATATGCGAGCGTTGTTGGCTAAGAGCACCGTTGATCTTACCTACCACCATCCATGAATATCAAAAAGTTACTTCACGTTTTGTATAATACCTTATTATACGAAGAACAGTTTGGTCTTACGTATCCTCTAACATTTCAAACGATCTATGAAATCTTGGACGTAGCGATAGTAAAGGGTACTTGTTCTAAGATAATATTATATTTATTATATCGTATATATGCATTATGTTGTTCCATTGTCGCATGCCTTTCTAACTTGTTGTTGTTGTTGTTGAAGTAACGCTTTATAAGTGTTGATTCTTGGCTCTTGAAAATGTCTATTGTATTTAACTACTTCTATCTAGCAAACTGTATAACTATTCTTCCTTTGTTACGACGTAAGATACTTGATCTTCATGAATTTAGAGAAATGTTAAACAACGGTAAACGAAGAAAAAAAAAAAAGAAAATGATGAATTATTCCCTAGAGTAATTTTTTTTTTTTTTTTTTTTTTTTTTTTTTTTTTTAACGTTCTTCTTTCGATTCTACGATTTATTCACAACATTGATAATTTAAAGATGTCATAGTTTATTTCAGAAATATATTGACGTAGTAATAAATCGGAAGAGCAAAAAAATGCTTTCTTCTGGATAATATCTTCGGTAATCTTTTCTCAATTCCCAAATGGCCATCGTCGAAATCGTAGAAGTGAATTCTAGCCGCAGCTAGTAGCTAGAGCTATCTTATCCAGCATCACGTTACTTTTCTCCTATGGGTATGAGCATTCGATCGTCGAAGCAGAAAAAGTCGTTACGGAGTTTTCAATGAAATCCATTCTTGGTTAATACCCGAACCGATCGATTATTCGACATAGAACGATCGACGGACAAAGAGATGGTTTGGTCTAGCATTCCGGATCGTAAAATTGTACGCTATACAGTTTTCCATAGTTGTTACGAAAGATAAACCAATTCGGCGAACTGTGTTTGCCATTTTTTAATTGTGGTAACCTATATAGCCTTCGTTTTGGAAAACTTCAGAGCGTGAAAAAAAATAGACCGACGAGAAAAAATGGAAAAAAAAGGAAAAAAGAAAAAAAAAAAAAAAAAATAAAAAAGAAAAAATTTGAAACAAAAATATCGACGAACTCGTTAACGTTAACGATACGTTAACAATCCTCAATAAAATATTAGAGCTATATTTAATAATTTCTAATTTCATCTGCTATAATCGTTTTGTAATAGATTTAAGTATGTCTTTTATTATCGTGAAACTCGAATGCCATAATATTTAATTTTCTTTTATTAAGTCATAAGTTTAAATTACAGTAAAAGAATAAATTCGATGATATTATCGAAAGTCAAAGAAGGATCAAAGAAACTTAGTCCTCGAACTTTTATCTTTTTGCAGTTCGCCGATTATTTTAAACTTGAAATCGGGATGTGAAACGATGGTTCTCGAGTTTGGTTCTCGATCTTTCACGAGCTACAGAGATAAATTCCGGAAAAGGTTTAGTATTCCCATTCGAAATAAGGAAGAGAGAAAAGCAAATTCGAAAGTACCATTCGCAGTATTAAAGCTTCGAGATTGACGAAAGCTATCGATCTTCGAAGTTTTAGACGAAAGGGAAGTTAATTACAAGTAAGTCATTTCTATGATGAAATACGTTCGAATGAACGATACCAAACGCTTTCCTTGTTCATTTCTAATGTTTCCGGAAAAACAACGAGAACACTTAATAGAGATAGAACCAACATCGATTTTTTTTTTTTTTTATATAATTTACATTCTCACGATTATCGAGTTATAATAATATTTTAACATTGTAAAAACAATGTAAGATTTTCGAATTCTTTTAAAGTTTCTATATCTCTCTTCCACTCCCATTATCTTTCTCAATAACTCATCATTGATTTTTGGCATTCGCATCAAACGGAAAATTCGATCAAACTTTCCTGATCTACTAAGAGAACGTCTACTCTATATAGTACTTAATATCTTCTATTCTCTTGTCTTTTATGATTAAATAGAAAGAAATTAGTATTCTTCTGGTAAATGTTTCAATGGAGAGAAAAATAGATAAAAAGAAAAGAAATCGTTGAACGGTCAAAGAAGCAAACCTTTTACGTTTTTTCGTCTGTTATACGAGATATAAAAAAGGGAATAGGGCCTAGAGTATAAGGCGCTTACGAGCATTTTGTGGCGTATAGGTACTCGAAGATCTTCAAGAGCGGAGAACGTAAAACTTTATTTTATATATATATATATATAAAAATCTTTTTTCTTTTTTTTTTTTACAACCTATACGTATAAGTTTATCTCTCTTTTACTCACAGGCCAAACTACCGGTGTCTGTACGAAAATTTCGTATTCCAGTGTCGTCATGGTCCGGCACGACTATTAGGCTGGTAACTACTTATTCAAACCGGATCGCTCGAAACACCCTCCTTCTTCGAAGTTCTTGTCAAGCAGGGCACGTTTTCCCAGCAGATCTGCACGCTCCACCCTTTTCTCTCTCACCCTTTCTCTTGCGCTTTATCTCACTCCTTCGTTTTCTGTCCCACCACTCATTCCCAACTATACGACCGACCTTCTTCTGTAATGATGCACCTACTCTTCTTTCTATCCTTCCATTTTCATTATTTCTATCCCTATTTGTCTCTATCTTTTAATGTACAGTCAGCTCTTCTCTTTTCCATTCTCGACAATAGTCGTTTTCTTTTTTTGTTACCGTTCTTGTTTAACCACATTATCGTTTTACAATATATCGTTTCGGGATTATTCTATCAAACTCTTAAAAACGATTCGACGTTGCTCGAATGAATTGTTTGAGCTATTGAACGTGAATTATTTAACAGATCGAAATAGAAGAGAAACAAAATAACAAATGGTAGAATCAACGTGAAATGACGTCAATTGGTGGCTTCCGTTTTATTTTACATTTCATTTCTCGTCGGTTTTTGAACCATTGAATAATTTTCATTAACAAAATTTTTATCCATTAAATAAATATCAAATATTACAAGAAATAAATAATACATATTCAGATAATACATATACAGATAATAAATATTCGATAACAAATATATCTAATTTAATTATTAAGAAATTTTATTTCATTTATATATCCATAATCTGTCTCCATTTAATTCTTACGTTATAGCACGTGCACTTATGAATTAGGCGAGTGGAGATATTTGTTTCGAAACTTTCTGATTATCCGAGCAACCCAGGATTTTGTAGACGCGAGCGAAAGCGAGTACGCGTACGACATTGAAGGATTATTTCGTGTTGAGAAAGGATGTATAAATTTACCCAACTCCTCTGTTTGATAAAGATGACAAATGATTTTATACGATATTATATATTGACTGAAAGAAGAGAAAAGGATATGCGTTGTAATATACGTTGATTTACGTTCATAAAATCAACGATCCGTTATTTTATGTGTCAGTATACTTATCTCTATGTCTGTTTTCTATTTCTTTTTCTTTTTTTTTTTTTTTTTTTTTAATTTTACCAGTTGTATGTAAAGCTTTTATTATTTTTTCTCTCGGAATATTATAATTAGATTACTAAACCAACCATTCGTAGAACAATTCATGAGTTAAATTCTGTTCACCGAAATAATAAGAAAAACATTATTATTGTAATATTATACTCTGTAAACTTTATTCCAATTAATTCATTTTACTAGAAAAGAGAACGAAGGGGTAGAGGGAGAGAGAGAGAGAGAGAGAGAGAGAGAAATTTCTTTACATCCATAAGAGAAATACGATATCAAAGAAATTCTCGTGACGAGTTAATAAAATAGAATATTCTTAGTGATTGAATGTCCAAGAAAATATAAGCAATATAAACTGTGAGTAGATAATAAAAAGAAGAAGGTAAGAGTATTTTGGTATCATGCGAAATCGATATTGTTATGGTCAAAGTTTACGACTCGAATTTGTCGATTCATGTTTTCACATTTTTATTTTTAGATCTTCCCGGAGCACGTCTTTTCGTATATTTTATAAACATGGAGAATACGATAAAGATAAAATAATAATCACAAAATTATTTTCAGAATATCAGATCATCCTAATAATATTTTGATTTATTCGCGATAAAACAGGAATATAAGTACCATATAATTTGAATAAAAGCAAGGATAAATATCATATCATTTGAATAAAAATGTTTAGCTGAATATTTCTTTGATAATAAATTAATACATAATACATTTGATAATACATAATTGATATCTGAATTATTACAGACCATTCTGAAAATTATTATCGATAATATCACACGAACGTTAAAATCGATATTAGTAGCGTCCTTTCATAAGCTTTGGCGACGTTTGATACTTATTCTATAATGTGCCCTTCCGTCTACGCGTTTAACTCCCGTCTAATTATCCGTAAAATAGGCTATTCCCTGTAGTGGCTTTTATGACTTTGACGATATCGTGACTAGTATTGCACACGCCATGCATTTACCTTGCGTTAGGGTTGCGTTAAACAACTATACAACTATACAACCATACAACCATAACCATACATCCATACAACCGTAACCATACAACCATACAACTATACAACCATACAACCGTAACCATACAACCATACAACCGTAACCATATAACCATAACGACAACCATGAAGAATTGCGTCAGGGTTGCATCAGGATGCAACTATGAATGGTTGTCGTCATGAAAGGATTCACCGATCGAAAGATCGATCGATAGAAAATCAAGCACGTCTTTTCTACGCCTACGTTCTTAATGCAATTTCGGGCTCAATACACCAAATGACCAACGAGGTATTTTCAAAGAATCGAATCGAAAGCTGTCTCTTAATAGTGAATTGAGCGAAAGTTTTGATCGATCGAATGCATAAATATGTATCGAATATTAAATATAGTTGGTGTCGAACGATATTCGATGTAAAAGTGTGAAAAAAAAAGAAAAGAAAAAGGAAAAGAAAACTGCGTATAAAAATGAACGAACGACATATGCAAATATTTTTTATAACAAATTTTCTAAAATTAATATGATTATTTCGATTGGACAATCATGTTTCTGTTAGTCCAACAAACCACAGGGCATTATCTAAACCAACGAGACATCACAATGAAGTGTTATATGTAAATAATATTAGATTATAGTTTGCTTCATATGGAATACTTGAGAATAGTGTAGTGTTCCAATGGGGATTGACAAATTTGAATCCGAGCACAAATATCTTGATAAAAGTCGAACGATGGAAGGGCTCGTTTCTGAAGCGTCAGAACAAACAAAATCGTTTTCTATTCTCTTTTATTCTCTTTTATTCCTTACGTTCGCGGAAAACGAGCAAAAGTAGTTGGCATTATTTCTCCCTTCGATAAGAGACAAAGCGGAAACTAGAAAGATTCGATAATTCTGAAAAGAGCAATATGTAACGAGTGTCAAAGAGAAATTCGATCGAACTAGTACTTTTTGTCTCTTTTCTTTTTTCTTCTTTCTTTCTTTCTTTATTTTCTTTTCTTTTCTTTTTTTTTCATTCTTCTTTTTCTTCTCTTTTTCTTCTATGTCTTCCCCTTTTTCGTAATATCTGATAAAAGCAAAACCGATTGCTCTATGAAATTTATCACAAAAGAAAACCAAATTTCTGAGTAAGAGAGATGGATAAACACGATTAAAGAAAAATTTGACGAATATAAAATTGATAACGATTACGTTATAAATGAAATATAAATGCAATTTATTCGGGATTGTAACGGCAATGTTACAAGATAAACGGTGAAAGCTTTAGCTTTCCCTTTCGATCGGATAGTGGTAAATTCTATCGTAGTCACCTCGTGAATTGGAAATCAATGACGGACGGAGCACGCACAAAGGCTGGAATCGTGTACGAGGATTTTTCGTTACTTTGACTGGGGAGCCCCTCTCTTCTCGTCGTGCAATTACCATCGTTTCCTTTCGCTTTGATCATATTGATCCGTAAACCAAGCAGAAAATTGGAATAGCTAGAAAGCGAACGAGTGAACGAGCAAGTGAGCGAGTGAGCGAGCGAGAAAGCAAGCAAGCAAGCAAGCAACCAAGCAAGCGAGCAAGCAAGCAAGCAAGCAGGTAGGCTGGTAGGGAGGTAACAAGCAGGCAGGACGCAGAACGCAGAGAAACAGAGCCGCCTATTAATTATTTATAGTAATGTGATATTGATCCGTCTGGCCACCTTCCACCGCACCGACCGACAGTAAACTCCTATATGCCTACGTATCCCATCGTTTCTGATAGGCGCACATACGCCGCCATTATTAACGTTATGACCAACGGATATAATCGTTCAACGCAATGCTGATCCTCATTCGTTTCAATAAACACTGAATTTTCCTTTACTATCTCGCCGTCGATATCATTTCAAGAAATTTCGATGCTTCCGCTTTGGATTAAACGTTTCTACCAAATCCTACGATCTCTCGTTCAAATTATCGAATCGCTCGTTAACCTCTATCTTCTCATCCCTTGTGAAATGATACTTTATCTATCTTCGATTTCGAATCATTGAGAATTTTCCGCGAACGAACGAACGTATGAATTGATTCTTAGGAGAATAAGAACTATTTAAATCTGTTTAAAAAACTGTTTATTTTGATAACTTGTTTAAATTAATATTCTGTTAATTATCGAGTGTTTTATTATTTTCATCGTCAAAAACGATAATTATAACTTAATTATAATCTGAATTTATTTACCATTAATCCTATTTATTTCGAAAAATTTTCGACGATTTTGATCGAAAATTTTCAATCAACAGGAAAAAGCCGAGCAACGAATAAATTTATCTAACATCGTTAATGTGCAGTTTATTATGAAATTTATTGGCTTCATGGGAAACTAAACAAGCGACGAGACTAATTTTCGACTAATCATACACACGGTTTGCTTTTCAACCGACTAATTGCCCATTTACCGCTGGAATCTCTTTCTCTTTTCCGTTTTTTTTTCTTTTTTTATTTTTTTTTTCATACAGTCACTTACAGAAATATTCGGATATTTTATAAAATTGAATAATCTTCTTTTAGATTGAGCAACTAATGTGCTTTGAAGTTTTTTTAATATAGGCATACAAAGTAGACGAAAAATATTTTCCTTTTGGTCATAACAATGAAAGAAAAATAAAAATGAAAAATACAAAATAAAATTATTCTTTTTTCTTTTTTTAATTGTTACGTGCACTATGTAAATATTTTCAAAATCGACCAAAAACGTAATACGACTTGCATTTCGCTATAAATATTTATTATTCTTCAATTATATATTTTTTAATAAGTCCGAAAAAAGTGATTAAATTTGAAAAAGTATTCGAATATTTTTGTGACTGACTGTATATTAAATTTTAATGGAAATGCAGCGCGTTTTATTTTGATATTTTCGTTCCGGCAATGTCAAATATCGCGGGATCGACACAATGTCAACCACCGATGCCAAAGAAATTAATTCCCGCAATTCGCGTTGAAATTATTTAACACGTCAAAATCTACGAATATTATTTTCTTTATAGTTATTACACAAAAAGATGATTTTAATGTGGGGAAAGTTGATTGGAAAAAAAAAGAAAGGAAAAAAAAATTAAAAGAAAAAAAAAAAAAAAAAGAACGAAACAAAAAAAAAAGAAAGAAATAGAATAGAATCAATCGAAACGATTCATTTTTACAAATATTATTCACAAAAAAGGAATTGTTCGTAAACAGTGAAGAAAGCTGATGATTATGGCACATATATATCAATATCTACTATAGCTATGGACACATCGTCTCCCTTCTATTTGATGCTTTTATCTGAAATTAAAAGGCCACTTCGCTGGTTGGAAGCATATCATGCAACGGTCCATCGGTCCAGACTTACCACCGATGACCAGTTTTCAAAGCATTAACGTGGACTCATTCGAGAGAGGTTGCTCTTTTCACATACATATTGCCTAGAACTAGAAATTGCAAGTGGAAAACATCAGGAATGGAAATAACAGTAGGCACATTCTCTAACTAACCAACTAGCTAGTAAGCAAGCTAGTAAGCTAACAACAATGTTCTTGCTAGCCACCAACTATTTCCGTCTATTCACGAGCAAGGTAACACAGCTATCAACAACGGTAACGCTCTAATTCGCCAGTAGTCATCTACTATCTTTCCTATTTCCATTGAGCATACCAACACAAACTTCAACATTAATACCAGTACCAACTCGTTTCATTTTCTACTCGTATCTCAATAATGACTACCGTCGACGCGTGTCGCTTGGTTCGTTCGCACCGTGTATTTTCTAAAAGCCTCTTTACGACTTTCTTCCCCAACCCCTTTCATCCTGCGTTTACGACGACGTTAACGGTCGACTTGCCGCAATTCCGCGTCAAGGAATTAACTTTCCGTGACTCAGTTTTTCCCCTCATCAATTTATAATCTTCTACCTCCTTCCATTCTATCCCTGAATATACAATGTATATCGTATAGATCGTTGAAATAATTGAAAATGAGACGAGTAAATCCACTTTCCGTAGTACGGACAAGCTTACTAAATATTTCGACTTATAAAACGAAAGTTCATGGATGGAAAACGTTTAAAAAGGTAATGAGTTATTGTCTTCCAATCCGAACAGAATCGGAGTATTATTTTTCGTTTCACTTTTAACGAGACATTACTTATCCGTTATTCGAAACAAAGAAACAAAGCTATTATTTCATTTTTCATTACGTTTTTCCTTTTTCTTTTTTTTATCTTACCTTCTTTTTTTTGTTCCCTCTATCTTCGCTAGTGTATTGCTTGACCATTTACGTAATCAATACAATTAAATTTGATGATTTATTTAATTATATTGTTGAAAATTCATTTCGTGAATTTTTTTCATAACTACGGCGATCACTAACGACTCCCCATAACGACTTGTTAAATCGTCCATGTAAAGTTCCTCTTGGTACTCGGGGTTTCTTAAAAAAAAAAAAAAAAAAAAAAAAAAAAAAAAAAAAAAAAAGAAATAGAAAAAAGAAAAATGATTAATCGCATTGTAATATTTGAGCACGATGTACGCACCAGGAGTTACGTGACGTTGATAAGTCTCTCCTGCAAAGCCAGCAAGTTTCTGCTTTTCGATCTACAAACAATTTTAAAGAGTAACGCAGCAAGTACTGCCACTAATGAACGCGGTAATTAAAATCTCCCTGAAGGACCGGGTTTTTGCTTACGCATATCATATATACTCCCAGACATATATGTACACGGTATATTATATACATATCTGGTTAGATGAACCGATCATTGCTTTCCGTTATACGTTTAATTTTTCTCTTTCTGTCTGGTCGAAATAATTATAAAATAACGACTATACTAAAAAAAAAAAATAAATAAATAAAATAAAAAAAAATAAAAAAAAAATTAATAAATAAAAAAGATAAAATAAAAAAAGAAATAAAAAATAAAAAATACCAGCAGCATAACATTGAATATCGCGTATGTCGGGTATCTGTGGTTTTCAAAAATATAATTCGAAACAAATTATGTCATGTTAGTCAAAATTCACGATTAAAAGTACAATATATGTGAAATAATTAGATAGAATTCAATTACTAATTTATATATTAGGTCGGTGGAATAATAATGACGACTTTTATTATTTTAAATTTATCACTAGTTTTTCTAGTTACTTTTTATCTGATTACGATTATGTAATAAACAATCGTTAAGGATAAAATTAGGATCGATTGATTTTCATTTACATCAATATTTTCACGTTGGTCATTCAACATTTGTTCAATATTTAAACAGCATATAAATCCTTAAATATTATACTTAAAAATCATAATTATTTTTGCATATGTCTTGTATCCGACCGTGAGAAATATTAATTTTACGCAAATTAAACACATCTACTTTATCGCTAAGCTATTCACGGTCCTGTACGTTTAATATTGATTTCAAAGGGATAATTCAACGTGGAAATACTTGTCTATATATCGTTCCATTTTCCGTGTTTCTATTAATTACCCCGACATGACATAACGTATTATGGCGAGTTATTCGTGAAAACCAACTAGAAATTTCTGCTCTACGTTCGACAAACAAATATTCATAGAGTATATATATATATATATATATATATGTATATATATATATATATATATATATATACATACATATATATATATCATAGAGTATATATATATAAAACAAGAAGTCGGAAAAAACTAAATCTAATTACCGAGGCATTGTAGCGCATCGTGCTTAATGCACTAATTAAAATCTCGTGGAAGGCAACGATTCTTTGTTTCATTTAACGCTCCAAACGTTAAGCTCATTGTTTGCCGTTAGTAACTTTAGTTAAGACATAACTTCCGCCTTTGCTTTTGCTCGCCTGCGATAACTTCGCCATTAGAAATTCTACTTCCGTTTCGTGTATTCGGGGGAAACGGAAATAAAGCTTTATGAATAGTACCGTGAGATAAAATTACGTCTCATATAGAATATTAGTATCGTCGGTACTAATCCGTCGAAAAGATATTTTTTGGCGTTAATCGCAGTGAAAGGAACTTTTTTCTTTACTACAAAAAAGAAAAAAAAAAAAAAAAAAAAGCAAGAAAAATAAATTTAAATACAATTAGATAAAATTAAAATGATGAACGATGACGTCTTATTAATAACAACAACGACAACAATAACAACAACAACAACAATAATAATAATAATAATAATAATAATAATAATAATAATAATAATAATAATAATAATAATAATAATAATAATAATAATAATAATAATAATAATAATAAACTGGATCAATTTTTAATCTAATTATCGTCTTTGATTTTTATAATGTAGAAGCGACCAATGAGACTTTTAGTGTTAATCATCGATAAATTTATATTTGAGCTTGTTCAATGATAGGAAAGAAGAAAGGAAAGGAAAGAAAATGAAAGGAAAGGAAAGGAAAGGAAAGGAAAGGAAAGGAAAGGAAAGGAAAGGAAAGGAAAGGAAAGGAAAGGAAAGGAAAGGAAAGAAAACAAGAGTAGGGAAGAGGAAAGAAGAGAGGAGAAGACAAGAAAAGAGAAGAGGAAAGAGTAAATCCAATACATGTTAGCTATATATTCTCTTCCGATAATCTATATCTCCAACGACTATATATATCTATATATACTGCGTATACCTCGGCGTATTCTCCTTTAACGTGTACTTTTTTTTTTGTCTTTACTCAACGTGTCCGCCAACAACATGCATTCGAAACATTGTTCTCTCTCGAAGCAAGAGGACAAGATGCATTCTTCAGAATCTATATCGAAGCTGAGCTCAGAGTATTCCATGGTATATACGAGTATGTATGTATTATATAAAGAAATGTTGGACAGTATTGTGAAAACGTATCGTAGGAAAACTTTACGAAATGGCAATGTTCGAGAAAGAGAGAGAAAGAGAGATAGGGGAGAGAGAGAGAAAGAGAGTGAGTGAGAGAGAGAGAGAGAGAGAGAAAGAAGCAAATGTCCTCATCGCTGGACACCGATTTTTATTATACTCACTCTACGTGCGAGGAGATTCTCGAAAGCGGAGCTACGTGACTGCTCGTTTTGGAGGGGAAACGTTGGTTGCAGATTGAAATCACCTCGCAAATATATTTTCTCTCTTCCTTCCTCCCTTCCACCCTTTCTCTCTCTCTCTCTCTCTCTCTCACTCTCTCTCTCTCTCTCTCTCAAACTTTTACAAACTTCACCACTATGAGCCTGTTTGTCAGTATAAGAAAAAACTTACTCTCGTTGGTGAACTTGCGAACGTTGCTTTCTCTTGCTATCACGAGAAAGGAAACGAGGTGGGTGCGTAGTAAAGAAGAATAACGGGAAAACGGATGTTCTTTACGCTAAGTCTTGAAAGTACGAGCTTGCTCACAATAACGTTACGACGTATAGGTACATTACGTGCGGTGAGCACGTTGATCCTGCACTTTGCGATGCCGTTATACAGATATTCGGTTTTCCAACAGAAGTGGAAACGGAAGAATCGTTAGACTCGTACAAACTCGCGATGTGGTGAATTGAACATTTTAATGACGTGCATCGCTATACGTGCAATGAGAGCTAAAAATCGTTAAATTGTAACGGCTTTGCGCTCTCATTAAAAACTACAATTTATCTTCGTTTAGATTTTACGTTTAGTTTTATGACGGATTCTAAGAAATCATTGAATCAATGAAAATTGATAATAAAAGAGAGAGAGAAAGAGAAAGAGAGAGAGAGAGAGAGAGAGAAAATCGATTCAAATTTTTAATATCTCGACTCTCGTAATTATTCGACGAGTTTCGATATGAACTTACTTTACAGGATGCTCCCGAAGAAATCTGCAATCCAAAATACCCTTTCACCATCCACGAAGAACACCATCGGTTCGCTACTGCTTTATGCATGCGCACGATACAAACTGATACTCGAAACTACCTACGTTGGATGGTGATATAAGCTGTAAGCCGATACAAAAGGATGATGGTGGATGTGTATTAGGGTTACGATGGTATCACGATTACTTTTACACGCGGTGGCATTTTATGTTATCGAGAGACAGTTTCGTTCGGGGCGACACTCGTCCTAGCTAGTTTTGGATTCGATCCAAAGAAGGGCACCGATAATATCATTTTAGTGACATAAAATACCCACCATTATCGTACGAAATGAACTTCTGCTCGTATCCAAGCGGTATAATAAAGAGCAAGAAGAGTTTGGCAAGGTTCATTTTTTCCATCTCTTTTCTTCTTTACCGAACGACTTCTCCCACCATTGACAAAACTGTCCTCGTTTTCTCGACTGCCCTTAGAAAAGCATCGAACCGAGTCCATCGTCTGTTCGTCGCGTGTATGCTTCTTCCACTGGACTTCTCGAGTGGATGAAGGAGAAGTAAAATAGACAAAAGGAAAGAAATAGACAGAGAAAGAGAAAGAGAAAGAGAGAGAGTGAGAGAGAGAGAGAGAGAGAGAGAGAGAAGAAAAAGGAAAAGAGAGTAAAGCGTATGGAACGTCCACGTTGAACCAGAAATTCCCGACTCGTCGCAGAGCGGAAAATTGCAGAAAATGCGAAACTTCGCGGACGATAAGCGCTCGCTCGTACGAGTAACATACGTTCCACCGAGGGAAGCTCGTATCGTCGATGTTCGTCGGACGAGGAGTGTGTGTACTTCCCTCGCTTGGCCATGCCGTTGCATTGGTGTGTACGCGCGCCTTCAGTGACGTAACGATGCAAACGCCAATGTGGACGACCATGCGACAGTGCAGGTAACAAAATTCCACTGATTCGACGACAAGAGAGTGGCAATCATGGTCGGACGATCTGGTATTTGCATGTGAAATTATGAACGATATGACGATGAATTTGAAAATCATCCCTTTAGATCTAACTATTGCATTTGATCCCAATTTTTTGCTTTTTATCTTTTTTTCTTTTTTCTTTTTTTTTTTTTTGTGGTTTTTTAATCTTCTATCGTATACTATAATCATCGATAAATTTCATTTGCGACATGATACCGATCGATTATATAGTATATTTTTTTTTTTTTAAATTATATCGTATTACAATTTTACTTAGTTTTAAATTTAAGTAATTAACGTTAATATTTATTAGAAATATTAAAAGATAATTTATAAATTATTAACAATTAAATTATAAAAAAAATTATTTTACGATTTAAAAATATTGTTGAATTCAGTAAGACTAGTTACGTTACTGCATTCTCTCGCGCATAGGAACGAGACTTTTCGGTTTGGTATATAACGTCTCTTCCCCTTTCTTCTCTGCCGCGTTCTCGAGAGTCTTTTTCCCCGTCTCGAACGCTCTCCCTTTTCCTATTCGAAACGTTTGCCAACGACTATTTATCGCGAGGGCTCGTTGCCGAAAAACGAAGAACACTTTGGAAGCGGTACTCACGTCGCCCGTTCGAATGAGACAGCTTGGATGACACTTTGAAACAGAGACGTACAGATTTAATCGGGGTCCGTCGAACTTGGAAACGAAATATGGCAGTTTCGAAGTTCCCTTGGTTTACGAGAGCATTTGTTTTTTTTTTTTTTTTTTTTTTTTTAAACGTGTCGTTCCTATCGTAAAGCCATCCCCATTTAAATCATTTTTCCGTTTTTTAAATTGAATTTCCAATACATTCATTCCACCGATGAATTCTATTATGTATTTCTACATTTATTTATAAATATATATATGTGTATGTGTGTGTATATGTATGCATAACTATATTTATATCTACGTGTTAATTTTTAGAACATCGAAAAAAATGGCAATAAACTCGAGCAACGAATTTAGCGAAGTAAGCAGTCCAAGATGTCTCAAGAGTCCTAATCGAAAAGTCGAGAGAGCAAAGAGAACATCCTTGAACTTTGACCGAGGTAAAATCTTCAGGCTTGCCCTGGTATAGTAAAGCGACGTCGTTGAATCTTCTCCTTTGGACCAATCGATCGGACAACAGGGAGAAACGACACCTCCGGTGTCCACGGTAATCCTCGGTAAATCCTTATGGTATATATATATATATATCTCCCTTGTAAATGGTGTTCGTCGTAATTCATAATAAAAACTTGTGAGAAATGTTAACAACACGAGAGTTCATGCTGTTATGTATATATCGTTAAAGAAAATTTCTAATCATTTTTTAAAAGAAAATCTTCCATTATCTTATTCATTTTATCAAGTATAATAAAATTCTAGAAAAATTTTGCCCAAAGGAAATTTAACAATTTTCACTTTATCAAAAGTCTATATCAAAATTCAATGATACTTTATCTATGTTACGATCAGAAGCGAATGCCAATACGATAGACTAAGAAATCAACGTTAGAATAAAATCAAAGTGATCGTAAAGTGCGAAAGGATATTTTTTCGGTGGGAATATAGACGGGAGGTCAAAGCTAGCGATCGCTTCTAGACTATCGAATTACGGTGTGTTCCGTGTCCGGCATAATCCTTGCCAAATCCTGCTAGTATATGTAGAACGTAAAAGGGGTCCCTGCGGTGCGCGCGGTTCGAGAAGACAGAGAGATGGAGTGAGAGAAAGCTAGAGAGAGATAGAGAGAGGAATAGATAGAGAGAGAGAGAGAGAGAGAGAGAGAGAGCGAGCGAAAGCGAGAGAGAGGGGTAAAGAGAAGAGGCGAACAGCTAGTAGTAGTAGGAGGTGGGGATGAAATTGACCACTGTCGTTGGCACTTGAGGACCGACCGGCAATTACGAGGTATCCCCATGGCCCATTGCCACTGTTGGATGCAGCTTGGCGTTGCTGGTTGGTCGACCAGTTGTCTGCTCGAGGATATACATACCTCAGCATTGTTCCTACAGGGTTGCATCTCCAAACCTGTAGAAAGAAAGAGAGAGAAGAGAGAGAGAGAGAGAGAGAGAGAGAACATCAGCATCCTCCTATTCACCTACTCTTTTCCCCTCATCTTCTCCACTTCTTCTCTATACAAACATGGTCGGCCTCCTACGTCTGCTCTTCTAAATCACTACTATCTCATGGTTTAACTAACAATGCTCGCTGGCTCGCCTCTAGCTGTGGATCCTTTAGTCTGCTTATTATCTTCAAGCTCGCTCTGCTTTATCTAGGCTAGGATGAAAACTTTTTCAACACTTTTCGCAAGAGCTCCATACTACGGATCCCTTTCTATAATAACTTTGTTATTTTATTTTCTCAATCCCTTTCTCTCCTTTCTTTTTTCCCCGTTTTTGAACAAATCGATGAGGTATGAATTGCAAAATCTGAAATATATTATAGGATGTAGGTACTCTCGTTGATATCTTCGCCATATGTGTTTGCCAAGTACACCATTGCTCGTCCATTGTTCTCTCTCTCTCTCTCTCTCTCTCTCTCCCGTCTTCTCTGTCTTCCCTGTCTCTTGCGCTCTTCAACCGGGAAACTACATTGGGTCGCTCGATTTACGCACACGGTTTAATCAATGTGTTTCGATCTATCCGACGGAATATTTAGCGGGTTCGATTCATGTTTAATGGTACGGACTATTCTCGAGATAAACGATCGGTCCTGTAACGATGGAGCTCACCGAAAATTCATCTAAATCCTTCGATCGAATGTAATTATCGTATCCTGTTTTCGACATTGAACTCTCGGCCTTTTCTTCGATCCCTTTCCTCTTTCGATTACTCGACGAAATTGAATCGGCAACAGGGATGTCGAGAAATCTCAATATCCTGAAGAAAGATACAAGGAGTCGAGGGTAATGGAAGAATATCGTCGAGTGTCTTCGTATCGACAAACGATAAATTAAAGGATAAAACGCTTATATTCGTCGGATGCAAAGGATTTAGAAAAGTCGTGAGCTCGTCGTGATTTCGAATATCAATTGTTTTCTTTTCTCCTTCAATTTAAAATTCTGCAGAATTGTATAGATAATTTTTCCTATCTGATAAATTTTCTTTAGTAAATCCATTGTAAATTACACTTTACAATTTCTCCTGATATTCAAACAAGGTATTTTTAAGAAAGTCAGATGAAAAAGTTGTTTGGTATTTCTAAGATGTATCTACTTACAACATGCATACGTAACCCCATAGAACAGCAAAGCTCGCTTGTTTGGAGTACAACGAACATTGTGACCGTATCTCATATAATCCATGTACGTTCTCACTCTCCGTTATTCTAACACACACACACACACTCTCTCTCTCTCTCTCTCTCTCTCTCTTTCTCTCTCTTTCTCGTGGCTCTTTCATTGTCGAAGCGTAGCTTATTTTTGCCGTGGATTCCTCGTGCGAATGCGACTGTTTACCGGCTTGCGTGATTTATGACCGTCGGCTTGAACTTGCCGTGGTAAGCTTTTACGCTTCTCTCCGTTGAAAAAAACTGAATGTGGAAGGCTTTCGCAATATATTACGTTGTGTCATGGCTCATTCCAATTTCGTGAACTCCGTATCTCTGACGCCGACGACAACGACGACAACGACAACGACGACAACGACGACGACGACGACTATGTTCTAATGCGGGATTAAGCAGAAAAACTTTTCGTCACTGAAGAAAATTGTTCCATTCGAAAGATAAGTTTAACATTTAAGGGACCATGTTATTTCGGTATAACTATGATTGATGACATAAGATTAAAAATAAAAATGAATAAAATTATCGTATGATATTATTCAAGAATTATATTCATAGATGTATCTACTTTGTATTTATTTTATTTTTGTTAAGATAAGGAAAAGTAAATGTAACATTGAAGGACTTTATGGAAGGTGGTTAAATTGAATGAATTCTTGAAATTACTGTTGTCAAGTTAAAGCTTCTTCCTTTTGTGTAATATTCTAGATAGCAGAGTTGTAGCAGAGTACTGTTACTCGTTGGTTCTGAGCTTTACCAGTGAAAGGTTAACGACACGAAAGGACAAGAAAGATAAGAGACATAAGTTAATACGATGTAATGGTTAGAATAACTGTTATACGGAAGTCGCGTTGTGGTCAGGTGAAGACAGACACGTACATACAATAAGATTATCCGCTTATCCGAATGTCCAGTTCCCAACAGACAGAAGCCGACGATGGACTGCCTTCGAGTGTTCGCTACAGGTGTGTTATCTGCATCTCCTGCTTCTAAACAGTATAAGCTTGACAGTAGCTCTAAGTTGCAAATGCAATTTCACCGAGTTGAGCCACTCGTTCGCGCTCGGTTAGCATCATCAAATTTTGTCAATGTTATCCGTTTTGTCACGGTCATAAGGTAAGAGTGCCGCTTTTAGCGTAGCTATTATCGAAATATCGATTTTCGGATGGAAAAATTTCATCGAAATTTCACTATATTTCATAATAGAAATCTTTACGAAATCTTTACCAATAATAATAATAATAATAATAATAATGATAATGATAATAATAGAAAAAAAAACTAAACAAAAAAAGAAGAAATAAAGAAAATAATAATAAAAAAAGAAAAAAAAAAAAAATAAAAACACGTTACTTTACTTTAGAGAACGGAAAGATATGAAACTTTTTCGAAAGCGAAGGAAAATTATAACTAGGTAAAAGGAAATAATGTAATTATAAGATGATATAGAAAAGGAGTCTTTCATTTCTCGAGTAAAATTGAAAAGACGAACGGTATGAATAGTCTTTGTATCGAGTCATAGAAATCGGAAGTCACAACGGGGCCACTTCCAAAGTCTTGTAAACTTCGTAGTCTCGTAATGGCACTCAGGTTAGGTCGTGCATTCGTAAGATTTCAAGTTGGTGATATTACTGGTAATTTTAATTACTCAACGGAGACTATCGGGAGAGAAGATGAAAGTACGTGGCGAATAAAACGTAGAAATGCAAAGTGGAAACTTTATTCCGCCGGGAGAGAAAAGGATGGATGGTTAGAGGTGACCTCGTACGATACTACTAAGAGTGTTCGTTCAATTAAAGGGAACGCAGCAACTCTTATCTAGGTGCAAGCAACTCGAATGTACTGGATGTTACGAAAGGTTCTCTTATTTTTCAGTAGCCAACGGTCGGACATTATTTTCAGTGTTACGCACCGTTGCCTTCGTCCATTATCTGAACTTTTCAAAGACTACTGTCGCTTTTTCGCACGAGTACACGTGGAAATTGTACCGGAGAAAATGCGAATTCGACCACAAAAAAAAAGAAAAAAAAAAAAAAAAAAAGAAAAAAAAAGAAAAAGAAAAAAATGAAAGATACGTCGTTATATGAAAATAATACCTACCTATCACCAATTTATAAATGTCACTCACTTTATTATTTTTCTCTCATGCTCCATCGTATTCCATTTTATTTCTCAATTTATATTATTGAACGTTTCTTCCTTAGAAATATTTTATTTCTCGTATAAGAAGATGATTAATTATATCGTGAGATAAGCTTGAGAAAATCAATATTAAGGAATTGCTCGTTGAAATGACAAGAAGGAAAGGTGGCTTAAAGTAATTCTTAGGAAGGATATATATCTCGTTAAAAGGTTTATGTTGTTTCAACTAGAATACGTGGAACGTATGTTAATGTTAGAATTTCTTACGTGTACGATGCATTTCTGGAGTAGACATTGGTGCGGTGTTTTCGCAAAAACACGCTCGTTAGTTTTCGCATGTTGCGTAACGTAGTGTTAAGCTCGCATAAAGGACGCATAAGTCAGGGAGAAGTAACGACCGACTTGCCTTTTTGCAGCTTTCGCCAGAATAAACCCGCCTGTAGGTATTCGCGCGAACGGTGCGAGAGCAAACGCGTTTTATTTTTCTTTCTTTTCTTTCTTCTTCCGACAAAAACTTCTTTTCTTTTGTTTTCTTTTTTATATTTTATTTATTTTTTACGCAAGTTCTTAACGTAAGAAACGTAAGAACATGAGAAAATACACGCGAAATTTATTTCTCGTCGGACATACTGTAATAATTAATATTACAATTTTTCATTAAATTATTAAATTTTTATTTATATTTATTACTGAGATAATTAAGATCTTTAAGTAAATATTTAATTAGCTATCGCGATTATATAAATTCTTATTTAATTCATTACAAATTAATAATTCATTTGTAAAAATTATTCTTCTTTACAGAAAAAAAAAGAAAAAAAAAAAGAAAAAAAAAGAAAGAAAGAAAGATAGAAAAATAAAAGATTCTTTAAAACGTTACTCAATTTTGGACAACTTAATAAACGATTTTGTGGCGTAAAACAAAGCTTCTCGTAAGGTTTCAAATCGGGTCAGCGTTCTGGAAACGTTCGTTCTTGGGCTTAAGGTGCAACCGTGATTTACGAGAAGAGAAATGCCAGGCAACCGGTTTGGACAGAAGGACATAAATTACTGAAGCTTAAATCGTTGGGATTAATTACAATCTTAGTGAGAGCCTTTACGCGTTATGCTTGTCATCGAACGTAACTCTTCTCTTTAGTAAGCTTAAGAAAAGGAGTTAGTAGATATTGTCGCATCCAATAATGACATAATTTATTTATTGTCGAACAAAATCGAATATCTATATGGACAAATGACAGTTCGCAAATCTATAAAATGACAAATTTCGAATAGGGATTGAGTCCAATTCGAAAACTAATAAAAAATAAGTTCAATAAAAGAAAGAAAGAAAGGAAGAAAAAAGAATAAGATAGATAAGGAAAAGAAGAGAAAAAGAAGGGGACAAACGATATTTCTCAGATGGTCTGTCGAGGAAATGGGATCTCGAGAGAAGAATGCAGATCAGCACAGAAAAAGTGCAGGCTCTGTTTCCGGTCCGTATCCGTACGAGTCAGTGAGCTCTCAATCGTATTTCACGTGGAAACGAAGCGAAGATTCTCCTTCTCCTTCTTCACTTCACTTTCGCCATCCACTGTGCAGTTTGCGAAAGCCCCGCGCAAAGGATTCGCTTACCGCGAGGAAACGATTTCATTTTTCCTCCGGCTGGGATCGTTTTCAATCGTTCGCTCCCTTTAGCAGTCAATTTTCTCGGATAATCCGGTGCCGATTTTCTACTCGCTCGACCATTTCCTCTCTCTCTCTCTCTCTTTTTTATGTTTTTCTCTCTTTATTTTATTCTTCCTATTATTTTTTCATTTTTATTTTTCTCTAGCTATTTCTCTCTCTCTCTCTCTCTCTCTCTCTCTCTCTCTCTCTCTCTCTGTCAATTATCAAGTAATTTGTGGCTCAAGAAAAGCGATATCTTAGTTGTAACCAACACCTGTATTGTAACCTCATTTAAGTACTTATTGGCACGCCTGAATTCCAAGAGTCGTTGAATCGTAAACTCAATCAAGAGTACAAGACGTTAATTAATTAATTGCAAGAACGATTTGACACCTGTTAGAGCATCGTCGTCGTCTTCGTTGTCGTCATCATCGTCGTCTGATAAGCTGTTATCGCTTAATGGATTAACCATTAATATCTGTGTGTCACTTCGATCCATGCCATCACTTATGTTTCTCGATAGAAACTGATTGACGTCCTTGATAAATTTCAATTTATCTTTACGCAAATTATTTTAATTTTTCCTGTTCATTTATATTGATTATACTTTCTATAGAATAATATTAATCTTGAAATTAATATATGACTAAAAAAAAAAAAAAAAAAAAAAAATATTAATGAAATTTTATCTCAATAAAATATAAATTTTATTAATTTAATTTTTATAAATATCGATTTAAAATCAATTTTTATATTGTATAAGTTGGCAATAAAGAAAATAGAGAAGTGAGAAAAGTATCCGATCCAGGGAGTGAATTTTTGCATTGGGACAAAAAATATAGACGATTTCCTTCCTTCATGTCTCTCTCTCTCTCTCTCTCTCTCTTTCTTTTCTTCAATTGCAAAATCGTTTTCGAAACGGCACACTGGATTCGGGTTAATATTTTCCGGATTTATAGTGACACGTAGACGGAATAAAATAGAAAAAAATTGGATCATGTCAATTGAAATTCGCGTTATATTAATGTCTCGTTCAGTTTATGTATTTCACATAAAATTATCAAATTTTCTGTCGATTAGATATCGATATTTATAGAGAAAAAGAAAAAGAAATAACATCGATAACAATCGTTAAAAGATCGAATGCCAAATGGATCGCTAATTATCCACGTGGCTTGAAACGATATATGTTACGTAAAAATAGCCTGATATTGAATATATTAATAAATACAAAAATGAATTTGAATCTATTGGAATTAATCGTTATCTTTCATTGAACGTGACATATTTCGATCATTCAACATTATTACTTATCAAACACTATTCCCATTTTATTAAATAAAATTCGTTGTAACATTTTTGAAATATATTCACGATTTTGTCATCGATCTATCTCGAATTTTTATCAAAGTCGATATCATATTACATTTATGAGTTCAATTTTCGATAAGTCCTTTCCAAGAATGTGAAATATTGTTTGACAATGACATATTTTTCTTTTCCCATATTCGAGAATTTAAATTGGAAGATCAATTTAAACCGACGAATGTGAAAAGGTCAAAGGTCAAGAAAAGAAGACGTTCTCGAATTGCGTTCGAGTTGGCGGCAGCAGGAGCAGCAGCAGCAGCAGCAGCAGCAGTAGCAGCAGCAGCAGCAGCAGAAGTAGCAGTAGAAGTAACAGTAGCAGTAGAGCTCGACGTTTGTATAAATTAGGAATATAAATTGTTCGAAGTATCTCGGGAAAGCGTTGGTTATCGTTGAGAGAAAGGTCTCGGATTACGGACGACATACGTTTTCATCGGGTTGCCTCGTCAGGAACAAATAAGAAGGATCCCCATAGTGGTCGGTTCGAGTCAAACTAGGTTTACCATGCCGGTAAAAGCCTGATGGATAAGACTACTCCGAGTGCCATCATAGATCAGGGACTTGGATAAAACCTTCGTCTTGGAAGCTTTAAGACCATCGTACCTCTCACCGTTCGTGAAAGGGAACGACCAGGCGAATCTTTTGAAACCTATTCGAGCAACTTTCATAGAATCTCTACGAGAGTCTTTCATTACGTTTTTGAATTCAACGAGAAGGAGCCATCATCTACTTTCAGACTTTTGAAGAAATCTTTACGATAAAGTATCATCGGGAAATGGCACTCGAGCAAATTTTTCACCGAATGATAACGAGACGAGAATAGCAAATTTCGTATTGTAAAACGTGCAACGTTTTCTTTTTTTTTTTTCCTTTTGTTTCTTTATCTTCACTCGATTCATCTTAAAATCAAGTGATTTTATTTTCCCCTCTTCCAATCGATTCGAGCGAAATGATAAATTTTTTTCTTTTCTTTTTTCTTTTTTTTATTAGTTTGAAATACTATTAATTTGTTAACGATATTATGTAAAATAATTATCGTATGTAATTCGAGACGTGCCATACATATTTATGAGAATCACTTGTATCTTCGAGTATAATTACGACACGATATTCCTCGCTTGTATGAATGTATATACGTAAGTGTACTTGTTATTTTCTATTTTATCATACAATATACCAATTAACGGAATTCAATTTATTTCAAATTATTTGAAACAATTTAAATTGGATTCTTGATGTGAAATGATTATCCCATCGAGATATCGATCAGACGGATCCTATTGAGAGTAAACTTGATCGATTTCAAGTTAAACAAAAAAGTACTTTACCATTGATTAAGCCACTTCTATTATTTTCAAGAGAAATTATTCTTATTCTTTTTCCCTCTTATAAATTACAAATATAAAAGTGAGGATATTTTCAACTGTTAGTATCGTTAGGAAATTTCTTTTCGTCGCGTTCGTACAGATATCCAATTTCTCTAATTTTATGTTACACGTTGGCATACGCGCATGAATTGTATCCTAAAATCGTGAATGACGTATAGAATGGGAGGACACGCGTGAGCGCGAGCGCGTGGAACACTTCACAATACACACATTTAATTATTGGTGCTTTCGCTCGTCAAACTTCGACCACGAGCAATGAAACGTTAAGTGCGTCGAATATTCAACCGAGCGTGATTTTCACTGGCAACAGTGCGAATGCTATTAATTGTCAGGATTGATTGGCGATGGACCACCAACGGCACGTCACATGTTCGAAGTGATATCGATTTTCCTACCAGTAACGAGCGAATGCTGTCGCTATTTTTGAGCGGACCGATGGGAACTGCCCTTATTAATTCCAGTTTCTCTAATACACTCGAGTAAAAATTAATAAATACAGTTTTTCACGATAATCGTGTGAAAATGGAACCTATGTGATGCGAGGTAATGATCGAAAAGAAATGAGAGAGAGAGAGAGAGAGAGAGAGAGAGAGATAAATAAACGCCTGACAAATTTTAAACGATCGAAAGAAATGACATTTTACAAAAATTACCGAGTGAATATATTCGCTCTGTTACTTTTACTGAAATAAGTGGAAATACGAAAAGGACAAATAAATAAATAAAAAGAGGAAAATTTAATTTTACCTCGGGGCAAAAAAAAAAAAAAAAAAAAAAATAAAAAAAGAAAGAAACGAAACATTTTTTTCCTCGACATCAAACCCTTTTAAATATCTCATGGTCATCGAATAATTCAACATGACGAATTTTTTCACTTATCTTTATAAAGTTCGTCGAAAAGGAAATCAATCGATTCGAAAGAGAGGTTGCATGTTAGATCGAAAGTCAAATGAGACTATTACGATTTTTGCTGTCACGGAAAAAAATCCATCAAGGGAGGAATCCTCAATTACATGGGGGGGGGAGGGGTGAGAAAGATGGCGGGGAGGGAGAGCACGATAATACGGTCTAGTTATCGTAGAGTGTGATTTACGACGCCATTATACTAAAACGGATCGGTTCACCGGTATCCAGTGCGACGTTATCATCATAAAGTAGCAATAAAAATTTATTGGCACGCTTTTCCCTAGGGATTCTGCGTCGTGCCAGTGAAGGCGGATGCGAAGGTGACTAGGAAGGTGTTATGGGATTTGAAGGAGCACATCTCTTCGGATAGAAGCCGATGCAAAATGATAACTTTTAAGTCCCACTCTCGCGCGTGACACACAAATACTCTCTCTCTCTCTCTCTCTCTCTCTCTCTCTCTCTCTCTCTCTCTCTGTCTCTCTCACTTTCTCTCTCTTCTACACTTACTCTTTTTTTTTCTATTTCTCTCTATCGTATACATCGACATCAAGAATTGACAAAGCATCCGACAACGTTTTATACGTAAAGAATTTTATATCGAGGGGGATATGGAAAATTGAAATTACGATTGAAAGAGTCGACTCTGCGATTCGCGTAGATGAAATCGAATATTCTAAAATATTTCACGTTTATCCATTGCAATAAGCGAGTTCAATAGCGACAGGATTCTTTCATTATTGAATTTCATTATTTTCATTATTGATGGCGAAATAACTGCTATTTTTACGCTACGCTACGATTTTTTCTCTTTTCCTTTTTTTTCGTTATTTTTTTCATTTTTTTTCTTTCTTTTTTTTTTTTCTTTTTTTATTGTTATTATTACTATTATTATTTTATTGCCATTGAGAGCTTCGTTCTACGATTCACTTCCCGATGAATATTGATCGGGAGTTGAATAATCCTCTGCTCGAAACGATGATCCTCTGAATTTATTTCTGTATTATCCATATATATATATATATATATATATATATATATATATATATATATATATATATCTACATATAACGAATAAATTATTTTCAGACGAAACAGATATTGACATGTACCTATGTACGTAAATCGAAACTCTAAATGTACAGCGTAATTTCTTGGTTCGTCTAGTCGGTCTCATCGTTTCGTTGGAAATCGCTAGTCTCTCTCTCTCTCTCTCGTAACTCCGACGAATCATCAAAAGGCTTAAAATCACACTCGAACAAATTCCGTTGCTTAATGAAATCGTTGGGAAACAGGCGGAACGTTAATGTGAAACGATCCAAACGTCCAAATCCTATCCTTGGTTATCTTCGTTACTTACCTTCTCTCTCTCTCTCTCTCTCTCTTTCTCTTCTCTTTCTCCTCTCTCTTTTTCTCTCTTTTCTCTTCTCAGTTTCTGTCTATATCTCTGTCTCTATCTCTGTCTTTCTCTCATTCGTCTCGCGAGCTCGGTAATTAGCAACCACGAATGAGAATTTGTAGGAGAAACACGAGTATATATTTCTCTCTTCTTCTTTTATAAAATGTAGATAGAAGGGACAAGAGAGTCAGAGCGTTAAATTCGAATGTAAAACTCGTAATTAGCGTGAAAGAAGAAAAAAAAAAAAAAAAAGAAAAAACACAAAAAAAAAAAAAATATAGAAAAAAGAAAAAGAAACTAGAAGGATTTTAGAAGGAATGAGAAGCCAAAGTACGAGATAAACGAGGGAAAGTTTTAAGAGAGAATCAAAGTTCATTGCATCGACTTGTGTGCCAGCGTAGAACGAGGCGGGACCGCTGACCGGACCACTTGTGTCACTTTGAATTAGTTCAGTCGGACAAGCTAACTTTGTCCACGTATACAACACTCCCAACGTTATCCATTTCTATGAGTCTGTTTGATCATTTAATGAAACAAATTCAGATGGACCCAGCAGAATGTACCGAATTCTCTTGGCTATACGTATCCGTCGACATTGACGAATTTTATTCATCGATGTCACTGATTGTCCCTGTTCGCTTCGACCTCGGTGCTAGTAGCGCTTTCGAACGAATCAATTTCCAATTCATTTTTTCATGAATATTTTCTGAAGAATCAATGAATGGTCTGATTTTTATGTCGAAAAATGAAAGAAAGCTTTAATAGAATAATAATTAGTTGTTAATTATTAACAGATATTATGATCGAATAATATAAAGGATAACGTACAAATTGCCTGGGCGTTTAAACCCGTTATAGGAACGATTATATGTCTCATAGTAAGTAACTAAAATAACGTAAATAGAAATTATCGTTGATCAACATTATTACATTCTATATTTACCATAAAATTTATATATGTATTATGATGCGTTACTAGAATCATTATAATAAAATAATATCACAAAGTGTTTCGAGTAAATAAACCGCAAAGATAATTAGAAAGATAACAAATAATTGACAGACGGATAATTCGATAAAGTAATATTAGATAAATTCGAGTTTATAAATGATTAAATATTGTATTATTAATATGATACTGCATTTAAGACGAAAACAATTTTTTGTTTAATAAACCATATGCACATTTTGCAATAAAGTTAAAGCCCGTGTTTGCCGGTACGAGGTTGGATGGACTTTATGTCGAAACGATTCCATGTGTACCAATTTGGACATCCCTCCCTCAGCATCGAGAGCCAAACGTCCTGTGCACGAGAACAGCATTTCGTGCCAGCTGCTGTTCGAATGTTCGTAATCACGGAACAGTAAAGCTCGGGAGCGCACGGTTGGCCAATCTTTTTAATGCACTTTGAATTACGATATCGTCGTTTAAGAGTGCGATCGCGGATTTAGCAATTTTTTTTTGCAAGAGCGCACTATATTTGATAGCCGTCGCGTTTCGCCAATCAGTCTTTTTCGAAAGGGTAGGAGGGAGGGGTGAGGATGGAGAGAGAAGTAGAGACCAGCGAACGCTCGATCCATGAAAAAAATGATATTTCCCGTGATATAAAAACGAGCATGTAAAGTCAAGAATTTAAACGAGAATATTTGAAAGTTTTTTTTTTTTTTTTTTTATCGTTTACAAGCGAACGAAATTAATTATTAAAGAAAATAATGGACCTTTTCAAAATTATAATTTTTATTCTCGCGAGAATAAGTAACGTTATATATTATTTATTTTAACTATATCCATAACGATTGATCCAAGGTTTTAGAGGAAAAGGAAAAAAAAAAGCAAAAATAATTAAAAGAAAGAAAAAAAAAAAAAAAAAAAAAAAAATTATACCGCAGCTATTTCGAGGACAGAAAAATATTGCCAAACTTTAACACGTAAAATGTCACGAACCGAATGGACCGTTTGAAAATTTCGATTTTCGAGTTCGCGCCCTCCTCCTCTCCCCCTCTACTACTCCGTTCGTTCAACGTTTCGTATCGTAGAAATCACGAGCGAGGCAGAGCTAGCGAACGAACGAAAACGGCTTTGGAACGTCGGAAACGAGCGGGGCGAAACAATGGGCAATCTCGCGACGGTGGTCAGGAATTACGGTGTGGCTCCCCGCGGCACCACCACCATCGTCACCACCACTACCAATACTACTACTACTAATACTACTACTACTACTACTACTGCTGCCGCTGGTATTACTGTATTGCTACCGTCACATCTAACCATATCCATCCCCTTCTACAGATCTAACACACGAGAATCGTTCGTCGTTTTCAATGTTGAACGTCAACTAGGAGCTATTTGCTCTGAGAATTACACAGAACGAACCTTCCTCGTGGTTATTGCGATGCGGAGTATCCAACGAAGTCGCTGGACGATTTCACGACACAGCCGTGCACCAACGCGTTCGAACACATGGTCAACCCTGTGAGCAATTAATATGCACAGGATGACTATGAGTTGCTGTTCAGTATGCGGGACATCATCGCCTCTATGATAGTATGATTGTCGGGACCACTCGTGGCTCGATTCAACGTGGCTACCGCTCCCCTCCACATTTTCATCCTACACACTGACACCTCCTCTTCTAAACCTCCTTCCCTCTCATCCATTCTTCCTCTCTCTCTCTCTCTCTCTCTCTCTCTCTCTCTCTCTCTCTCTCTCTCTCTCTCTCTCTCTCTCTCACTCTCTTTCTCTGTCTGTCTGTCTGTCTCTCTATCGCTTTTCTACTAGCAGCAATGGCAGTCAAATCCATCCGACTAATCCCCAAAGGAACCCCACGTGCCACCACCCTTATCAGTATTCAATGCCCCTAAACTGCTTTTTGACACGGCCAGGTACCCGAGAATTCCATTTTATAACTCGATTCCGAACTCGCCGTAGCGTAAACCCGGCCTTTCTCCTTCTACTCTTTATACTCTTCCTCTTCCATTTTCTCGGCCTTCTACAAGGCAATAATCGTTCTCCTTTCGTGGTAATTACTGAATATTTATACGAGCTCGGTGGTTATTAAATTTCAAAAGAGAACTTCCTTTCTGTCACCCACCAACTAAATTATTTGTCAGATCGTAGTACGATTTTTGTATCGTAATGTAACGAAGTAAGATGATAGGTGAAAACGTTAATTGTCTTCTTTTTCTTCTTGTTTTTTTATTTATTTTTCTCCATTTTTTTTGCTTTTTTTTTTTGCTTTTTTTTTTTTTTTTTTTTTTTTATATATATATTCCAAAGTGTGAAAAACACGAGACTGATGTCACGTTCGAAATTCTATTTGTCACCATTTTGACTTTTTATTCTGCTTTTTTTTTTTTGTCTCCTTTCCTTTACAATGTTATCACCGAAATCGATCGCAACTGTCACGAAATTTATCGACAGTATTCGACAGTTTTTCACGCGCCTCTTCTTTTCGAGCACAATGGTGCAATAAATGTAATAGATGTACGCATTTAATCTTTTTTACCGTTACAAAAAAAAAAAAAAAAAATAAAGAAAGAAAAAAAAAAAGAAGAAAAACAGCAAAAAAGGGAACAAAAAAGGAAAAGAAAGAAACGTTTCATTTTTGAAAAGTCTGACAGATTACAATATTTCGTTGAATTTATCCAGATGTCTTCTTACATAGTTATTTGTCTTTTCACATTACGCGTCCTTTGTCGTGAATTCCATCAGATTTTCTTGCTTTTTGCTCGAAAAACGAAAATATTATGTCGCAATAAATGTACGTGTTCCATCGCTTTCATGATACGGCTAGACCTTTAAGAGAATGAAAAAAATAAAAGGGGAAAAGAAAAAGAAAGGAAAGAAGAAGAAAAAGAAGAAGAAGAAGAAGAAGAAGAAGAAGAAGAAAAAGAAGAAGAAGAAGAAGAAGAAGAAGAAGAAGAAGAAGAAGAAGAAGAAGAAGAAGAAGAAAGGAAGAGCTTAAAGCTTCCGAACGAAGCTAGAGAGCTTGAATTTATCTGAAAAGTTTTGCAAAACAGGCACTCCCGATAAATCATATTATTCTCCTCCTTTTTTTTTTCCTCTTCCTCCTGACAATAGCCACCGCTGACTTGACTCTTCTCGTTACACCATTATACATAACCGTGTAACTTCAAGTATCCCTGGTTTCTATCCTTCGGACGGATGAAAAATATCACAGTTAAGAAAAACTTCCGACGTATTGTCTTTCCTAAGCTTGACATATAGAGCGATTACTTGCCTTTCGATATGTCAAGGAGACGGAATTGATCTTTCACCGACATTATGAAGAAACTTTTTGCTCTCTTGAGCTTCAATGGAATGAAAAGCAAGAAATGTTCACAATGCTCGTAATATTCTCACACGCACGAACGCACGCGCACATTTGAAAAAGATAATGATTCGTGTAAAATTTTGAAAGAGACAATAAATGTTTTATGCTATGTTAATTGCACTTTTTCACACAGACACTTTCTAGCTGATACATTTAAAAATAAAGACAAAACAAAAGTAATCTTATAAATTTCGTTGATTCTTTGCAAATAATAATTCTTTTCCTTTTTTTTTTCTTTTTCTTTTTCTTTTGCGCTTAGGTGAAATTCGAATGACGACAAAAGTTCATAAAACAATTTAATTTAATTATCGTGAATTTTGCGAGTTCGCATAGATATTTTTTCTTATATGAATTATTTAATTTCACCTTTTAAAATTCGAATGAAATGGGAAGTCGGCCGAATTTCTATATTGCGCACTGGCTTAATTCATTTAAATGCTCTATCGAGCCGAATAGGCAACGCGTAGAATGGCGGCCAGTGAGTCGAGCCATTTATCCCACAGACCACGATGGACCACCATTCCGTGCAACCCCATGGGTTACAACCACTGACAGTACCATCGGGTATGTCGATCGTCCAACCTCCACTAACCACCACTTCTTTCAGCCTACAGGCTGTATTCTACAAAATGCATGATATTAAAATGGCGATTTGTAAGCGGTATGATCGTTTCTGCGTTTAAAATGAAAATTTATATCAAATAAATTAAAATGACATCTATTGAAATTTATTCAATCTCATTTTTTTTTACTTTGTTTTATTTTTCTCTTTTTTTTCTCCCACTTCTTTTTTCTTTTTTTTTTCTTTTTTTTTTTAACGACTATTTTCAACTAATTGCGAAAATTATCATTTTGAGATAGAATATAATCGGACAAATTTTCGTTGGACGATAGTGAAAAGTTAACATACGTTAGATGAATAATATTACATTTGTTACGAAATGAAAAATTACGTATTAGAAAAATCATGTTAATTTCATTTAGAACATGTCGTTCCCGTAAAATAATTAAATTAAATCAAATCGAACGAAGGCCGCGTTACGAAATGAATATTTCGAGAGAAAATATTGGACTATAATTGAACGCGCGAGAAGTTACACGATGAACTTTTTTAATCATAGATCCTGTTGCTATGAAGAAATGATGAAAAAAAAAAAAAAAAAAATAAAAAAGAAAAAAAAAAATAGAAATAATCTCTGTGAAAAGTCGTTGTCCTTGTAAAGGCTCGGTGCTTTTCAGTTCGGATCAAAAGCGCGAGGAAATTAAAAATGAAGGACTTTCGGTTAGCGGTTAGTGGATGTAGTATCGACATAGAATTGACACTTTTCATCAACAGTGACGTAGAACGAAAAGCATGTAAGAGTAACAAGGACACGAGAATGCAACTTCCGTGTACTTAAATCGATAGAAACCGTGATCGTTTCAACGCGATAAGTTCAATGTAACCTAGTTTCCGTTTTACTCTTTTCGAAATTCTTTTAATTTTCGAATAATCCAGGCTTTACGGAAAGCCGATAAAACGTATATACATCTTTTATGATCAATAAAAAAACCGAATGTAAATAGAGAGACGACTGTACGAGATTAAATCGGCTTCTCTTAAAAGCGTTCATGCATTCTTCGTATGTTCACAATGATTCCCCATTATTACGACGAATTTATGAGATAATCGTCTTAATTTTGTCGAATATAAACGATGAATATACAGTACAGACTATAAGCATCCTTTATAAACAAATTCTTTTCCCACGGATAGCGACGTTATTATCAAAAATATTATAACAACTGAATTATGATTATTGTTCTATCAGATTTATTGTCTTTATGACAATATATGTATACATACATATATTCGTTATGATTATAAATGAAAATTTATTCCGTAAGAAATATTATTCGTTATATCGTTAGACTTGAATTATTGAGAATTTCGTAATGCTAGATTAGAATTTGTATTTTGTAGTTATCTTCAAAATAATCATCTTGGAAAGCTAGCCTAATGATAATGACGAGGCGAAACGGTAGGATGAAGCAATTAAACTCGATAGAATGAAGTTACATAGAACGGATATATCTTCGGTGGACTGAATCTTGAATCCTCAAAACGAGGCAATCCAGCTGCTGTGACTAGATTTTCAAAGCGTTACGCGTTATAGTGAAACCACTAAACGTTGTCGCAGGAAGTTCGAACATCGACGTTGTCAAATGAAAATCGCTTACGACAGGACGATTGCGTTTCGCGATTCGGTAACTCCCTTTCACATGGATATCTACCTCATTGAATGTTTGAAAAATTGTTAAAAACTCGATATCGATGCTTGCGTATACCAAGCATAGAGTGCAATCAAATTTGTATTTAAACAATACGAAGTATTGACATTCGATTCAAATTTTTTATTTACCTACATGAAAATAATACGTCTAGTATTTACAAAAATGGAGTGATTCGAAAAGTAATCTTTTTCTACAATCCTTTTTACATTATTTAATATAAATCTCACTTGTAATTGAATAAATAAATTATAACGAGCATGATATAAATAATAATAATAATAATTACAATAATAATAATAACAAAAATAATAATAACAACAATAATAATAACAAATGATATAAATACGATGAGAGAGATCCGTGCGTTCGTGCACGTTCGATTAAAGAACTACAAAATTGATTGTAAAAGCAAATATCGTTTTGCCAATAAATATTTCATCGAAGCGAACTGGAATGCAATACAAATTAGATGAGAATACCAAGCGAATGCAGTCCCATCTCGTTGAATGCGATTAAATAAATAATTATCAATAATGATAGTTGTTTTTGGAATTTAAAGGAAGAAGCTTAGTTCTCGTGCAGAATCGAATTCCGATTAGTACTCTTGAATGTTTCACTATGCAATCGGCAGTATGTTCATTCGAGTACATAAACTCATTGTTACGTTACTTTCATAGATTACGTTGACCAAAACTAAAAACTAAAACAACAATAGAAAATAATATAAAAAAGAAAATTTTCAGTTGGTATGATAAATAATATTTAAGATCTAAACATTATTTATTATTATTATTATTATTATTATTATTATTAGTTGAAATTATTTTTATAAATAAATATAATAGTGTTATTCTATCAATATATAATCAAAGGCAATGTGAAAGAAACTCGTTTAAAAAAATTTTGATACATGGACGGTAAGATCGAATTTTTCCCTTGAGATTCGTTACAAACTCTCAAACGATTTTCAGCAAATCCAGATAGTTTTCTATTCCGTAAATCCGATAGCGCTACTTCTGACGATGGGGATAAATTGAAATTTAAGGGATACCAAATACATGGCGAAGAGAAAAATATTTGCCGCTTAGGCTATAATCCATCGTCGTAACTTACATTGAAGGAGGTAAAGCGGCTTGACCTATTTCCGGGAGGAAATAAGAGTGTGTTTTGGCGTGAAGAAGATAAAAGCGTAAAAATCTTTGAGAACATTCGATTAAGCTGTCCGATTTTAACGCGACAAGAAAAATCACGGTAAACGATCGGATGTTACTTGAATCTAATATTTTTGAAAAAAATATTGAAGCCCATAAAAAAGAAACAAAAGGTACGAAAAATTCAAATAACGTGCGCAATAAGAATAGCAATTATTACAACGATGAAGATGATGACGATAAATTTCATCGGTGACGTTCGCTTTTAAATGGACGTGAAACGCTTGAAACTTGTTTATTAATCATTATGCAGAAAGCGTCCACGTGGATTAACAGTGAACGATGGGAAAGTAGATGCGTTTTGCGAGTGCGGACTTTCCGATATTCAAATTCTACAAATTTAATGCACCGCAAAGTAGAAATATTACCGGCCTGAAGTGCTCGTGACGATCCATGCAAGCCGATTTCATAATCAATTCTGACAAAATTATTAATTTTCGTATTTCTAACCAATGGCTATTACTATCATATCGTTTATATTACCATCGATACATACACATATATATACATATATATATATATAAATAGTAAATGGCTATTAAATTAAAATGAATTTCTATGATCGTTTCTCGTTCATGACAAAATAAAACGTAAATTAAGATTACTTAAATTATCCATAATTATTATTAAATAATATTAATTATGTATTACACCGATAATTTTGTAATGATCGTTAAAAAAACGAAAAAGAAAAAAGAAAAAAAAAGAAAGAAAGAAACTTATAAGATAACAAGACGTTTAAAATACTGAATAAGCGAAGACATTGGATATTAGTAAGAACGTGTTAAAAGAAATTTCGTTAAACCAGTTAAAAGGTATCTAGTAGAAAAGTAAAAAAAAAATGATATTGCAAGCACGAAAGGATCATGTCAGTTCTAGAAAGGTTCATGCTTCCACGTGAACCATCGAGCCATCTACCATAACACGAGAAGTCTCAGGAATTTAAAGAATTTTCACCAACGTGATTCGACACCAATGGCGTCGGTCTTTAATAAAGGCTGAAGGTGAACATTCCTTTATCGATATCGAACGGTCGAAATAGTTCACGTATACTACCGTTTCATGACCGTGGCTACCATCCACTTTGGTGGTGTACTATCGAACAAAAAACCACCAACTTACCACACCCGACCAAGCCCCAACACTGAGCATCGACGCATTAATAAGTTTTTAATGAGGGTGTGATCGGTTATGGCTTACTGCAAAAGTTATCGTAATTACTGGTGCGTGCGTTTGAGAGGAGTTTAATGAAAAGCAATATCGTTGGAAATTCGATAGACTACGGTTGGGAATATGAGAAAGACAGAAGGAAAAATGGCAGGGTGAGTAGTTCGCGATCCAAGGGGTGAAAAACGAGAAGGGAGAAAAATTAATTAAAGGCTTCACTTGAAAAGATTCGATTTGAGATCGATTTTGACTTCGTAAACGTGTTTCTTAATTAATTTAATAAACTTCTTATATGCGTAAATACATACGTGTTCTATGTCGTTGTACAATTATTTTCTCACTATAGAAATATCTCTGCATTCATCGGGGATCATCAAGATTCTCCTTTTATCTTTTATTGTACGACCATAATGACTGAAGTTTTAACCAAGAAATATATAGACTGTTTTGAAATATGGCGTATCATTCATGTATTTCTGGATGGCTTTTACTCTTATCTACTTTTGTTTATATAGATATCTACATATCTATATGCAAAAATAATCTACAGACTGAGTTTTGAGATTCTAAATCTTTGTTTTCACATTGCACGTGTTATGTTTTAAATCACTCTAAGCTCTATTCAATGCTTTCTAGATTTCATTCTTTCGTATCCTTTTATCATAACACTGTACTACTGTAAATTCTACGCATTTCAAATTTTCATTCTTATCATGATTTTCACCATTGGATAAGACAAACTTTTTGGACTATTATAATAATTCATTAATATATGAAAATATAATTTAATATTCTATACAATATTAAACATCCGACAAAATGAATGAGAATTGAAATTAATACGATTTTCGAGTTACACGTGGAGTATATACATTTTTTTTTTTTTTTCTTTTTTTTTTTTTTTTTTTTTTTTTTTTAAATAGATTATCAAAGATATAATTAGCAATTACTAAATTTGATTTAATATGAAAAGTAATAGAACGTTTTATAATATGTTCGAAGGATTTAATGAAGAATAATTTTCTTTTTCCTCGATAAATAAAATTGAAAAACCTATTGAATAGAAGATGATTTAAAGGGACGTTCTTTCATTAAAACGATGTCTAACGAACAAATCATACTTTTCTCATGAATTACAAGATCGTTTTTCAAAGGTCTTGACCTTAAGTACCTGCTCATTGACCGCAACCCTTAGTTGATCCTTACTGTAATTGCACTTCCTGCTTATACCCTTTTACATTTATTGATCATCATCGTTCGGTAATATCCGATGATTCTCATCAAATTGAATAAAAGACCAACTTTCAAATTATATAGAGGAAAAGATTTTACGATATCTCTCGTTTTAAACGTAGAACTTTAAATAAGATCATTAAAAGGAAATTGACTCTCTTGAAGTTTTAGCAGTCATTATTGGAATTTTTTTTTTTCTTTTTTTTTTCGAAAGACTAATTATATATTTCTCTTATTATTAATATTGTTTAGTACTTTTTTCTTCTCTATCTTCTTTTCGTTGAAAATCCGTATACCATAGATGTATATATATATATATATATATTTATATATATATATATATATATATATAGTACAAAGTATATGTTTGTACGTGTACATTTAATCTGGTACGTGTATCAGGTTTTTTTCGTATCTATCGATAAATCGAAAATCGAGATTTT
>NC_140811.1:4260000-4287500 GCF_050613455.1 Vespa mandarinia | reverse complement strand
TCGACCGACCCCTTAAGTTTCGTGATACGCGTGCTCGCTTTAAGTCATAAATCCAAATGAGTATTCTATCTCACGTTGACCTCTACGTGAGATCACCGCTGTATAGGAGAGATAATACCGTTTGTACAGTAAACTCTTACGCAAAAGGCCATCTAACATTTCTACACGTATCAATATATAGATTGTACAAAGGTTTGTTCAAAATGTGATACTATATATATATATATATATTTTTTTTTTCCTTTTTTTTCTACTTAAAATAAATTCTTACGAGATTATCATTCATTTCAATTCAATCAAATTTCGATCCATGAATTATTTATACAATCTAACAAATCGTACGAATATCGATGTAAAATAATTTAAAATTATAAATTTGAATAAATCTAATCGACATTTGTGAAAATTGTGCCATTTTTTATCCAAAGAGATATATATCTTGAAATCCCGTAGAATAGTTCAAATAAAGGGTTATAATCGTGGTTATTACTTTCACAATGAAATTTTCAGAAAGATCACTGCTATTATAAAGAAGAAGAGTGCATTCATCGGCTAAGAATAAGAATAAGAATAAGAATAAAAGAATAATCGTATTATATTACAAGACATAAGACAAGAGAAATCACTCCTAATAAAAAGATGCCATTTCTTAACGTGAAACGAGATTTTTATAGAAGCTCATCTTTGAGTGATACGCACTGGATAAAAACCTACCACGACAATGTACGAATAAAAGTCAATAAATCGCGTAACTCGAAATTGATTCGATCTTATCTATCGATCGGTGATTAAAAAAAAAAAAAAAAAAAAAAAAAAAAAAATTACTCATTGTTGATAATTTCACAATCTTCTTATCGTGATCGTGAATCTCATTTTATCTCTGTCCATTTCTTCGTTATATTCTTTTTCTTTTTCTTTTCTTTTAATTGTGATCAAAGTAACGAAACCATAAAACTTTCAATCAGTAAATTATAATACCTATCGATCTCATAAAAAAAAAAAAAAAGAAAAAAAAAAAAGAAAAAAAAATCCAATGATCTACTTATTCGTTTATATCAGAAAAATGGAACAGAGATCTTTTTCAAGGAAATAAAATCTCATTATTTTGAGATAACCGCCTAATACCCATATTAGTTCGACACAAGAAAGAAAAAGAGAGAGAGAGAAAGAGAGAGAGAGAGAGAGAGAGAGAGAAAAAAAGAAAAGAGAAGAATAAAGAAAAAAAAAAAAAAAAAAAAAAAGAATCTATCTTGAAAGGAGGCAAATATATCTAAAAAGAAATACGTAGTTATACGAGCTCTTCGCTAGGCCACTATGTATCGATTGAAATTTGCTATCGATTTTCGTAGAAATGATACTTTTCCGTTGGCAATTCGAAGCTTAAGACGATGCGGAGGGAGGATCAGAAGGAATAAAAGACGATGGTAAGTAGCGAAGACTCTAAGCAATACTTCCTCGATACGGATTGCACGTTCTTTCTCTCTCTCTCTTTCTGCTACATACTATTTGTACGACCCTTTAATTTCTGATGGCGTTTCTATGTATAGGTGAACATACGTACATACGTAGAAGCTCGAGCTAACAAATTCACATACAGGGTAGACGGTAATGGTTTCTCTGATGTCCAGTGCTCGTAAAACTCCCTCGCTTTCGAATTATGTAGCAGGGAGATATTTTCTATTTGACGAGCACATTTTGAAGAGCTTATTTAGTTTCTAGAGAGAAAATGAGAAAGAGAGAAAGAGAGAGAGATTTATGAGCAAATAAAACATATATAAGAATAATCAAATTTTTATATATATATATATATATACTATTTCTATCACAAGCATATCGAAGAATGTTTTTTAATACATATTCTTCATATATTTTCTCCATAACAAAATATGATATTTTCAGTCAATGAATTGTGGGTGCACGTGCTAGCATAGTACTTACGCACGGATGTGGAAAGCAAGATGACTTTCTCAAGATCGAGCTTGCTTCAAGACAGAATTCTCCCTCTTCAACTCCGTTTCCTAGAAACGGATTGATGGTTTTCATTGTTCAGTAGAATGAGTGAGATTTCCAAGTGGGGTGGCCCAAGTACCATTCGGCATCAACGAACGTGTATACACTTCAAGTCACACATAAGCCTTTTGACCATCTTGCATTCAGGGTTACGCGAATGGGCGAATTCGAGCGACGTAATATCAGAATCCGGGGCGTCGCCCTTACCATTGAGACGTTACTAGCTACTCAAACGCACAGACCTTTCCGTAAAATATATTCTCGGGAATTTCGTAATGAGCACCGATGAAAATCTTTAAAACGAATAACAATACGCGACAATACACAATTTTCAATTATTTTAATTAATGAAAATAAAACTTTGTATTGTTAATTTCTACAATTTTCACGCCAAATGAAACGAATTGATGAATGATCTATTGAAAAGGAAAAAGAAAAAATAAAAAAAAAAGAAAAAAAAAAAAAAAGAAAAATAAATTAAAAACATAGGAAAATAATTTTTTTCTCTTTCCTTCTCTCTCTCTTTTTCATATATCTATGTATTTCGTTAATGTACCATTCGAGTATTATGGAGACCATGAAAACGCGTTTAGGAATAACCGTTCGCGTAAGAGAATGGATCTGGTATGTCATCGAATTTTTTTTTTTTTTCCTTTCTCTTTATGTAGATCTGCCCGTCTTTCAAGCTTTCTGTCTTCGTGGCAACTTGACAGATGGCGTGTTCGCTGAATAGAAACTCCTCTCTTGCACTACGTCTCTCGTTGATTCGTCTCCTTCAAATAAAATTATATTTTCTCGAGAATAGAAGAGAAAAATGTCAAAGGGGATATTTCTTTCGTCCACTCTGCCACGCTTATAACAATATCACATCTATCTTTCGATTTAATCTACGTAGAATTCGTAAATAACGTTCGTAAATAACGTATAACAAATTATTATTCCTATTGTTTTCGATAATTAACTCATATTTGTTCTTTGATGATTATATTATGCCTACGTACATTAATTATTTTACAAAAGCTATAAATAATATAAAATCAATTATTGATTTACTAATTCGAAAACAATAGAAGGTGTACATTTTAATAATAATAATAATAATAATATTAATTATTATGATAAGTTAGTTGGACATTAGTAAAATTTGTAATATAAATTTGAACTCTCAAATGCTTAAGGTAAAAAAGAAAAATTGAAAAGGCAAAATGTAATATATAAATTGACATCAAGATGTATCTTAACGATCTAATAATAATAATAACTGGGCCACTTAATTTTTGTCAAGTAACTAAATTAATAATACTCCTGTCATAGAATTTTTATTTATAAATTGTTGAGTCTAATATCTCAATAAGTTTACGAGGTAACGTTCTAAAAGAAATTAAATTGACGACTTTACAAGTGTACGATCTCAAAGTAATACAAGTGAATACGTTGATTTTCCAAGAAAAGTCTCTCTTTGTCCGTAAAAGTTTCTTTATGAGAACGCATACACGTTTGCACTATACAAAATAATGATTGTCTTATATTTATGAAATACTTATTATATATTAGATATTACAAAAATAAAAATAAAGATAAAAATAAAAATAAAATAACGAATAAACATTTATTATTTAATTCGAAAGAATATATCAATGAATATAAAATTTAAAAATCAAAATATGATTTATTTCTTTCGTCGAATGATATCTCGATATTGAAGATATATAATATAGAATTGATCGTTAGAAAATGATTTTCGAAAATTATCATAATTAATCTTATTTTGAATAAAACAAAATAATAATTATAGTCATATTGAAAATACACGTTATATAGGCACCTTTTTGTAATTAACGAATATATTATCTATATTTTGCTACGTATATATCTACTTATTTATGAAAAATTTTCGCATAGGGAAACAATATTATGAAGACAGATATCGAGATTGCAGATGAAAACGAAAACAATTATCACCCCGTAGGATATGCATATGTTTTCGTTCGGCGTATTCAGAAAATGAGATTACAGCCTTTCGGAAGGAAAACAACGAGTTCGCTAACGTTATTAGATTTTCTTTTATCCCCGGAGGCTAGCCGTCAAAAGGAACAGACAAGTTGCTGGGGATATAGAGGAAAGAGAGAGAAAGAGAGAGAGAGAGAGAGAGAGAGAGAGAGAGAGAGAGAGAAAAGGGAAATAATTCGAATAAGAGAAAGAGAAAAAAAAGAAGAGTAAATTATACCATCGTGAACGCCTCAACGATAGATTGGTACTGCTTTCAATTCTGGCAAACAGACACATTTATCAAGACCGTAGCGATAAAGTAAATAAACGTCCAAGTAAAGGAGAAGGTTCTTTTAATTACAAAGATATACACAGATAGAAGCAAGGTCATTCCTTGACGAATGTAATCGCGATCTCATGAAATGAAAATGTCTCTGTCAATCTACTATAAAATACTTTCGACGCCCGTTTCCGCTTATTTTTTATCTTAACCGTGACGGCGGTACTTCGATTGATAGAACTTTTAGCGAAACTGAACTATCGGACGATGGTATTTCATAAATGAACCATCAATCCTTGATGAGGTTTCTGAAAAAGAGAAGTATCTCTGTTTTATCGAAAATCGATTGAATGTGGGATATATTGATCGGCTATTGAAAAAAAAAAAAAAAAAAAAAAAAATAAAAAAATAAAAAAAAGAATATTATGTTTCCATATGCTGATTTTAATAACATTCAAATTATTGATCGATGTAATTTACTGTCTATAATATGTCGTATGCAAATGAAAAATTTTTTAATTTCGATAAACCTTTATAGATTTAATAATAAACAAAACAAAACAAAACAAAAAAAAATAAATAGTTCGCTACGACGGAATCGATTCGAGAGAAAATGACGTATTTTCTTTGAATAAGATTGCGAATCAATACAAAAAGTTTCATATGGATTATTGTCACGCATTATTACGCGAAATTGCCTTTGCCGACGCAATGCAGGTGGAAGATGTTAACGATAAACCTTGGGAAAATTTGCATGGGAAATATACGGAATAACGGAGAGCACTCTAGTATACTATGGTTGACGTTAATACGCTCGATTAAATGTAATAGCTTCTTTGGCATCGGTTTTAGAATATCCTATATATTAAATTATCATATAACATAAATGCGTAAATAAAATCTACTACTAACGAGTAAAGTGTTCATTATTAGTTAGTATTAATAGAAATGAACGTTGAATTTGATTTAAAACAGAAATATCATACGAAATTATTTATATAAGACCTTAATTTACAAATTAAAGTTATAATTTATCATTTTACCATCTACCCTGACGATGATCATTATTAAATAATAATTTTTAATATATCGATAAATAAAATGATGAAAATGATTTTACATATAAATTGTATATAAGCTTAACACGTTGTACTTTTTAACATATATTATATATTATCAATCCATAGGGATTCGAACATTTTCAACTTCGTAAATTTTAAATAGAACTTCATAAAATACGAATCGTTACGAGGTCATACCTCTCGCGAGACAGCTCGAAGCCATTTTAAGAGTACTCAATGTCGAATAAAGATAAACCTGAGGCAAGACAAAAATCACGATGTAGTAGTTTTCTCGCTACGATCGATCAGAAAAACGTAATCTGTATACACCACGTGCTCTCGAGAAAACTAACTCTTGTGATATGTGATAGGCATTTGTCTCTCTTCCCAATACAAGTATAACAGCCCTCGAGCATCGTTACGAGACGCCATAAATACTCCGTGAAATTGTTGTTACGTCAGCTCTTTTCTAAGGGAAAACATTTTCCTCGTGTTAAGGGATGATACACAGGTTCACATGCATACATATATACTTATATACTTACATACATACTTATATACATACATATATGTATGTATATATATATATATATAATATATAGACATAGATATATACATTAACATCTTGTAAATTTCATTCCCCTAATCGAAACGTACGATGACGAGCCACGAACGTACGAATCGAACGGAATAACAAATGAATCGTGTTGGAACTCGAACCGAGACTTTTATCATTGTAAATAAATGACATCTTCCGAGCGCCTTTTCCGAGCTCGAATTGGAATGTAAATTTTTTGTTCCTACGAAAGGAAACGCATGTCGTTTGGTTGAATCGATTGAATTTAATAGTACGACTCGACGATTCGAAGGTACGTAGATTAGAAAGGGTCTCTCGTTGAGGGAGGCCACATTCGGACTTTCGGGTTCCTTTCTCCTTCCTTTTTCGACGTTTTTTTTTTTCCCCAAATAAAGCGATTTCTCTGTAACGCACTCTCCTTCTCTCTCCTTCCCTCTCTCTTTCTCTCTCTCTCTCTCTCTCTCTCTCTCTCTCTCTTTCTCTCTCTCTATCTCTTTCACTCTCTATTTTCTCTCCTTTCTAGTTTCTCTATCGTTCGTTTTACAACTTCACGAAGAGGATAGATAGACTAGACTAGAAGAGAAGGGAGGCAAAAAGAAAAGGGAGAAAGCTATGGCAATGGTGGCGAGTGGTGACTAGATGGATTTGCATTTGAAAGAACCTCCACCCTTTTGGGCCACTGGTCTGTAGGATGAAAGAAGGACCGTAGGGCATCCGTACTATTTACCCGCCGTAAATACCTAGTTACGATGAGAGTGAAAGAAAGAAAGAAAGAGAGAAAAGAGAAAAAGAGAAGAGAGAGGACCGATTCCTATATAAATTTCTCCTTCCATTATCAGCTTGGACTTTTTGTCTTTCTCCCTTTGACTCCCTCCCTCCTTCACTCTCTCTCTCTCTCTCTCTCTCTCTCTCTCTCTCTCTCTCTCTTTTTCTTTCCCTAACTCTTCCATTCTTTTTCCGAAGGACATTTTACCGAAGGTTTCTCCGTAAAAGTCGATTTCGAGAACCATTTTTTGGTCATGCAAAAGTCTAAACTTTCCAATTTATTATTATTCGTTTTATGGATTTACTCGAGTAAAACTTTATCTCGCAAAATATTGTTGGCATATCGAATTAGAATGTTGCTTTAGATTTTGTGAAGACTCTATTTTTATTTTATTTCGTTTACATCGAAAAAGATGATAAAAATAAGATACGAAGTGAGAACTGTACCAGGTTCAATTAAAGTTAAAAGTTCAAATCGATAAAAAAAAATATCATCGTATTATGCAAAGAACAAAGATGGAAAAAAATGAAACTATCCGAAAGAAAAATCATCTAGATAAATAAAAAATATTTATTAGTAATCGAAAAAAAAGGAGAAAAATTTACTCTTCTTTCTCTCTCTTTTTCGATGAGAAATTTCATGAGATTTAAAATAGAAAAAACAAAAGGGAAAAGATGAAATAAAATCACAAAATGCGTTCAACGGTTGGCCGGGCAGAATTAATTCAATTAAACCACTTATCCTGCTCATTATGACCACCTCGGAAAATTTGAAAGCGCATAGCGTGCACTTGGAGCTCACATAGACGAGCACGTATATACGTACCTAGGGCGAATTTTCGCATTGGAACGCAGCCGTTGTGTTTCCACGATTTGTTTCGTTTAATTGCCGCGCGACGGCTTGCACTAAAAATTGTCCCACGGACGACGACCAACCAACGAAAGGTATACCTCTATTGCGTGTACCACGAAACTGTAGGACAGAATCGCTGTACTAGCAGAAGATAAATGTACGTTCCCATGAAAACGTGAATTTTATCTTTGTTGTATATCTGACATTATTTGTTAAAAATTTCGATTTTGTCAAATTAAATCAATATATAATTAGATTCATCGATAGAACGAGAGAAAGTTAGAAAAAGAAAGAAAATTTTACTGTGCTCGTTGAAAAAGTGGAAAATGTGATTGGATTATTTTTTTTCCGTCTATCTAATACTTTTATTGGGTCACTGTTTATGTTTAAATCGTCTTGAATATAACCCAAGAGTATTTCTATCAAAAATAGAAATATAAAGGCAAAGTACACGATACGTTGGAATGATATTCGAAGAAAAATATATCACCGAGTCCCACGAGATAAGAATCCCTTTGTTTTTCGTAAGCGTGAAAATCAACGAAACTCGATAAATATAACGAACGAGATCGTAAGATACTAAGCTCTATTCGGATACTAAAATTCAGACAATCAAGATATATAGCTATGTATATATATATATATAAAATGAATCGTTGAAGCTCATCTGAAAAATCGTCATTTTTAATGATTGTAAAAGGACGAAGCCGTCCTACATTATTTATCTAACGTTATGAAATTAATCTTTTCTTATGTGACGTTTGTGTCCGAGAAAAAATTTGTAATTCGTATTTTTATCCTCTTTCACCATTATTGCCGTCGCTCTCTTATACACATTTCAATATACCAGACATAATATGCAGACCAGGAATGTTATTTCATGCATTCATATCCACGATATTTTTATATGTCGCATTTGTTATATATATTTACGATATAACCATGTCACAGAATAAACAAAATATTATTCGATAAGATGGAAAAAAAGAAAGAAAGAGAGAGAGAGAGAGAGAGAGAAAGAGATTGAGAGAGAAAGAAAACTAATATAATTACGTAAGTCATTTTTAATATTCGTATAGATAAAAAAAGAAAGTATTATATTAGTAGATTGAAAAAGATGGTACAATAACAAAAGCAGTAATTTCAATTCTTTTAACAAAACAAAACAAAAAAAAAACAAAAAAAAAACAAGAAAAAAAAAAAGAAAAGAAAAAAGCATCAAACGATAGCAAAGTATTTTCTTTGTAAATAACGAGTTTTATCATTAGATGAATTATTATCGCGAGTATTATATCGAATATTATAATACTCGCGATTTAATTGTTACCATTGTAACATTACATGCTACTATAAAGAAAATGGAAGGAAGGAAAAGAAAAAGCTCGTTAGTTGAGTTGGAACAACGCAAATTGCTGAAAAGCAAGAGCGGTTGGTCTTCTTCCGTGATAGGACACACAGAGAAAGAGAGATCAGCGATAATTAACGAGTCTTTTCCTCGCTTCTATGAGAGAGAGAAAGACAAAGAGAGGTTGGGTCCAAGAGGATTCAAAGCGCATCAATTTCGGTTCTATGTGGAAAATCGGCTATAACCACCTTCCATCCTCTTACCACCAATCCGTTTGCAACTCTACATCTCTTTCTCTTGCTTTCTCTTTCTCTTTCGCTCGTTCCATACAGGAAGCTAGACAGCAGTTGGACGTCACATTGAATTCAACGCTGACAGTTTCTACCGCATTCAGTCAGCAACGTTTCATCCACCTCGCCAAGTTATATGGCGTTGAAATGAACCTGCGGCTACCGCCATAGCGTGCTAAATAAGCATCGACTCTTTCCACATCTTCCTTTCTCAAAGTATACTCAGACATCGCAAACGAATTTAAATTTAAATGCTGCCGATCCGAGACTTAATCAAATCTTAATTTATTTCTCGTTAATTGTCTCCCTCGTGTGCCACCTTATTTGATATTTTATATTAATTCGTTTTGTCTATATTAATTCTATTAAAATTTTTAAATGTAAGATTTCGAATATTAATTCTTTTTCGTTTCTTTTTTTTCTTTTTTTCTTTTCTTTTCTTTCTTTCGTATAAAATAAATGTAAATTAATGGTTGAGATTTTTTTTTTTTTTTTTTTTTTTTTTTTTTTAAGAACACAAGTTAAAATCGATAAAATTTAATTTTATTCTTATACCATCGTCCTGTCATATGGATTACTCACGTACAATCGTAATTTCATATTTATTTTCTAATAAATTAGTTTAAACTGTAGCTAATTTGAAACAACGTATAAAATTTTACGATGTTGTAAAATAATGCAACATTTTTGTCCAGACCGATGTTAACACGAGTCAATGTAATTACGTGTCCAACGCAATATGAGCGAAAAGGCTCTTGAAATTTGGCTGAACGAACGTACAATATTATGGCTGTATGATCGTCCTATGCAACAGGTATCTTACGTGCAGTAAGCTCGTTATACTATACGCTACGTTTAATTCTGTGTTTCATTGTCGCTGAGAAGGATCTACGATGAACGAATCTACGTCAGCATACGAGCTGATGTATATAGGTGTATGTGCGAGGTAGTATAAGTGTGGTTGGCCAACGTCGAATGATGTATTAAATATAAATGTAAGACGAAAGCTACGATGCCGTCATTACCGAGGTCTTTAATTAAAACATCCTTTACGATGAAAGACGTCGTTTCTTTATTATGAAATGAAAAAAATTATGATTTACATCCACCGTGCTACGATAATTATAGCTCTGAATTGCTTTACATTCAACTCTGCACTTTACTTCTCTGTGTGCCTGTATGTGTACAAAATATTTATATCAAAGATGAAAGAAGCTTATATGCGCAATATTCATTCCTGGAAATTCATTAATCTAATATCAAGTAAGTAAACGATTTTTCAAAATTAACGTTACGGATTATAACTGAAACGAGCAAGATGATTTAAGAGATATCCACGTACATACATGGGAAACATTTGATATCGTTTCAATCTATTATACAATGCATACATTATATAAATCGTTTATAATATATACATTTTGATAACAGCTTAGCGATTATTTTACACGTACAAATAATAATTCGTTATAAAGTTTATTGTTAGAAAAATGATATTGTACAAGTTTACATAGAAAAGAATAATGACGATGAAAGTAATATTCTTAAGAGGAGATATAACAATGAATTATTCTCTATATTAATAGATAGATTTAACTTGGTTCTTATACAAAAAAAAAAAAAAAAAAAAAAAAAAAAAATGATATAATACATACAAAGAGAAGAAATACTTCGAGACTAATTCCATTGATTTTTCGTTCTCCACTCTACGATTGTAATTCGACTACTTTATTAATCGTCATAATATTAGGTAAAAATAATCTTTTATATTATAACATACATGAGTTTCTCAATATATATATATATATATATCTGTTTTTAAATGCAGGACACAGAAAATCAATGCATTTGTCTTTGACTCGTGATTTCATTCACTCTCTCCCACCCCATTTTATTCTCTTATCTTCTCTCTCACACCCTTCTATCTTCTTCTTCCCCTTACTCTTTGCCCAAGTTTCTCTTCACTTTCTAAGAACACTTCTCAAATGAGTTTGCCATTCGACGTGTTCGAGTCGAAGCTCGGTCAGGATTTGAATAATCCGTTTCTCCGAGCTTTAAGTGTTTTTCAAGATTAGGTGGGTACTACTTTATAGGCAGCTCCAAAAGTCAGAAAGTAATTTATCTTCGTTTGAATAGGTCGCGTGCGACGAGTAAAAAAGAAAAAAAAAAAAAAAAAGAAAAGAAAGAAAAAAAAGGGGAGAAAAAAGAGAAACTTTTCAAGGGCACACGAATAACCCGATCGCTTGATTTCATCTTCGCAACGAATTCTATATTATTATTCAATCGTCCTCAATAGATAGAATGCGATAAAAGCATGAAGACCTATCCTCTTAAGATCCACTTGATTCACGATCGAATAGGTAGGTATCCATCTTCCTTCGAAAATGATTCCCATAGGAATGAAGAGAAGTGAAACGTTTCGTTCACCGTTCGATTTCTATCTCTTCTTACTGTCTATCATGAAATGCCGACCAAATAGAGAGAAACTCGAACGAAGTAGCTCAGGAACGAGAGTTACGCGCGAAGCGAACGATTCGACTTCGGTGTGTTTCTAAACGACCTTCGTATTAAATTTAGCGTTACCCCCTTTATTCTCTGTTGGGAATGATTTTATCCATATTCCCTACCTCTCTCTTTCTCTCTCTCTCTTTCTCTTTCTCTCTCTCTTCTATTCTAGATGAAATTACTATATCGAAACGTTTGATTGTTCATCATACCAAACTGATCTCTTTGAAACATTCGAACTTTATCTCTTTTTATTTTCTTGTAGGTAAAAGCATGAGTAAAGATATAAAAAGATATATATATATATTTTATTTGGAATAAAGGATCGAAAATGAAAGATCGTGACGTAAAATCAACTTGGTCGTAGATTTCAAAGTTCATTTAAACTATAAACGAATACGTATATCGGAGTATCCAATTTCTTCAATTTCAAAATGACTTCGAACGTATCTATTTTCACAGAAAAAGGAGAACAAATTTCAAGATAGGATAGAAACATTCGTTGATGTAATACTCGATTGCATTTCGTTCAATAACGCTTTCTCATGTTGAATAATATCCAACGGCAGGCATGAGTCCAGTCATCAACCATCACACGATCCAATCCTATATCCTTCCCAGAGAACATCAACCCCTTTTAGTGGATCATGGTACAGCATTCAGCAATCAGGTAAATCTAAGATCATTTTCCACGCGAAGGATTCAATTCTTTCTATCCCTTATATACCTTGGATACGACGCTAAATCGGCAAATACCGTAACGCCATTCTCCCGTTTTCTATTCCTTCTCTTTCACTCTTTCTCTCTCACTCTTTCACTCTCTCTCTCTCTCTCTCTCTCTCTCTCTCTCTCTCTCTCTCTCTCTCTCTCTCTCTCTCTCTCTCTCTCTCTCTCTCTTTGAGAAAACGTTCATTTTTCTTCCCGTTAGAATGCACGATTGAGTTTCTTACAGTGTTTTTCGTGACTTAGCCAGCTCTCGCTCCTTATCTTCCTCGAATGTCTCGACTTCTTACGACGGTAAATAGAAATCCTTTTGTTTTCTTCCTTACGATGGAGTTTCGTTACTTTCATTACTTCTTGTTTGTCCTTTAGAAGTTGTTGAGTTAATTAACCGAACCTTCAGATAACTATTGCCATCATCAATATAATCCCGTTGTTACTACAACGTTAGAGAACAAATTTATCTAAGAAAAAAAAATTCGAACCCATTTAAAAAGAAAGAAAAAAAAAAAGAAAAAAAAAAAAAAAGAAAAAGTAACATTCATTGATCAAAAGCTTTATGAAATAAATTTCCCGTGTATTCTATCCATTTTTTCTCTCTTTTTCTTTTGTTGTTTTCTTTCTTCTCTTTCTTATCCCCCACCTACCTTCCTTTTATACCTCCGTCACACTTTAAAAATAAAATCTAAGTATTTATTCGTAAAAACTTTAAAGTCGATAAGTCGTTCCACTTTATCCCATCCATCGAAAGATTTTCCATTCTCGGTGAAAGATTTCTACTGGCAATCCTTCGATCTTTTTCTTATTTCAAACTCCAGAAAGATTCAATTATTCCTTTTACCTAACGGTACGTACGCAAAAGTAGGAAAACCCGAAAGGCTTCGTCTTAAACAGAAGGATTTAGCTTTCCGTTAAAGCAGAGACAGCCGATAGGACGACGCTCGTGCATCCTCATCAATTTTCTCTAGCCTTACCGTTCTGCCTGTTCTTACCTCCTTATTTATCGACGAAAATAACGTCGTCTTCTCCTCCTACTCGACTCGGCAGCATCGATACTCACTCCCTTCCTCCCTCCTCCTCCACCATACCCATTTCCCTCTTTCTCCACCAACGTTTCTTACGCTCGGCTACGAAGCATCGATACTTCGCGTCTTATAGATTGCTGGGGAGTACGATTTACTCCGACAACAGAGTATGCCTTCTCCTTTTGGACGTTCTCTTTGAAAAGAACTTCTTTGCGTATTCTCAGCTTACAAAGATATAGCTTGACTATCTAAGATTTGAAATTTCATGAGAGAACAAAGTAAAGACGAGGTATCGATATTTAATGATATAATGATATCATAATGGACGAATAAACGAATGCACGGATATATAAAAGGAAGAAAAAGTTAGAAAAGTGGTAATAAATATTTCTATAAAAAAAAAAAAAAAAAAAAAAAAAAAAAAAAAAAAAAAAAAAAAAAATTTAAACTGATATAAAAGAAGAAGAGGAGGAGGAGGAAGAGGAATAGAAGGATATTAATATATGAAAAATGTACTTTTTAAAGGAACGGAATGGTTATTGATGTTTTTTAAAAGATAAAATCGATTTCGATGAAATGATATTTTACAATAGACCCGTTGGCACCTATACAAACGAAAATTGTTCTTTGATTTATATCCTCGTATTTGTGTCAGAGTTTTGATCAGCAAGCCGTTATTTTTCTCAAGGGTTTCATACTTTCTCAGTACGATAAAAGATAGAACGGACGACGTTGTGGAAGGGTTATAATTCAATCCAGTGACGTCCGACGAAAGAAAAGGATCATGTCATCGACGAGTGACGTTCGAGGTCGACAAGAGCCAACAATGGATTTGATCCTATATCCTATTTCTTTTTTGGATCGATACCCTCCTTAAGCTGACACCACATGCATTATACGGAAAAAGAGTCCGCGATTGTCTGCCGACTACAAATGGCTATGGGTCGCCATCTCTAGCGTGCCACATTCTCGACGATTTATACTCTCTTAGGGCCACCAGAAAGCTGTAACTCCTTACAAACGAGATCGCAAGGAATATCCGATTCCGGAAGAAGATAAACTCGAACAAACCGCCGTGTTGCCCCGGACAAATAAGACAATTATCGAGAATATAAGCATCTTAGTAACGTGAACAACAACAACAACAATAATAACTATTAACGCAAGATAAAAAAGATAGTAACGTAAGAAAAATTGCTAATATCATTCGAAACTAAAATTTTTATTTTAATTTGCTGATCTACGTGGATTCTAAGTAATAATCTTATTATACGTCTGACTTAATTTAATATCTTTTTCAAATACATCGAAGCCAAAGTTTCGGCCATTTTCGAAGAAAAATTGATAAACCAAGTTAGATATTATCGAAAACTTCTTGATAGATACCGAGTCCATCCTCCCAGACTTATACCTTTGTTTCGCGTACGAAAACTCGCGATCTTCGTAATTTACTTTGGAGTTAACTCGAAGGCACTGTCTGGAATAAAAATCTTACTTTGGTTCATACATTTTTATGAGCTTAAATTCCGAGCGTGTCTTAAGTCTTAATTGAAAAACTGAAACTAATTGTGAGTAATGGCTACTTTCTAGGACTTTTTCAAAACAACTTCTCTTCATTTTCCATCATTCGTTCGTTTTTCGAACGGTAAATAGGTAAATACGCGTGGTCATGGGATGTTTATGGGTGTTGAAAAAAAAAAAGAAAGAAAAAAAAAGAGAAAGAAAGAAAAAGAAATAAAAGGGAAAAGAAAAAAATGCAAGGACGTCAATAAAATATCACATAAAATATTCAAGACGTCAAAGTAAGATAGACGACGAGCGAAGAAGATTTTTGCGGGGAAAGAAAGTCGAATTGATGTTGAGATATAAATTTGTGGGCGAGCACATTACACGCATAATCAATCTCAAGGCAACTCTCACTCTCTCTCTCTCTCTCTCTCTCTCTCTCTCTCTCTCTCTCTCTCTCTATCTTTTTCTCTCTGTTCGCACTTTCTAAGGCAGCTACGGAATTTTTTCATCAGACAGTTCAGACCAATAAAAAGCACGCGAAAGAGATTTCTTTCTTTGTGGGGTCACGAAAACTATAACTTACCTACTTTAAGAATTATCATTAATATAACGTGACATATAAGAGAAATGGAAAAATAATTAAGAAATGGATCAATTTCTTTGATTGTTCTAAGATATATATATATATATATATATATATATATATATATACATATATATATATATATATAATAATCGTATTCATATTACTTACATATGATATAATAACGATGATATAAAATTTATTCGAAATTAAAGCTTTAAAATCTGGATTGTTCCATTAGCAAAGATTTTTCTTATGAATCTAAATTAAAAGAAAATACCAAGGAGTCCTTTCTCCTCTATTAACACACTGACACGTTCTTCTCGAGGATAAGAACCACAAGAAATCGAACTCGTTGATAGTTCAGCGAGGAGAACGATGGAACACTTTCGAGTTTCGCCTTGCGGCACGGCTAGCGAGTGAATGAACTCGACCAGGTTCTAGGTGGCCTTTACTCGGTACAGAATACTCCGTAAAATTCAACGATAGCGAGATTCCGGTAATGAAAAGATAAGAAGCGATGCGGAACGTAAACTTCATCGAGGTCGATGATGGTGTTCGCTTCGGTTCGAACGATTTTAGAGAGAGAGAGAGAGAGAGAAAGAGAGAGGGAGAGAGAGAAAGAGGGAGAGAGAGAGAGTTACCGAGAAGAATAAGAAAGTATAAGAGACGGGGAGGGGAGGGAATGATTTTAAATAGCCGAGAAGGCCGACTAGTTGGATGAAAAGGAAGGAGGGTGGTGGTCATAGATAGGAAAAGTTTCGTTCGAGTCAAGGATAAAGGTGGTAAGAAGGAAGGAAGGAAGGAAGGAAGGAAGGAAGGAAGGAAGGAAGGAAGGAAGGAAGGAAGGAAGGAAGGAAGGAAGGAAGGAAGGAAGGAAGCGAACCTGGATCGTAGATCGTTCGTTGTTACCGTCCTACGTTTCAATATCCAGGTGAACTCTTGATCCCCATAATAATCCTCTTTGGTCACTACCGGTGGTTTATTGCCATTGCTACTGTTACTACTACTACTACTTTATATCGGTAACCTCAGTCATGACTCTCTCTTTCTCTCTCTCTCTCTCAGTGACAAACTGAAAGAAATCTATAGAGTTCTAAGAAAGAAGGATAGAACGTGGTACCGTCTAGTCACTTTTACCTTTCTGGACGTCCATAATCCAGCGTATTCACGCACGTACACTTCTTATTTCTTCTCTCCTTCTCCCTCTCCCACTCTCTCTCTCTCTCTCTCTCTCTCTCTCTCTCTCTCTCTCTCTCTCTCTCTCTTTCTCTTTCTTTTATACTGTACCCTATTCGAGTTATCTTTCGTTTATGAGTTGGTGTACTTTATCGCGAGGACATGTTTTCCTCGTAAATTTGAAACTTTCTAACGTAACGTCGTCTCTACCAGTAACCAAGATGGCGGCCTTATGATATGGATGTTAAGTACGCCACCGTAATCCTTCCACCGCACGTACGTACATAAATCGAGCGACCAAGGTGCCAGAGGGTGAAGAGTATATCGTTCCACGAGATCGATGATAATCGATGTCCCTTCGAGAGAGATGAAGAGACGGTTCCCTTCGAGTCGAGTTTGTTGAGCTCGTTCCTTCCACCTGTTTCGTCGTTTTTCTTCAAACTTATATACGAGAGTCGTTTACGGTATTCAGTCAAAACTACCGCACAGATCGTAGATTTATTTGTTTCGTATATTTATATCGATCGCGAATAAAATGGAATATAAAAATATTTCCATTATTTGACATAGCTAATCAAGAGAGAAAAATCAAATATTCAACGATGAGATCATTTTTCTTTTTTTTTTTGTTTTTTTTTTTCTTTTTATACAATACAATGCGGCGACGGCTGTCGAAAATTATAAAATGTAATTTAAGAATATCTGGACTAATGAGCCTCTTTTATTCCTGTCCCGAATACATTCGGGGTGTTCGGTGAAAGGGGGGAAGCGGGATTTTCACTTATTACAGCTACGAATAACAGAGTTAAAGGAAAGGCGGGATTTCGGGAATCTAATTAACTTTACCATCGCATCCACGAGAAAGCAAGTAAAAGTTTTGCTGGAAGGCAATCTCCAAGAAAATATCCCATCGTTTCCATCAATCTTTTTTACCCTCTTATTTCCTTACCATTTTTTCTTTCTCCTCTTGGTAGTATTGTACTTAGAAATCCAGGCTAAAGATATTTTATTTAATGATACTAACCGAAACTTTGCTCTTTATAATACCTTATTTTATATTCATTCGATTCAACGTATTTGTTCTCGATATTGAGTCAGAGGATGTAAATATTAAAAAACAAAAAAAAAGAAAAAAACAAAAAAAAAAGAAAAGAAAAAAAAAGACAAACGAATTATTAAAAGACTTCTTCTATCGAATAGGAAATGTAAAAAGAAAGAGAAAGAAGGATAGAGAAGAAGAGAGAGAGAGAGAGAGAGAGAGAGAGAGAGAGAGAGAAAGTGTAACGAAATAGAATATCGTTGCGAAATCACCGAGTTTTTAAAATTCTCGCCTCCCCAACATATAATTCGCATTTAAACGTCCTCAACGTTGAAAAATTTTATTCGAGCATTTCTCAAAAGAGAGCCAATTTAATGGGCGTACGACATTCGTTTCGCTTAACTTTTATAGGACAATTAGACGAAACTTTAGCGAGAAGTCATAAAACCGGCAACTACATTCATAAGTATAGCGTGGCTTTCCGCGTGTCTAGCCCAAGCTAATGTGCCACTATTACTACTCACGAATAACAACCTCACCTTCTTTTATTTGCGAAACCGTAAAGATTTAGAAAAGGTGAACGTGCCATTATTATGTACCGTGAAATGCCAACAATGTTGTTGCATACTTGTTACTTTCTATGAATTATCGTTCCGTGTTCTACCTTTTCTGTCTCCATTCTCTTATATGCTAGCATTTAAAGTCCGTCTACCTAGAGAAAAGTGCAACAATTCGGATCTACCTGCATATAATATTCATCGTTTCGTTGCATTATGCTCAGCTTCTTTTCGCTTGCAAGCAGTTATTCCTCTTTGTATTCTTTCTTCATAAAAAAAAAAAAAGAAAAAAAAAAGAAAAAAGAAAAAAAAAGAAAAAAGAAGAAAAAAGAAAAAAGAAAAAAGGAAAAGATGAAGAGAGAGAGAGAGAGCGACCAGAAAGAAAGAGAGAGAGAGAGAGAGAGAGAGAGAGAGAGAGAAAGAGAGAAGAAAGAGACTCGCATCGCATCTCGTTCTCCGCAAAAGAAACAATTCGCATGGGAGAAGCGGAATAGCAGAGATGGAACAGAAAGAGGGACGAGAGTTTTTCAGTTATAAAGTTTCGAAGGAGAGATCGAAATAGTCAGAATTGAATCTCTACGTTCTTCATGGAAAGAATTTCTTCATCCTTGTTCGATTCCTATTCGACGTTTTTTCACGATTCTTCCGTTCTAAGCTGACAATTCAAGAACAGACGCTTTTAAAACGATTCTCCACATGACATTCCTGACATCGATCATAAGACGAATATTATATTGATAAATTCAAAAAATATCTATCGTCGTTTAGAATTATGACACGATATAACACGTACCCCACTTTTTCGATCATCGATATCGACTTTCGATCATTAACTATCTCGACTTTCGACTAGAATAATCTGAGAAAATGAAAAATAATCGGGAAGGGAATGTATACTTTTAGAAAAAAAAATTTCACGAGTCCGTACGGCTTCGTTTTCCATGATAAAAACGTTTTTCCTTCGAGCTCTTACGAAAATAAAGGGAAACGTACGTCCCATTCGCGAGAAATAGTGTACCTATAGAAAGAGAACGTGAGCTTTTCACTTAAAAAGTTTCGGTTAAGAGAGAAAGGCTGGCGTGAAAAAGAGAGATGAAAAGAGACGGAAAGAATGAGAAAGAGAGAAAGAGAGAGAGAGAGAGAGAGAGAGAGAGAGAAGAAAAAGAAAGCACCGTTAGAATTAGATTTCACGCGAGGCACCGTTTTCCTGAGGGAAGGGACTTGCACGTAGTGAAATAGCGTTATCGTAGTTGAAGCAACGAGTACGAGAAGAGAAAAAGAAGAGGGAAGGGGAGGAGATGCGTATTCATAGCAGACATCCTAGTGCAAACAATGCTTCGAATTGTCGTACAAATCCTTCTCTTTTGTAGACCATCTTGGATCAGTTAAGCTTCTGATCTCCTTTTTGGACAAAATAATTCTAAGTAAGTATATAAGTACGTACGTACGTACATTTGTGTTAATGTGTACTATAATACTATAGCTTTTCACTAAAGAGAGACAGAGGGAGAAAAAAAAAAAGTAACTAGAAAAAGGTGAAGCGGAAGAATTAAATGAAATTGATAGAATCGTCGAAACCACATAAACAGAGAGGAGGTATATATGAAAAAAAGAAAAAAGAAAAAAAAAAAAAAAAGAAAGTAAGAAATACTTTGAAAAATATGATGAGAGAGGACAACGTTACGGCAATAAATCAAAAACAAGTAAAAAATTTATACGTAAAAAAGGAGTATCGTTCAAACGAAAAAGTCGTATTAAGAATGCTTTTCTGTCCTGAAAAACGATTCTCTTTCGAGACCTTTTACCTCGAACTTCGATCTTCATCCCTTCAAACGACTATTCACATATCGACTCTCCCCTACAAAATTCATAAATCCTAAGAGATAGTATGATAGATGGTAAGAAACTCTCTCTCTATCTCTCTCTCTCTCTTCTTCTCCCTAATCGCTTTTTTCTTTTCTACGCTCTCTGTGCTACATTTCTGATAAACATCATCTCATAAATTCTCTTAAAAAATTTGTGTAACTAAGTTTACGTCATTGCAATAATATTAAGTCTTTCATTAATTATTAAAAGTAAGAACATAATTTAAGTATCATCAAGAATCATCGGGGGAAATATTTTTTATAACAAGATATAAAGAAAGGATATTTAATGATAAAATAAATCACCATAGCGTTAAAATTTCTATTGATTATAATAAAATTTCTATTGATTATGATAAAACGTTTGGGGATCGATCGAAGAGAAATATAAATGACAAGTTATCGCGCAAATTGTTTTTTTTTCGTTTATATTTTGATTGATCGTACTAAAGATGGATAACAAAGGGAAAACGTTACGAATATAATGATGTCAAAATATATTGATTAAAAATTATTATAAAGGATTTAAGTGGTAATATGTGTTTGTTATTATTTAGCATACATCTCTTTTTGCAAACAAAGGTAAATCGTAATGAAATTTCAAGCTCGTTAATTAAAGTCAACCACAAATCAGTAACGCAATGAACTAAAAGCATGGATACGAAAAACGATCGATAACGTTGATATGTGGATATTAGCTGTAGGGAAAGAGGGACTGAGTGGTTTCATTCGTCACCAGATTTAATTGTACTCTATCAAGGACAACGCTCGTATGCAGATTAAGTCAATCAACATGACAGAACTACAGAAAGAAAGAGAGAGAGGGGGGGAGGGGGAGAGAGAGGGGCTATGCTCGCAACTATGTAAACTCGGAAACGCTTGCTATTTCTCGTTCGTATGGTGGAAAAACACGTTCTCCGCCTTGTCCGACTGTTTTACATACTCGATGAAAGTTTATTGTGCAGAAGCGTACTAACGATTCCACAGTGTAAGGTCGGGCGAGCGAACAGACGGGCGTATTCAACGTGCCCGAGGGATTTGCATTTCGAGGACAATAGTTTTGGTTTTCGGATCTCGTTTCGATCGGATTTTCTCAGTCCAATCGGCCGAACAATATTTTGCGCTTCACCGAAAGGATTACGCGGGTAAAATGCGAGGAAAATTGATGCGACGAATGAATTTCAAAACTCGTACGTTATCATTATAAACTTTAGGGAATCTCACACTCCTCCGTATATTTTCATTCTCGTTAATTATATGAACGGATCGTTGACTCCCAATTGCACTTACCAACGATTTCAATTCACAAAGTGAAAAAGGGAAACGAGTTTTGTCGTTTAAAGGATTAATAAGAGGGTATTAAAATGGGGTATTTGTTGGTTGGAAAAAGAAAAAGTCGATCTAATTAAAGGATGAGAATGAAACTAAGAGGGTGACAGGTAAACGTATTCGCGATATTGTTCATCGTTGAACGTTGAAGTCAACGATTATGTACTATGAAAGAATGATCGTCCAAACGATTAAATTTAATTCTCGATAAGCCAACATATGTATCTTGGTTGAAGACTACGTTTTATTTACCCCGTACAAGTTTGTACCGCTATTTGCGTGCTTGATCCACTACAAATCCTCAGGATTCTCGAGAAAATACGAAAAGATGGGACAGAATCGTTGAGATAAAACGGTTAAGCTGAGATTTTATCGCGTGCCCGGAGATCGAAGAAAAAGCAGCGGAAAATACCGTAAGATTCACTGGCCGTTAAATGAATCGTCGAAACGTGGCTGATGTGTCGGGAGAAAATGCAGTGGTCCTCGTGATTCGCTGAAAAATTATGAACTTTTCCCCTTTAACTTCGATTAAATCCGAATATATCTTCGTTTATGGAAAAAGAAAAAAAAAAAAAAAAAAGAAAAAAAAAAAGAAAAAAAAAAAAAAAAAAAAAAAAAAAAAAGAAACAGTAATTATCTTATCCATGGCAAAAAAAAAAAAAAAAGAAAAAGAAAAAAATCCCAGAAATTTTTTATATTCATAACGCAGAACGTTTCAAAATGATATTTAATTTTATTTGCAATTATAACTTTGATCGCCATTTCGAAAATTTCCCAGAAAAGATATCTCCTGTATTATAGAAAATAAAAGGAAAGATATTTTTGGAAAATGTAAAATTGAAACGTCTGGAAGATGCGTATTTCTCTGCATATAATCGGTTCGGTGAAGGGAAAAATACAAACCTTGCTATCCTCCTTCTCTCTCTCTCTCTCTCTCTCTCTCTCTCTCTCTGTCTCTCTTTGTCTCTCTCTTTCTCTTTCTTTGTCTCTGTCTTTCTTTCTCTTTTTGTTCTTTCGCATAGGAGACATTTGACGTTTTACTGGCGACATCACGACGACATGCAGAAAGAAAGATAGATAGATAGATAGATAGATAAAGATAGAGAAAGAGAAAGAGAGAGAGAGAGAGAGAGAGAGAGAGAGAGAGAGAGAGAGAAAGAGAAAGGGGAAAGACACGGACGGATTTCCCGAGCGTCTGGTGAATCTGAATGGGAGCTTCGCGTCTGCGGGGTATGTAGTTTCCAGTTAGTGCCTTTGTCCTGACATGAGATGCGTAATAGGACGAGTATGCAGCCAGACAATGCGTGAGTCGCACTAGATATCGACGATATACCGTCTGCTATATCCCTTTCTCTTCCCTTTCTATTTACCCATTCCCACATTCTTTTCTCATTCGTGTGATTACAGAGCAGCATCGAGTGCATTGTTTTTCAAACATCGACCACCGGTCATTGGCGGCCCTTTGTACGTTGATTCCGACAATTTGAAAGGTCGAACATAAAATTCATTTATAAATTTAATGAAAAACAAACATGAATAAATATATTGCAAAGGTCAATGAAATCGTTTCAGTTCATTAAAAATTTCATTTTATATTATATGATATAATTGATGTCATTGATATAATTTCAATGGATATTATATCGAATAATTTATATTTTTGATCATGTTATCGATAAATCATAAGATTTAAATATATATTGATAAATATGATATACTTATACATTGGTATACTTATATGCGCTTATTATTAATAACTTAAATTAAAATTATATTATTAATAATATAATTTTAATTATATCCCTATCGAATTGCCATGTTTTAATATTCTCTAACGATAAATATTTCGTATATTAGATATAATATGGAATGATCAGAGAGAAGCGAATGAAGGATATAAAGAACAACCCAGTGAATTTTTGCGGTAGAAACTTTTCATATCGTCCTTACGCGCGTATGTATGTAAATTATATGAGTATATGGAATTTCAATTAGAATTTTGATGTTCAAGTGAGATTTTATTCGTCGCATGTAATGTAAATCAGAAGCGTTCTTTTCACTGTTTTTCACGGAAGAACGGTAATTTTAATATAGCCTTTTGATCGTTAATAAATTATAACAGACTTTAGAGGTAATCGACCGCTTAATAAATACTATAATTAATCTCTTAGCGTCTTATCTAGTAACTGGTTAAAAATAATTATCATTTTATCATTATGTAAGGAAAAGAAACAAAAAAAAAAAAAAAAAAAAAAAAGAAAAAAGAATAAAAAAGAAAAGAAAAAATTAAGTTCATCCAAATTTATATAACAAAGAGACAACGGAAAGAAAATTTTATATTTTATTTGAAAAATTTAATTAATGACGATGTTAAATTCTTTTAATATTTCCCTACGAGTTACGACAAATTTTTTTTATATTCATTGTTGAAATTTTAAAAACCCGAGATAATTAAACAGGATACCTACTACATTTCGGTTAGCTGTTGAAGGTAGAAAGGCGGAAAAATGCTCGACTTTGTACTAAAAGTACATATGTTTTTACTATTGAATTTTATATGAAAAATATGTAAAAAGAAATAGCTAAAATTACCAAAAAAAAAAAAAATAGATCACATTTAAAAATACATAGAGATATAATGATATTTCAATAAATTAAAAAATAATATATTCTATTGTGTACATCAGTCGAGGGAAAATTGTAAGAATATGGTAACATAGAAGGGTGGATAATTGGATAGAATTAAGATATATTTTGCAAAGGTGATGTTTTTGAAGCAGAAAGAAGATTGATGAAGGAAACTGAATAGATTTATGAAATGTTGTTCAGTAAAATTTCTGACAGCTGCTATTTCAGTCTCATTAATGATTTAAAATTTCTTTGATTATCTATACATTTATTTTTAAGCGTTATAAGAGAAACGTAGTTAATTTTGCATTTTTTTCTCTTTTTTTTTTTTTTCTAAATTAATTATTAGGAATTTATTATTATAATTAGTTATTTTAACCTACTTTATAAAACGTTTGAACTTGTGTAAATACTTCAAACGTGAAATTAATAATAATCTTTATATTAATTTATATTAATTGTCCTTTTTTTTTCCTTTTCTAACACTTCAAATAAATCAGAAATAAATTAAAACTCATTTACTTTTCAAAACTACCACAAAGAGTCCTTTTATTTCTGATTGCATCTCTACATCTGCATTTTCAATTTTTCAGCCGCCATCATAACCCTGTGATTCTCTTTTTCCCTGACTTTTCGACACGAACAATGAAACGTTTAACGAACTCGCGTCGCGATCGAATTGCGATCCTTGAAGGATCAGATCTATTGTGGATGCTTGTACCTATGAGTACACTCGATTCAAAAGGTACGAATGCACGGAATATTGCACGAATATTCGAACGTTACAATCCTTTCTTCCTCTCTCTCTCTTTTTTCTCTCTCATTTTTTTTTTTTTTTTTTTTTTTACTTTTATTCTCCTTTTAATCAGCATTCTTCTACAGTTTTCCATCGTATAGATCACGTTCGATTGTTATCCGATTCGTAGATCAAAAATATCGTCGTTATATGAGCGATAGTCAAATGACATCCGTCTGATCCCTGATACTGTTTTTTTTTTTCAGGCGAACAATGGCAACAGAAATGATGCCTTCGTTTCAGCTAAACGATATATATTCTTCTAAAATCGTTACATTTTTTTTTCTCCTTTTCTTTTCCCTTAGAAAGTCTCTTTTCCGAAAATTCCAAAAGAATTATTTAAAAATCAATGGAAAATTATTTCCAACGATCAATGGCACTGTTACATAAATATTTAGTAATACTAATATATTAACGCTTTTTGTTTAATGATAATAATAAAATTAATTAAGTTTCGAAGCGTCAATGGTAAATATTTCAAAGAAAAACGAAAGCAAAAACAAAAAAAGAAAAAAGAAAAAAGAAAAAAGAAACATGTATCCATAATTATCCTTTGTTCGACAAGCATAATGATCATTATAACAATGAACAAATTTGGATATTAATAATTGATAATCGTAATATTACACTTTCAATTTTAATTTCATCAAGTATTAATTTTTGTAGTCGATAAAGTGCATTATCGGGTAGTACAATCTGATGCATTTAACTGATTCACATTGCTACTATATCAGCCGTAATCCGAATAAAATATATTAAATTACAATGAAGTTACTCGTTTATTGACACCTTTCCGATAAAATTACTTGCCTCGTATATTTGGCGACGCTTTCTTTTCAAATCGAACCTGTCTCTCGTTCTACAAGCCGATAGACTCCAACTATCGTTGACCGTACCATGAAAGAAATTCCAGATAATCTGAAATCAAACGAACTTCTCTCTCAAAGCACGTTCGAAAGCATTTTCGCAAAGCCCGATAGTACAAAGAGCTCCAAACGTTTCAGAAAATCTAAGATGAACAAAATAACAATAACCAAACAAAAGGGACCCCCCTTTGTGATAGAGTAATAAAAGCCAACTCTCGTTATTCCTCTTTTTGACACATCGTCTTTCTTTGTATTATATTATCAACAATCGTTATAAACGTATATTATTATTCGAAAGTATATATTCTTTTTTTGTATTAAAATGTAAAATAAACAATTTGAATCAGGTGAAAGATGAATGATCAACGTGCAAGATCGTTCGAATCTCTGTAATTTACGTTATCCATTAATTCATAAAGTTTAAGCAATGGTGTTTGTAAATTTAGAACATTTTCAGATTGGTACGTTGTGATCCCATTGATTTTTCGAATTCATTCCGCGCATCAAAATCATTCTACGTTTTCCTAATACCAAAAGGACGTGAATTAATGGAATACGATTCCGTTCTGCCGCAATAGGACGGCCATCTCTCGTAAATATTTATAGAAACGACTGAATCCTACCTAAAAGCACACAACAAAAACTATGTTTACACGATTTCAGATGTCGTAGGATTAGAGACAGGATCACGATAAAATACTTGTTCCTATTACGTACACGTATACGCCTAGATTTATACACACGTGCGCATAAAAAAGAAAAAAAGAAAAAAAAAAAAAAAAAAAAAAAAAGGAAAAAAGCGTTACAGTGATCTACAAAGATCATATCGTTTGATCTGTAAAATTATTAAATTTCATTTCGAAGATGAAACACAATTCATAAATCTGATATTGATTCAAATTGATATTAATTTTTTGAAAATGTATTTTTTATTCATAATGAAAATTCAATAAAATCTTATTATATAGATATTAAAGTATAAATCGAATATGATAGGATATCAAGAATAATTTGAAAAATCGTAAGACGTTCGGATAAAAGAAAGATAAGTTTCTATGGAGTATTAAAAGGGTTTAGTACCAATGCAGCCGCGAGGCGGAGACGAGAGGAAATGACGTTGTATCGCATCGCATTTCCGCCATCGACGTTGTTATTGGAAATAACAGTAAAAACGATAGCTCGGATATTACGTAAGAGTACGATCCATTAAGCCGCCAGCCCACGGAAAAAGGGAATTGGATTCGTGGTTCGCGAGCTTTCTTCTCTGTTTTCCTATTCCTTTCTTTCTCTCGCATTCTTCTTCTCTTGGTCTCTCTTAAGTAACGCCTGGATCGTGACGAGCCCCCTCCGGTTATAAATTAAATTTTACAAAGAAGACCAAGAACCCGGCTGTTCTTCCCTCGGAAATGGATACTCCAAGTGGGAGTTTGTATCATGGACAAAGGGGATGGGTGGTGATGGTAATGGTGGTTAAAAAAAAAAAAAAAAGAAAGAAAAAAGAAGAAAGAAAAAAAAATACAAAAAGAAGATAGGAAAGATCAACGATCATTTATAAGGGTAAACTAAAGTCGAAGTTCTTTATCCCGTGATGATATTAAAATATTCTTTTATCACGAAAAATTAAGATCTATTTATTTTTATATCCATACGATTTATTTTATTTCGTTACCGTCTAGTTCCAAATAAAAACTCGAAGCTATATTATTTTTAATCTCGAAACATGCCTCCT
>NC_140811.1:4102500-4255000 GCF_050613455.1 Vespa mandarinia | reverse complement strand
AATGGAAACTGGGTTGCCAGCCGCGAAGATAATAAACACGCTCCTACCTGTGCAAACTGTCAAACTATCTGACCGTATGAAATTGTTATTGCTATCCAGGGACTGAGCTCACATAGCGACTCTACGCGAATTAGTTTCGCTCGAGTTTAAAATCGACGAAACGTGTTTTCAACGGGAAGTACAATGCAACTTGATTGTCGAGTACCTTTGAAATAAATCTACGAAAAATAAAACAAATCGTTATATGGAAATAGTACGAATCGAAATTTTGTATAATCAGATATAATATCATCAAATATTTAACTTTTAACGTAGATTGATTGTTAAGTAAATTGTTCGTTAAGTAACTCATTTTGATACTGAAGTGCGGTAGATGAAGGAGACCAACAACTTGTTAATTTCCTCGTTAAAATAATGCAGCGAAATTGGGTCAAAGTCGAACAATTTAATGTCATTTAAAAGTTTTCTTAAGAATTTCTATCCAGGTGAAATATCATTACGGGAACAAATGAGGTGTACTAACGTATCTAATAAATCGCTTTTTGTTAACGTTATATCCTAATAGGAATGAAAAGTAAAGAAAGTAGAGAATAAGAAAAAGAATTGTTGTCGTACAATTAAACAAAATTTATGTTCCACGATAATTACGATTAGAGATTGTAATTTACTTGATGCCGCGTTAACAACGTTTCGACGTTATTAAGATGGATTTCGAATCGAATAACAAATATTATTGAAATAGAAATGACATTGGTTAAACAATTTATAAAAAAATCTTCTTTATAAAACGACACAGTATCGATTAATTATACATCGCTTGGAAACTTTGAAATATTAAAGCGATAAAACAAGCGAGATAATTAACAGAGAAACGCGGTTCAATACGGCTTAGTGTACGCAGAGAGGATACTGGACAGGCGTGTAATGTACCGATCAATCGGAACATAGAAGCTTCAACGACCATGATGCAGTATGAAGCTGCATAATCGAATTAGGCTATACTGAAACCAAAGAACCTGCGAAGTATAAAGACGGAGAATAAAGAATTACAAGGGTGAAAGAGGAAAGATAAAAAATTTTTTATATTTACGCTTGCTTGTGTATATATAGATACACGTACAAACAAAATAAATAAATAAAAGAATTTTCTATGATTATCCAAAGTAAATGAAGAACAAAAGGATTTGTTTATCGTATTGGAAAAGAAAAAAAAAAAAAAAAATAATGGATATGAAATATAACTCGATAAATGTTCGTATATTTTTATCATCGACAACCTTCGATCTTCCTTATGCGTGTACAAACGTAACCTGCGCAGAAATTTCTGACCGTAGAAATTTTCTAACACGATGCACAAAGGCCTTTATCGATTCTCTATATGTAAACAACATCCAACCATCCATCTTCCCGATACACTTGTAGCCGTTCTTAAATTTCCATACGTTAGCTATCGCTACTTCGTTTTCCTCCCTCTTCCGATGTTTCCAAAGCGTGTTACGTGTATCTCTTTGCTACTTTGTATTACAAAGCCATACAACGGAGCTTCCTCATTCTTCGTTCTTTCTTGCGTCGTTGAAATTCATCAAGGCATAATAACGAAATATCGCGTATAATGCTTGCTGGAAAAATTATTAATATAGGTATTACAAAACGCAAGAAGTCGGGTCGCACGTAGAAAGGTCGACGATGATCCAGGAAAGACGTCGACAAATTACTTTAGGACGACAAATTGTTCGCATTAATTAATTATCAAAGAGAGAGCGTATGCGCGTCAAGATGATAAGAAGAAAAAAAAAAGAATAAGAAGAAAAAAGAATGAAAGATAAAAGATAAAAGATAGAAAGAAAAAGGATAAGTCGACGGTCGTGATGAGCGTTTTTAGATGAAAAAAAAAAAATAAAAAAATAAAAAAATAAAAAAAAAAACTAAAAAATAAAAAGAAAAGAAAAAAAAAAGAAAGAAAGAAAGAGAAAAAAAAGAAAAAAGAAAAAGATAATATATCGTCGAGAATGATTTAAAAATGACGCGTGTCAGAGACGAAACGGAGAGAAAACGTAAGGGGGTTGGGGGAGCACGGTACAAGTAAGCAAGATAAAATTAATGGTCGTCTGAACTTCATTCGTTGCCAGACGCATCTGGAACGGTTCGTACAATAAAACCTTGAAAAATTCCAAGCAATTTCTGCTACCGCAAGATTACCTCTGTATTGATAACTATACATTTGTCCGGTTATAATTTCATCGAAAGCCGGAATATCGCTTTTTTCCTTTTCCATCATTCTAGAATACGTTTCTGTTTCTTTTTGTGGAAATATGTTATACGATTCTTCGATGGGTTTCACAAACTGTGGTAAAATCAATTTCAAAACTAAACGCTCGTTCACCGCAGTATGAAATTACCCAGACCATAAATGAAAACAACAATGGTTTTGGTGGACGTATGCTCTAGTTTTGAATAATGTAATTATTATGACTCTCCCTCTCTCTCTCTCTCTCTCTTTCTCTCTCATTCTCTATCGTTACTTTTAATTTTATAGATATCATTGAGTTAATTTTAATTTTAATTAGCATTGTTTCCATATATGTATAAATTTATTTTTATTTCTATCATTAGATTAAAATATCGTTCATAGCTTATAATTTTTAACGACTCTCGTAGTTTTCCTTTATTTGGTTTGTACCTATGGATGTTTGTAGACTCTTATATCATCAAAATTATTTCTCCATTTCTTTCTCTCTCTCTCTCTCTCTCTCTCTCTCTCTCTCTCTATTTGATTATAGTTAATAATTCATATTAAAAATATAAGAGTTCACAAATAAACACTAGAAAATATTGACGACATCAAGATAAAAAAAAATGATCGAATAGAAAAGTAAATACCAATTGTTCAAAGTACTTTGTTCTTCTTCAATACAAAAATATCAAGAGACAATACAATACTACGATAACTCTCGACAAGATCGTTAGATTTACCAATCGATAAATAGAACAATCGTTTCTATCATTAATTCGTTGTACATACTAGGTGATGTCATTCAATGTTGTAGTTCGCGACGATTTGTCGAAAGGATTGGTCCATTCAACGGCCTTGAACACTCGTACGTTTCTATACATGATTTCACATCGTTTCTATTCGTTCGCAAAAAAAAAAAAAAAATAGTTACGAGTACAAAACGAAGAAATTCTATGGTAGAAAAACTATTCTTCGTTAATCTCGAACATGTTGACAAAGAATCTTGTCTCTATGATCGCTTTAGGATTATAGAAAAAATATTTTTTGTTTTTGCAATTTTATCACGTAACAGGATTAAAAGAAATTTCTAATTTCGTATAGTTAATTACTATTATATAATAGATAAGCAAACGTTTAAAATAAAAAGAAAATAAAAAAATAATATAAATCAATATAAATATTAATTATTATAAATTCTAAGTCACGTTTAACAATTTATAATATGTACTGCATGATCGATTGAACGATCAATTCTGATAGAAAGTATCAAAAGATAGTTAGCGATATTTAATATATATATGTGTATATAAATATACATATACGTACCTATTGAAGGTAGATACGTATAGAAATAAAAAAAAAAAAAAAAAAAAAAAAAAAAAAAAAAAAAAAAAAAAGGGAAAATAATGATTATAAAGTACACATAATCTAATATAACGCAAGGGTAATAAAACGAACGCTCGAACTCGCTTATTTTCCCATTGAAGAAGAACTTCTTAGGACGTTAACGCCTACCGCGGATTCAATTGCGCGAAAGACATTAATTACGTGTCGTCTGGACCGGAAGAAGTCACTACTACTATCATTTCGCCGTACGGTGAATTTTATAGCCAAGTAAGAAATTCAAAAAGGTCAGCAATCGTGCGTGGGTAAAAGTATGTCCTCGATGGCAACGAGCCAACGTGAATTCAACCCGCAGAATATCGAAAAACTAGTGGACAGAAAGGAAGGGTTGTTAAAAAAGAAAAAAGAAAAAAAAAAAAAAGAAGAAAGAAAAGAGAAAAAATAAAGGAAAGAAAAAACGAAAAAGGTGGACGAGGACGTTGTCGAGAGGGTATATTCATACTCCGCAAATAAGACGTAAAAAAAAAAGGATTCTGAAGGAATCGTCATTGAAGGAAGGCTCCAAGACGGCCAACTTCTTGAAAGGAATGCTGTAGCTTCGAGTTTCCCGTTTGTACGATGAAAACAAAAGAGAGAATAAAAGAAAGTGAGAGAGAGAGAGAAAGAGAGATAAAAAGGGAGAGGAGAAAAGAGAGAAAGAGAGAAAATACGAAAGTAGTCTGGCCATACAACTTTTAATTTATTCCACTATAATCCTACGATACTTTGATACCCCAAGCAAACGAAGCCTTCTGTCCCTGCTGCGAAAAAGTTCTTCGAAGGAACGAAGGACAAAGCGAAAAGACAAATTGAGATGGCTCGTTATAAAAACCTTACACCTGTTCGTAATGTTACTTAAAAATCATAAAGTAATCGAATTATATCTTATATCGTATTTCATATATCATTTTTTTAATGAATTAACAATAAGATCAAATCAACGAAATAAATCTAATGAATAGCTTGACAAAATTTTATTAACCTATCGTAACCGAGAAAACAATAAAATGTTCACTCTCGATTGACAATAAATTAATTAAAGATAAATATGACAAAGAGATAGTTGATTGAAGGAAATTTGAAAAGTGCATGGAGGTATGACGATAAAAGATTTAAAAAAAAAAAAAAAAAAAAGAAAAAAAAAAAGAAAAAAAAACGATAGAACATTTTAAAATCATACGATCAGCTATAAATCTTAAGAACATGAAAATAATAATAACGATCGGTATTACGATTTATTGGAAACTTAAATAATAAAAAAAAAAAAAAAAAAAAAAAAAAAAGAAAAAATAAGAGTATAGGATCGGTCGACGTACAAAAATATAAAATACTAAAACGAACGTGTTCTGAAAGATCCATCGAAGCGAACAACAACTGTAAAGTGGTTTTCGAACAATCTGCCGTTAAAATCAGAGAGTCGTAAGAAACTAGTGAGCGAAAGAAAGAAAGTAAGATAGAGATAGAGAGAGATAAAGAAAGAGAGAGAGAAAGAGAGAGAGAGATAGAGAGAGAGAGAGAGAGAGAGAGAGAGAGAGAGAGAGAGAGAGAGAGAGAGAGAGAGAAAGCGAAAGAAAATAAGTAGGAGGAATCTGGTAAGATCATGCCTCGAACCTTTCTTCAGTGAGTTCGTCTTGTCGAAGGACGGAAAGGTACGAGGAAAGCACTCACTGGGAAGATATACGGAAGCAAAGAATCGTGAACAAACGCACCTAACGTTCGTAAAGAAAGAACAAGAGAGAACGAGGAAATGAGAGAAAGAAAATAAACGCAGAACAATTCGAATCTCTCTCTCTCTCTCTCTCTCTCTCTCTCTCTCTCTCTTTCTCCTTCTCTCTGTCCGTTTTTCCCTTTCTTTCAATGGTAGAACAGAAAACGGACATGAATTTTTCGCTCGGTCGAGTCTAAATGGCGATCTAAGAGAAAACGACAAACCAAGTGGGTCGGGTTCTTTAACCTCTGGCATTCCTCGAGCTTTTACGATGAAACATAAGCAAAAGGTAAGATTAATGATTTTCCTCTTCTTCCTACAAGGCGCTATTCCGCCCCTTAAATTTCGCTTTAACTTTCACCAAGATAGATCCGGCAAGTAGAGCGTCACTGGTAGCCGTTGTGTTTTAATTATCCATTAAATTAATTCGAGATGCATTATCGCGAACGAGCTCGTTTCTTCGAGTGCTTCTTTAAAATGATATTTCTTTTCTCTCTCTTTCTCTCTCCCTCTCTCTTTCTCTCTCTCCCTCTCTTTCTCTTCTACTAGCTATCTCCAACGAATAAAACAATTAATCGTAACTACGATTAATTTATATATTTAAATAATTATCAGACAATAAATTTAAGTTAAGTTACGTATCCCTTTTTCTTTTATTCCATCGTAACTTGTGGTTAAGTTTAATAAGAACACGATACACCGTCACCGAGCTAACAACAGCGAGTGAATATAGTATAATTTTCTGCAAGGTCAAAATGCTAAGCGCACACTTAAGACAGGCATAACTATACCTGCATAGCAAAACTTCCCGCAATGTTGGCTCTTGTATTCTTGTAGATTTCTCTCCGGCACGTATGAGAGATATGAGAAAGTTCGTAATAGTCATAACTAAGATAACTTCGTCATCTAAGATTACATGAAAGGTGTGTATCCGTTTGAAACGGAATAACTTTTAACACTGTTCTTTCCCCGAAATAGATATTATTCTTCAAATCATCCATTTCGAATTTATAATCGAGAAGGAAACATTTATACGATTTATCGTATACGTGGGATACGTACATACATATGTATATATATATATATATATATACTTGTACGTATACCTATATGTATATACATATTATATACGTATAATAACATCAAAAGACAGACAGAGAGAGAGAGAGAGAGAGAGAGAGAGAAAGAGAGAGAGAGAGAACTGGCTGAATACTTAAGAATACCTTTTAAAAATTAAAGATAGAAATGAGAAGGAACTCTTGCCACGTTCTAACAGAAATGCAATATGCAATACGCAATATAAATGCAAAACAGTTATCGTAGTTACCATTGGAATCGCGCCTTATGGTACTCCTTGGAAAAAGAACGAAACTTTCGCAGGTGCCATTCTTCTTGTTTTACGTAAAAACTCACCTGGGGCAATGAAAGCCTCGTAAAAATTTCTCCTTGGGTTCGAGAAAATGGTTGATCAAGAAGAATGGTTTATTGTTTCCCTTGTTGTTATAAATCTTCCTTAAATATGTCTGATCAATTTTTACGACGTTTAAAATCGACGTAAAGACGGAGATTAATTTGCGTTAATAATAAAACGTATTAGAATCAGGAAACACGACGTCTTGCTTATACGAAGCTTCGGAATAAAATGATATCTTGTTTGACTCGTGTAGGTCATCGCAAAGGTTTTAATAGGAAACAGTGAACTACATATTTATTTTGAAAACATGTTTTCATTCATGAATATTAGGTAGAGCGTACGTTGTTTTGTAATAAGGGAGACATATATAAACTATAGAAAAACAAGGACACAAGTATACCCGTGTATACACACATACAGACAGAGAGAAAGAGAGAGAGAGAGAGAGAGAGAGAGAGAGAGAGAGAGAGAGAGAGAGAGAGAAAGAGAGAAGCACGAAAATGAAATTAGTCACGGAAAAGAAACTACGAGTATAATAATCATGAAGACCTTCTTTATCAAACATATACGCTTATCAAATAAGTCTCGATTCGTTTTCTTTCCTCTTCGAAGAAAGAAGAAAGAGAGAAACGAAAATAAAAAAAAAAAAAGAAAAAAGAAAAAAGAAAAAAGAAAAACGAAAAAAAGGAAGAAAGAAAAATAATGAAGAAAACGTACATAGTACGACTGAAAAAAAGAGAGAAATGTGACCGTACGGAAACTAGAACGTTACACCGAAACGTGTTCGCATAGGTTTACTCGTACTGTAATGGCAAGAGCATCAACGAATAGAAGCAGAAGTGGCGTAAAGAAAGATATAGAAGAAGAAAGAGACAGAGAAAGAGACAGACGGAGAAAGAGAAAGAGATAGCTACCCATCCCCCTCCGTGACACACATCTCTTCGCTTGCCCGCAGTTTTCTTCCTTTCGCCTTTATCTCAGGCCATTCCAACGCTCCTATTTTATCCTGAGATATCAAATGACCCCCCAGATACCTTTGTTCCCTCTTACTCATCTCGAGTAACATTTGTATCTGTCCACTGTTCCACCCGATTCGCCAGGCTTTCTCTCTCTCTCTCTCTCTCTCTCTTTATCTCTCTCTCTCTATCTCTCTCTCTCTCTCGCTCTCTCTCTCCCTTCTTCTTCTCTTTCTCTCCTTCGCTCTTGGAGAACGGCCGTTTGTGCTGTTTTCCGCTTCCACTAGCTCGCTGTGAACCCCCGGGGTACACCTGTAGGTACCTTTACCTGCCTGCAACGCAACTCTACTTCGTTCATTAAGAGCCAACACCGACTACTGCTACCTGCTACTATCTACTACTACCATTACTAAACACCAACACCAACACCACTATGATCCATATCACGATACAAACGGATTACCACGAGGTAACTTTTATTCAACGTTAACAAAGACAAGCGACAATGCCTTGCGAGAGAATTAAAAATTTCATAAATCGCAACGCAATCTTGAACGTACTACGGTATTTTCCTCTTGCATTTAAAGAACAAGAATCAGCGTTACAAGGGACATTTCTATGAAACTTCTTGACAAAATGTTTCTCGGTATGCCGTTTCTTTCTTTTTTTCTTTTTTTTTTTTTTTTTTCCTTAACGCTCACGCATTTCCATTTAACCGAAATGAAATGCGAATGTAATATAATTTTACTCGTCGAGTTTCATTTTAATGGAATAAAATAGATATTTTAATTTTATTAGAGATTTAATATAATTAAAAAAATAAAAAAAAAAAAAAAAAAAAAAAAGAAAAAAAGAAATTTCTTCTACGATTAGTCGTAAAATAATTTTATTGAAATATAATTATTAATACATTCGATTTAGATTTACGTATATATACATATACGTGAAAGTAGTATTTCGTATATCGAAAGGGAGGATTTGCGTAAAGGATGAAAGGAATATCCTCTATTCGTGGATATGTATAGATTTTAGAGACACCAAATCCTAGAGGAGTAATGGAAATTTAAAGCTCCCATAGCGATCTACGTACGCGTCCCAGTAGGACGATTCATTGAATCCTTTTCTATCCAGCAAAGAGTTTTCTTTTTCGAGCAGAATATTGTTACTGCTACTTTAAAATTCACCACTCGGATCTACTAGTAAAGTAGATTTTTTTTAACGAAATATATTACAAAGATGTGCTATATGAGAGAAAGTAAGAGACGAATGAACGTAGAATAAAGAAAAGACATATATATATATATCATACGCGTACAAGTAGGTATATAAATACGTATTATACTCATATAAGTATTATAAGGTCAAAGGTATTTAGATAAGTATAAAAGTACATAAGTGAGTTTTCTAGTGAAAATAGAATACAACGAAATAAAAATTTTGTTTGGACTTATCAATCGAATTTAAGTTAAAGAATTTGATTAAATTTAATGCAAATTATATTTAAATTATATTCTTTATAGTTACGGCAATTAATAGAATAAACGGAATTTCATTGTATCTCATAGATATCGATCCGATCGGTATTGTTCCTCTCTGTATTATATAATGATAAATTATATTACTGCTTGGAAATCAAAGTTCAAAGGGATTCTAGCGTGTTGCCACTGGAAGATTATGAGCCTCATCATAAAATGTATCAAGTTCGATGAGACGAGAACTATAGATGGTATATCATTGTGCTTCGTCGAGCAAATCGATCGATACTCTCTCGACCTATACGCATTCGCGTAGAATGAATTTATATTTTACTCTAGTAAACTGATAAAATATGAAGATTTCGATGGGAACATTGAAATGATCATCTGATCATTATCAAAATTGTTCGAACCAATAAATCAACTTTTTCTCTTTTTCATTTAAAATGAAGAGCTAACGCGATATATAAATAAATAGTATAACAAAATGCGAGATGATCTACTTTAATGGTTAATAAAAGTTAAATTATTGCAAATCTAAACATAAGGCACAGAAAAAAAAAATTATATCTATGCACGTACATACGTGTAACGTCGAAGAAATCGTTCTTTGAAGAAAAAACGTATACACGAAGAACGTATCTATTTTCACGGGGTAGAAAATACAAGCTGTTCGCGTTTGTCAACGGCTTCTTCCTCAATAAGCAAACCTCCCGCTCGATCCCTTTCTCGTCTCAAACTTTACAAGTCACGTAATAAAAATCGTAAAAATGAGAAAAACGGTAAGAAGAAAAAGGTATGCTTTACGAGTCGATCGAAGTTTATGAGGTCACCGGTTGTCTCTTTTCTTCTTCTTCTTCTTCTTCTTCTTTTTCTTCTTCGTATTTTTCCTTCTTTTCCTATCTCTTTTTCTTTATTCCCTCTTCTTTCTCTCTCTCTCTCTCTCTCTCTCTATGAAAACCGCGCCCCATGTTTTTTTCGAACTCACGCGTATCCTTCTCGTAAAACGATTTCAACAGGAAAAAGAAACCAAGAGAAACAGATTGAGATAAATTAGACGCGTTAAGGACCCGGACTATGTTGCCCAACGAAATGCAGATTGTTTTGTAAATTGGTCTACCGACGTTGGCATTCACTCGTAGAACTTTCTTAGTCAAACGTCACATCGTGCCTTTGGAAACTTAGAGGAATCTTATTCTTCTTGCAATCAAATTAAAGGTATCGCGTTCGAATCTTATCTCGTTCTTAATTAAGAAAATTCTCTTTATTGTTTGAGACAAATATTAATGAAGTTTATTCAATCTTTTCGTTCTATTTAATAACTAGATAAAAATGTCTTAAGAACAGAAAAATTCGGTATTGTTCAATCGATATTTCTTTATAATTAGAGACAAAAAAAGGGTGAGAGAGAGAGAGAGAGATAGAGATAAATAGATAGAAAAAGACAGAGAGAGAGAGAGAGAGAGAGAGAGAGAGAGAGAGAGAGAGAAAAGATGGAAGCTCACCCTCTCAAAATACAAATCACTCTCGGATTAAAATATTTGTTATACGAGTGGCTTGTTGTGCACTCAATGGCCGATACACTGATTGAAGATCAAGCGAGAAGAGGCAAAGAAAAAGAAAGCCAAGCTTGATGCCAGCAGCTGCGGGTTTGCCGACGGCAAGAAGACGAAGGGGGAAAAGGAACGTCAAGACGATGGTGGCCGTGCTAGGGAGAGAAGAACGACGCCTCGTATACTCTCCAATTCTCTCCCTCTCTTTATCCTTCTCACCACTCTTCATGTCACTCTTCGTTTCTCTTTCTCTCCTTCTCTCTCTATCTCTCTGTCTCTCTGTCTCTCTTTTCCTCCCTTTTTCTCTGTTTCTCTCTATTCCAAGACCTCCTCCACGACGGCTGTCGTACCGAATGCTCTTCTCCTTGTCTCCGCTTGGTTTTCACGACGGCTTTCTCGATCTTCCTCGCGCTCTTCTCGCAAGAAGAGACATTTGGTGCAGACCATTACCCCAGTCCCGGGTGCCATCGGCCATCACCAGCGCGTTAAAGCCGCAGCAATTACAAACTCCGACAGTCTCATCCCCTTTACTTCCTATTCTCCTTCTCACACTATCTCAAACCTCCCTTCTTCTTTACGCCTTCTTTGTTCCCCTTCTCTTTCTCTTTCTCTTTCTCCTCCTCTTCCTCCTCCTTCTACATCTTCTCCTCTTTCTCTTCCTTCGTACCTTTCTCAACGAAGAAGATCTTCTTCGAGAAAGAAAGACAAAGAATATACTTACTTCCTCTCTCTTCCTTTCTCTCTCTCTCTCTCTTTCTTTCTCTCTCTCTCTCTCTCTCTCTCTCTCTCTCTCTCTTTCTCTCTCTCTTTTACCAGTAACTCCCGTTTCTGTGCCCGCCCTTCCTTCCTTTCCTCACGCCCACACCATTTACATTTGCCTACTGCTCTCGTAAAAGTAACTTTGTAACCAACGCAAGCGGGCCAGTACTCGCAAGGATTTTACCCTTCGTTTCGATGAAATTACACGTCGAACGACACCGCAAGGCACGAAAGAAGGGTTTTCGTTACGACGGTTAACGGTCGCTTCCTCTTTACTTCCATTCCGAAAATATTTCGACTTCGCCGAACATGTTACGTTTAACTTTCTTTTTCTTTTTTCCCGTCCTACCCGTTTCCTTTTTGTTTCGTTCTCTTTTTTTTTTCTCCCTTTTATCGTGAAAGAAAATGACCACGACTGGTTGGAGAAGTTTAATTCCCTAGCTTGGTTTCACGTTGAAATTCTAATTAGTGTACGTAGACTGATAACAAAATGTTAAAACGTTACGAAGAAAAATCGTATTAGAATTTAAAATTGCACGATATCGCGATCGTTTAATGCACATTATTACGAAAATCCAAGAAATTTAAATAAAACATACGTATAATCGTAATTTACATTCGTATGTATATCTAAACTATTAATTTTTTTTTTTTTTTTTTTTTTTTAATGTAATAGATATATATTTTTTGTCGAGGTTTAATTTATTATCTCTAACGATCGAGATTTAAATCCATTAATGATAATATTTTTCTTACGATACATTCATAATTTATAATTTTCTCAAAGGTCAATCATTTGTACGCGATCATTCAAAATCGGCAATCGGGTAAACCATTATAGCGCAATTATTGGTTAAAAAAAAGAAATTTCTCAAATGCTTTTACAAAGCACTTGATCACCCGTATGAATTGCGTGCCTTGGCGTATCGCCATAAAGAAAAATTCAAATCATCGATATATAGAAAATACATGAATGATTTATACCGGTGACCATTGTATCGCATGAAGTCTATTATTAACGCGATCATTAATAATTATTTTACGTCCGTACGTAACGACGGATCGGTGAAAGAAAACACAGCAAGACTATAATAATTCATGCTAATGCAAAGTTTACTAAACTATTTACAAATTCTACGATAATATAGCTTTGTTTGCGGTATATAATTGAAAAGCGCCATAAGGTAGTTTATACGTATAACAGATATGAATTCGTAAAATTTTATAAAAATATGATAAGTTTAGATATTAGATTATTTTCTAAAACATTTAATATGTCTATTGAACTACGATAAAGATTTTAATCATTTAAGAAACATTATTTTAGATTTATATAGATACGTTTTTAGATTTATTAGATACTTAATTCTTGCAATGTCATTAACCAGTTTCAAGAGTAACAACAAAGAATTCGATAGATCACAGAAATGATCTCTTAGTTTTTAACGTGCGACACTTCATCAAGATATTAAATTCGTAAAAATCGTTTATATGAGATAGTAAGGAGATATATAGATAGAGTAAATATAGGTCGCTCCAAGATCACGTTCGACCGTTTCGTAAGAGCAGGAGCAAGTGATGCAGTAATTCCCAATGGATTAGAGATGCTGAGAAACTAATTTATGGGCCTCTGAGGCATTCTGCTTCCAAGAAAGTCCTATATATATATATATTATATTATATATATATATATATATATATATAAACCTGCACAGGAGCGCGTAAGGTGTTTCGAGATGAGAAGGATTAAACCAAAGATCGTATGAACTTCAATCGAGTTACTAACGTATTAGGAATACTTTTTTTTTCAAAAGCATTATACGATATATACTTTTACTTTATTATTATCACAAATAAATAAAATAAAATAAAATAAAATAAAATAAATGTATTTATTATTTCATAGCAACATCAATGAATACGTTCTTATTCATCGATGTTCAATGTTTGTCGATATTTCAATTCGCAAAAAAGCACGAACGCTCTGTTCGATTACGTGGAAAAAGCTTTGAATCGAATTTTAAAAGCAAAAACATTTGGCCCCACAAATGTAAGCAACAAGGGAACTTTGCGTGTTCACTTTATGCGAACACGAAGTCGCTAGAACGATATCGTATCGAGGTTTTCACACAAATACACTACCGTTTCGAACGAGTTTACCAATACTGTCACGTTGTCGTTTACCGTCGAATGATTTTTCGCGAGAACGTTCTTCACTGGACGTATAAACTTGAACATTATTCCCACGCTTCTTTATAAACTTTGAAAGCACCCTGTACGAACGTTCTTTGGACATGCGCGTCTCTTCTACATATATATACAATACACGGTGCTCTCTTATTAGAAACGTCGGGCACGAGCACACTATTCCGACCATTTACATGTCGGTGCTCGAGCGAAATCCAGAATGAAACCTTAGCGAGACACGGTTCGGAATTAAACTACGGTAGGTACGTTCGTAAAGAGAGAGAGAGAGAGAGAGAGAGAGAGAGAGAGAGAGAGAGGTCGATGAAAACGACGTAAAAAAAAAGAAACACTGCTATACGTTATTAATATCATAAAAGGGTGTCGTTTAATTATAGTCAAAAGTTATTAACGTTCTCTCGAAAAATAAAACGAACATTTTATTCGTCTTTTCATGCGAGTATATTGATGCCCGCTTTACTGCTACGAGCTCGCAAACTAATTATTAAACGTCATTGAAAATGACATCGATATAAACCTGTCCGTTTTTCAATCGCAAAAGAGAACGCGAAACATCACGGGATTTTCGATCGATCAATTTTCTAACTAGCTTGATGGCCAGTAAAATGTTCTCGGTATAGTATCTAATTAAGTTTAATTCGCAAGTCAGTTTTGATTTTATAGCCATTTGATCGTCAAATGATATCGCTTAGTTGCTGTTTCACAGTTGCTACGGAATTGATCGTTAATATTGTTACCAAAAAAGCATAAAAACGAGAATTATAATTTTCGATATCGAAGAAATTTTTTTCTAGAGAATTTTCTTTCCTTCATATATGGAACTTAAACGATCAGATTAGAAACGTTTGAACGATCGAACGATCGATATCAAGAGGATCCAAACCAAAACACACCTTACCAGATCGTATCCCATAGAAAACAGGATGTGTCTGCATTTCCTCGTTCAAAGGAGAGATTCTAGAATTCGATTCGGGCTGTGGAAGGTTTAGTTTTGACTTTACGCTTATAATACCGATCCCAAGTGACTAGAACTATTTACGTAAATTCGGATCCGTCCCTTTGAACTTCGATCCAATACAAACGTACGATCTCTCGTTGCTTCGCGAACTTGAAAGAAAGATAAAAGGAAGAAAAAGGATGGAAGAAGGGTGTGTGTATATATATATATATATATATATATATATATATATATATAAAATCGAAGATCTCGATCTTCGAAACCCAGAGAACATACACGAAAGGAGACCGACACGGATCGGCGTTAAAACGGTGCGTCATTGGGAACTCTTTTCGCTCGATCGCAATCGTAGCAGGCGAATCGAGTTAAAGAAATTGAAGAGAGGAGTTCTGCGCGGTAGAAAGCAAGCATCCAAGGAAGAGAACCATCGAGCCAAGCAGTCATCCAGCCAGCCAGCCGGATGGCAGCGGCGGTAGTTCGTGAAATCACACGGTACCGATTCTCCCTTCCTACCGACTCTCTTCCTCCCACCTTTGATGCTAACTCCTAGCTCTCTTTCTCCGTTACTCTTTCGGCGTTTCACCCCTCTCCGTGTATCAGTCGGCGTCAGTACGTTGTAGGTGGACGCGAGTGCGCGCGCGCGCGCACCCCTTATCGAGTTCGAGAGCAAAAGCGACGGCTGGTGGTGGTTGGTATGGAAGTGGAAGTAGGTGTATGGTAGGTACGAGAGGGAAGATACGATGGAAGGGTGGAGAGAGGGTTGCAGGTGGTGGAGTGAGGAGCGAGGAGGAAGGTAAGAGAGTAAGAGAAAGAGAGACGCCCGTGGAAAACGGAAGATAGGGATGGAATGTGTCTGGGGGTAGGGGTAAATCGGAGTTTGGGGGGGTAAAAGAGGGATGGTAGAAGCGAAGCGAGTGCAGCTGCGAGTTCGTCGCCGCAGTGTTTGGCAGTCCTTCGTATGGACATCACGTTCGACTCGAACGACCGATATACATAGATCGTAGATCGTTCGAACGCGTATCTGATTATCGAAGAATAATAATACAAATAGTGGTTCGTAGTTCGTTTAAGTGGACTATTTCGTAGATGTTTTCAGCGGGTATCGTCAAGGCGACGACGTTTCTCCGTTGTTACGTCGTCGTTGTAATTGTCGTCGTCGTCTTCGCCGGAAACGTCGAGAGTGGATAGAAACGGATGAGCGTCGAGATGTGAAGTCGCCGTCGTTGGAAGCGATGTGGCTTCCATTCATATTGCTCGCCTTGATGGCGAGCGGTTCCGCCTGTCCCGATCTCTGCGTCTGTCAACAAGGTGTCATCGTCGACAGGGATTCGCCGCTCTTCGCGGATGTTACGTGTCGTGGTCGCGTGCCGGAATTATCCGAGGTACCCGATAATACGAGGAGATTGTCCGTCGAAGAAGCGGAAGAACACGAGGTAACAAGTTTTCTGACCGAGCTCGAAACATCGACCGATCTCGAGTCAAATACGACGTCCCCGTCGACGAACGAAAGCCGAAGCGCCACTATCGAGACGGCGCTTCCCTATTTGGACGAATTGACAATGACGAACTGTTCGTTGACGTCCTTGAACGTCTCGTGGCATGGTTTCGAAAGGTTACGATTGTTGAATCTATCGTACAACGAGGTAACGCACTTGAGTGACGCGCGAGTGTCGAGCCTCATCGGTTTGACGTGTCTCGATCTATCGAATAATTTCCTGAAGGACGTGAACGTCGGCGTTTTTAGGACGCTGAGTGAACTGGCGCGCTTGCATTTACGACGCAACGAGATCGCGATGGTGCACGAGGACGCGTTTCGCGGCTTGGATCGTCTCGAGTTTCTTGATTTGTCGGATAATAGGCTGGCAGACTTACCGGATAGCGCATTGACGCCTCTATACTCTCTTCAAAAGTTAGATCTCAGCGGTAACCAGCTTCAAGTGCTCGGCGCGAGATGGTTCGAGAGTCTCGATAAACTTCGAGAACTCGATGTCTCAAGGAACGGCTTGGCGAAGGCCGCTTCGGGGACTCTTCAACCTTTACCAGGGCTATCGGTTCTAAGATTAGCGGAGAATCCTCTGGAGGAGAAAGACGTTTCTTTGTTGCTCGGCACCGGAAGGAGATTAGAAACGGTGGACGCATCCCGTACAGGTCTTGCAAGAGTCCCGGCAGCTCTCACCAGATCCGTTCGAGCGTTACGTCTCGCCGGCAATAAGTTGACCACCATCAGAGGCGGTGATCTCGACAGTTATCCTCTCTTACGAATGTTGGACATTTCCGATAATCGTCTTACCGAAATCGAGGACGACGCTTTAGGACGGTTGGAAGTGCTCGAGGAACTCGACGTCTCTGGAAATCTTTTGACCAAAACTCCCGGAAGTCTTCCCAGTAGTTTAACCGTTCTGAATCTTCGGCGAAATGGCATAACCATTTTGAAAGCAAACGATTTTCAGGAACTTCGTAATTTGAGATCTCTCATGTTAAACAACAATGATATCGGGCAAATCGAAGTTGGATCATTCAGTCAACTATTCGCGCTAAAGGAACTCGATTTGTCCGATAATCCTATCAAGGCATTAACCGTTAATGCTTTGAGTGGACCGAGTAATCTTGCCAAGCTTCGTATGTCTGGATTAACGTCACTTCAGGAGAAATCCCAACAACAAGGTGACATGGCGTTTCCTATACAGACACCGGAACGGCTTATTGTTCTCGACGTTCAACGAAGTCCCGTTCTGGCGAGACAGTTATTGACGGACGATGCTGCTCTCTCCGCTTGCAAAAGTCTCCTCGAATTAAACCTTTCCCAGACAAATCTCACGGCCCTTAGATCGGACTTGCCGTATTTGCTCCCGCAACTACGTGTTTTACGACTCATTGGAAACGATTGGAGTTGCACCGAGGATCTCTATTGGTTAGGACAATGGTTAAGAGAGCACAAAGAGCAAACGCATAATCTCGAACTCTCTCAATGCGCAACTCCCGAGGAATTATTGGGAACTTATTTACGCGATCTACCATCGCCACCTGTAACACTTTCGACGATAATATCGACCATTAAATCGATCCCATCGATCATATCTCTCGAAATCGATCGATCTTTGAATGAAACGCTCGGATCGTTTACATCTTCCTCCAATGACATTATCAATGGACTCACGAATTTCACCGAGTCGACCCTGGAAACGAACGAAGAGTTTACTAATTATTCGAATTTAGGAAAAACGACGACTGGCGAAGTTTCCAATTCTATGAACGAAATGGACGGCATATCTGTGGAAAATTCAACGATAAGAACGACGAACGTGCCCCGCGTTTACGAGGCACCGACTTCCTTTAGAAATATAACTTCCCCGACGTTGAAAGGAACGGATTTAAGAAGAAAGGAGGCAAACGTTCAAAATTTACGGCGCAAAGTCAAAGGGAAGCTGATGATCGATATGAAAACGGATGAGAAAGGTGCATCCTCTCCTATCAGTATCAACATCTCGGCAAAAGGAAAACCGGAGAAGAGCGATAAGTTGAAAAAGTTTTTAATGAATGGCGGTGGTAAAGAATTATCTCCTTCGTTGAAGACATCCAAGTTTTTGAATGAATTTTCTCGAAATGAGGAAAAGACGACGATGTCGGATAAGTACCTGACGAGAGAGAACAACCTAACCAAAGAAAAATATGTATTGACTAATGGTATCGTATCGAATACGATAGCCGAGGAATTGAACGGACGTGCGACCGATTCTGGTACTCGATTGTCCGAACAATTATCTGGCGCACATCCCGGAATGTTGGTTCTCGTTGGAGCAGCCTTAGGTGCGGCTGCAGCTTTGACGGTCGTTTTGTCCAGACGTGCTACTGTACGTCGAAGAGACAGATACCATCGTCACGAGAACATCGAAGTTCATACGTTAACAGCTAGCACGGAACTTTGGTGACCAGAATCGGAGTGCGCCAGGCTCTTTGAAAGAGACAGGCGACTCGAGGAACAACAAGAGAGGACGCGAGAATCGATACTCGAAAGATCGAGGAAAGTTATTCTCGCCGAATACCTCAGGAAGATTCTCAAATAATTTCATACATGCCTCGGTATCGATATCGTGAAACTCGAACGATTTATAAACTTTAATATTCGTCGTCTCTCAAAGAACAAGGATAACTTGGTGTTTCATTACTAGCTCCGTTTTCAAAAACGTATAAGATTTTCGATCGAACGAATCTAGGACCTTATTTGGGCGAACACTTCTTGTTCGATCCTTTTTGCGATCCCAACGCGATACTAAAAAAAAAGTCGAAACGTTTTACGGCGAGCAAGGAAGGACGATGTATCAAGGATACAACTTTGAGAGAACGCTCGAACCGATATTAACAGTGAAAAGCCTCGACGGTTTCAGGCTTAACTCATCGATACTCGATAATCCTGATAACCGATTCATAGATACTCGAACGACATAGAAGGATATAGTTCGTACGAGTTACATATGTCGAGAACAAGTAGAATACTAATTGTCTATGCACATTTTACGGAAGAAGTCGTAAAAAAGTGAAAAAAGAGAGAGAGAGAGAGAGAGAGAGAGAGAGAAAGGGAGAGAAAGAGAATAAAAGAGAACGAGCTGCGTATACGGTACGTGTATGCGCACGCGTGTAAAACAATATACACCGAACACTTACGTCCTGTCTCGTTTCTCGACGAGAAACTACGATGACGTTCGTGACGGCGCGACGCTGAAAACCGAACGCGTCAAGCGACAGAGAAAGTGACAATAATCATATGACGAAGGGAGTGTGTCGCTCGGGTTACAAGCTCGACTTCCTTTGTGGTGCACCGAGGAAAATGGACTCCTTGTGAGAACGCAAGTGAGTGCAAAAGAGGAAAAAAAAAAAAGAAAAAGAAAAAAAAACAAAAAAATAAAAAGAAAAAAAAAAGAAAAAGAAGGCAATAAGGTTCGAAGCGCGAAATAGAGGGTGATAGGCGTGGTAGTTTGAAGATGGACGGTGATGGCGGTCAACAAAAAAGAAAACTACGGTGGCGAAATGTGCTTCGTATAATGGAACGAGGGCGAGTGCTTAGAAAAAGAAAGAGAGAGAGAAAGAGAGAGAGAGAGAGAGAGAGAAAGGGAGGGAGAGGGAGAGAGTTGCTCGAAAGAACTTTTATCGAGCGCTGCATGAACGAAGTCAAGAGTGTGCGTGTTTGTGTGTGTATGTGTGAGTGTGTGTGTGAGGGAGAGAGAGATAGAGAGAGAGAAGGAGAGAAAGATAGAAAAGAGTATACTTGCGTGTTTGACTATAAATACTTATGTAGGAATGCGAGAGAGCATGAGAGAGGGTAAGAAAGAGAAAGAGAAAGAGAAAGAGAGAGAGAGAGAAAGAGAGAGTGAGCTTAAATACGAAACCATTATCGGCGGTGACAGCATCGAGTGTACTGAAATCTTGCTTCCGAACTTAATTCTGGAGGTTTGGCAAATCGCCAAAATATCTTAACAAACAAACAAACAAACAAACAAACAAACAAACAAACAAACAAACAAACAAATAAACAAACAAACAAACAAACGAACTAACAAAAAAGAGCAGAAAAAGGGCAGATAAGAAATAACGAAGAGGCTAGACATTATCTTTCTTAAATAACCAGTGTCAAAGTACGACTATGATGATAATAAACGGATGTACAAAGATGCATGTCTGTAGCTCATTTTTATTTTTTCTTGGCCTGTTTAACGATTTATTATTATGTATTCAATTTCGTCTTTTTTTTCTGTTTTGTTTTTCTTTTTTTCTTTTTTTTCTTTTTTTTTTTTTTTTTTGTATCTTTTTTTCCTTTCGTACACCTCGCGGGTTAAGTAATTTAAACGAGATATGATAAATTAATGATCGCTTTCGCTCTCACTTCGCATAGATTTTATAAACGCATCTTTTTCAGTTAATTTGATGGATGAAAAATCGATCATCTACAAATAATGAATTACAACGTTGCTTTGTAAATTTAATTAAGCATGATTTATTAAGCGATCGAAACGCAAATGACAACAACTATCGATCTATTTTGATTCCATTATTATACTAGCACTAAATACTATAAATAGATAACATCAAGAATTCTACATGAAGAAATATTAGCAGGTAAGTAATAACTATTTAACATTATAGATCGATATTAATTTTATAAATTGTTGATTGTTACTGTCAGAGATATTGATCTATTGTCTGACATAATACTAGGTACTTTTATAGATGGATTAATAATCTACTAGTTGTATATATAGATGTTTATTTTTTTTCTTTCTTTTTTTTTATTTTTTTTATTTTTTTTTTTTTTTCTTATTATAATCTTTTGTTATCTCACTTAATTATCGAGTATAGAAAATAATTTCCGTTATAACGAAGAATAAATCGCAAATGAGAAAAGCGATAGAGAATATTAACGTCTTATCCTACAAATCTATAACTTTAATTTGCTCGTGCAAAAAGGAATTATAAATAACACGATAAAAATAAACTTCTCAACGTCGGTATGGGGTATGGGTATTAAACTTTTTCAACGAAAACAGACTCGTTCTCTGACGACAAAGTTTCGTAGCGTTTTAATCCACAATAATTAACTACCGGTGAGCAATGGCATCGCTACCATGGGAATGAGTTTATCGCAGACTTAGATGCCGACGATATTTCCACGCAGTAAAGTTTTCCAACGTGCACTGGTAAAATATTATTGGATCGAGATGAGAAATGAAACGAGCACGAAGAAGAAGGATGAAACGGAATCAGAGATGTCAAAGGAAAAAAGATCGACAGCTGATGATGAAAATCTCAGCGGTACAGAAGATGAAATCGTATCGTTTCCTTCGGGAAATACAACGCGTTATTATTTTTCGATATATTTCGATCGACAATGATTTTGTATAAAGCGTAAGAAGTTAAACGTTTGATTAACGACTAAATAATTTTCGACGTACTTTCAACGTTTTTTCTTCTTCTTTTCTTTTCTTTTTTTTTTTTTTTTTTTACTTTTTTCTCGATAAAATTAAAAACTCTTCTCAACATAATGTACACGTTCCGTTAAATACACCGTATCGTATCGAAACGAAATCAATGAATCATTTAATGATTCTCGATCCTTTTTCATTTACAATTAACATTAAATTATTATTAACATTAGTTTATTTGATATAATTGAAAGATTCCTGACGTAGGAATTCACTAAATCGTATCAAACCAAACATCTTGTACGTCGAGTACTACGAAGTATTAACTCTTTTCTTATTTCGTTCTTTTCTTATCCAATGAAACTTTTCCAAATTCTTGGATCAGCCTCGTAAAATAAGAAAGTTGAAAAGTCAGTGGAACTCGAGGATAAAGAAATAAGAGACAAGATGTAAAGTATGAGGATCGCGTATATGGCGATTTCGAGAACGATGAGAGAAACCGTTTGTTAAGGTCTTGTTTAAATTTCCTATGAAACAACCCTTCGCGAAGGGTGCAACGCGGAAATTTAATCACCGTATAGCAGTTCTCTATCATCTTCTACTCCTACTGTCTCTCTCTCTCTCTCTCTCTCTCTCTCTCTCTCTTTCTCTCTCTCTCTCTCTAACTCTTACAACCCCGGGCTATGGAACTGGCAAATTCACTAACATCTTGCCCAAGTTCGTTACCCCTACCCTCTCAGGAACGTATATTTCGATTTACTCAGATGCTTCTACTATTTCGTAATATCGGCTGCATCGATGAAAAACAGAATCCAGTTTCGAACTCATCTGCATAACGATCTAAGAGCAATTAGATACTCACTTCGCACCGCAATATTGCGAAATGCGCGTTATTACTCATACCAATTTGAAAGAGGGGAAAGGATAAAAAATGTAATATTAATGACAGGGTTTAAGTTATGATCGACAAAGAAATAAATAAATTTCAATAGTATGCATAAAACGGTATTTGATGTCAAGGAACATACGATCGTCTTATCCATGTTGATATTAATACACGTATAAGATATGTCAAAAATAATTTTTTTAAGCTAAACTTTAGACTCGTCGTTTTTTAATAGATAAAGAAAAGACAAAAACGAAAAGAAAAACAGGGAGAAAAGAGAAACAAATAAAAAAAAAAAAAAAAAAAAAAAAAATACTACTTATCCGCGCACATTACTTTTACTCTCAAAGTTCCCGGCTCCTTTTTCTTCATCAAGCTCTTTCACTGAAAAGAAAGAGAGATCAATATTTGTAACCATTCCGCAACAAAGCTACAAACTCCATTACTAACTCATTAATCTTTTGCAAACTTCACAACTGACTTTAATGGATGCCGGAGAATATGAGCCGAGCTTCGGAAACAAAACAAAAAAAAAAGAAAAAAAAAAAAAAAATAAAAAAAGAAAGAAAGAAAGAAAAGGAAAAAGAAAAGAATACAAAAAGAGGATGAAAAGAGAAAATTCGTTTAGAATAGTCGTACTGTTACTCCTTTTTCCACGAGCCATAAGATGTTGAGGAGTTTAATCCTTGCGATGACGAAAATTAATTACATGATATCGAAAATGGAAAAAAAAAAAAAGAAAAAAAACAGAATTTCATTAATGTTCGAACATTAATTACAACATCGATTCTTTCTCAATGAACAGAAAATTTCAATGAGCTTAGATAGACGTAAATAAGAATTAAATTCGCATAATACTGAAGATGAAAGTCAAACGTACATATATGTAAAAAATAATATGTATGTGTTGAAAACACATAACGAATCTAAATCATCTTTTGACAAAATATCCATCTATCGAATAATAGATCAGCTATCGTAAACTCAATACGGAGGAGAGGGAAAGAGCAGAGCCTCTCGTAGATCCGATCTGTTTCCTGAAAGCACAGGTGTTTGATACTTCAGCAGGACGACGATAGGTAGACAGGAAATGTAAGACTGTGAACACAAGCAAACGGTGGTGTGACATTGATCGGTATGCGGCTCTTCAGGACACTCTATCTCTCTCCTACTTTTAACGGGAATGGGAGGGATTGAGGGAGTAAAAGAGAGAGAGAGATATATATATATATATAGAGAGAGAGAGAGAGAGAAAGAGAGAGAGAGAGAGAGAGAGAGGAAGAGGGAACGCTTACCAAAAGGATCGAGGCAGGAAAGCCAGTCGGAGGTGATCCAGGGGATAGATCGAAGTTATTCGCGTTAGAAAAGGAGAAAATCCTCTTCGTCCTGTCTCCGATCGCCGCAAACCTCCCTTCCCTCCTTTCCCCGCCACTTTCTCTCTCTCTCTCTCTCTCTCTCTCTCTCTCTTTCTCTCTCATTCTTTCTTTTCTCTCCTCTTCATGCTTTGCCAAGCCATGAAGCTTCTTCGCTTCTCCGCATCTTTTTCGCTCTCTCTCTCTCTCTCTCAAAGTTTTTTCAGCCTTTTTTCTCTCTTTTCGGTCCATGCATTCGATGGTCTGGCCACCGACGAAATCTAGAAGCCATCTATCTGCATCACCGTCCAGCGAAAGAATTACAAGAGAGCTAGCTATCCCGAATAGACGATTCTTTAGAAAATCTTTAACTCGGTACGACGTGTACCTTCTTTCTTTCTTCCTTTTTTTTTCTCCCCTTTCTTTTTTTCTTTTTTCTTTTTTTTTTTGCTGTTCTTTTTTTCTCCCCGCAAGATTGATTTCTTTTTTTTCTTTTTTTTTTTCTTTTTTTTATGAATATGTTCACGTACCAGGTACATATATTTAATGGCATTTTATTACTCACAGATATATCGTTATAATAGGAAGCTTGTATAACAAGAGAAGGTATTTTACATTATACGTATTTCCTAATGAAATCTTATTATTGTAAGAACGAATGGGAAATTTATTTTCTAAAATAATAAGGATAGAATGTTAACGACGTTTCAACGTTTTAACAACCTTCCCGACGAAATTATTTTAAACTCGGTAAAGTAACATTTTCACGAGTTATTAATAAAACAAAACGTTATTTTATAAATTATTAAAGGATAAAGAATAGAAGATTGTATTGTAATATAGAAAATTCTTATGACAAAGTCGTCCATAAGACGATGGAAGTTATAAGATGTAAGAGAGGCAATGTTTTTTCGTGGAAAAATACTTTTCCATGTATCTTGTTCAAAAAGCTTATAAGTATGTGTCTTTGAAATAAAATATGAAAGAGTCGTCGAGACGAAAATGGAAAAAAAAAGGAACGACCGCAATTCAGATTCTTTAGCTGTTTCTTCAAGAAATTCGCTAAAACGAAGGGACGAAAAGTTCATGTCAGTCCCCGATGTTGGTACGTCGTAGCATAAGATTTTCTTCTAGAAAACCAGTATTGCTTTCAAAGAAACTATGTTTCGAATAACCATCATAATTTATTTCTCCTACGTATTTATTTCTCGTACATAATTTATTTCTCGTACGTATACGTGTGTATACGTTAGGTATATGTATATAAAATTAATATCAAACGTCAACACGATAATCCCAAAAAAAAAAAAAAAAAAGAAAACAGCATACAGTGAATCAGAGAAATGTTCGAACAATATTTCGAATTGAATTACTTTTTCTAAATCACATAAAGAACTCCGATATTTTTACTACGATATTAAAAATAAAATTAGTTACGGATTAAGATTAAAGTTAATCTATTAATTAATATTGTTAATATGGTAATTTGATAATATTAAAATTAATGATATGAAGAATTTTTGTTCCAATAACAATAAAAAAATATAAAAAGTATTTCTAACATTTTTTCCTTTTTTGTTAACTTTTTTAAGTTATAAACATAACTAGGATTTTTGAATACTTGTATATACATACATCTTAATATTTCTTTGATTTACTATATATATATATATATATATATATATATATATGTATGTATTTTATATCGCATTTTGCAAGAGAAAGAGCTTTTCTCCCTATCGTATCAAGAAATAATTGACTGCGTTAACTGATTGCTACTGCGGAGTAGCTGAAGCTGCTAATTGGTATCATTATTTATGTGAAAATAACCCCTGAACTGTCACGCTTTGAATGACGACAAGGGGGATGATAACGAACGCATCAATTATGTAGGTAGGCGTTTAGGCATATTCTTGGGCGTGCTAATGCCGCTATACGGCCGTTGGTTAATTGAAATTGATCGCCATGAAAATGTCTCGAGTCGTTTTTTGCAAAAAAAAAAAAAAAAAAAAAAGAAGTTAGTCCTATCCTGTAATCATCTTTTCTTTCTTTCTTCGTTCCTCAATCAAAACGAACTTTAATGTAGAACGACATGTCTTTCAAAAAAATATTTTGTCATTGACCTTTAATATTTACCTTAATATTTTAATAAACTGAATATAATTATAATCCAAGGTAGTACCGTTAGAAGAAGAATTAGTTGAAATCGTAATTTAGAAAATATATAGTTAGTCATTTGTACAATCGCAATGGAATATTTGATATAACTTAGAGAGTAGATTAAGGTTTGACAAATCAAATTTACAAGTAGGATATTGGATTTCTTTTGAAAATGTAACTTGGCACTAACGAGATGCATGTCTCTAATGATACATCAATTTGCTCGTTCTGTTACCAAGAATTTTCATCTCTCAAGCTGATTACTCGAGCAAGTTAATCAAGGATAGCGAGACTCAAGAGACACGGGACCAAGTATATGTTGACTTATTACTGAGCGAATTATAAACGGAAACGTTTAATAGGCAAAACTCTTGATCATTGATAACTAAAGATCTATCCACATTTCCTTTTAAAATATCATTTTTAATCTATAATTACTTTAATAAGCAATATTTTGACAATTTCACGTCTTTTTCTTTTTTTTTTGTCATTAATATAATGTATCATCTTATAGAAACTGTTTAACGGATAATCGACGATAGTTAAAAAACAAAAAAAAAAAAAAAAAGACAAAAGAAGAAACAAAAAATACGAGAAATGAGAAATATGAGAAAGAGAGATAGAGATGGACGGTAAGAGAGAAGGAAGGAAAAGAGAGAACACAATAATGATCATTCCACAAATTCTACACATACCACGGAGATTGAAACGGTAACCATACTCTCAACGCTCTGATTCTGTACACCTTGAATTTATTATTGCATATACAATTGTTTTGTTGCATGAAACATACCGTTGCTATGATTATTCGAATGCATTGAATTCTTTCTCTCTTTTGATTATACATCGTAGTTTAACAATTACATGTATATATTCTATATATTATTAGAGCGATAAATTGATTTGATCTAACAAAATGAAGAAAATTATTATCGGGAAAAGAATTTATCTTCGAAATTATATTTATTATGCGATATATCGATCTTTGATAATTTTATAATCATGTGAACTTCATTGATCAGTTCGTACAACTATGCATATTAAACTTTCATAATTTTCATTTCTCAAATTTGACAGCGTTAAATATTAATTCGCTTAGTTTTAAATTTTAAGTTATCTTTCATTAAAAAATTAAAAGATTTGTATTAGAAAGTTACAAAATGTTAACGAAAAAATCAATATATCGAATCTAAGAAACGATTTATTAAAATTGAACTCATTTAATTTTTTTTTTTTTTCTTAATTTTTTTCCATTCGATGAAACTTATTTTCCCTATAGATGTGTATAAATATATAAGAATTTAATATATTTATAATAATGTTTTAAAAAATGTGTAATATAAAAAAATCTTTTTAAAGAAAAAAGATAAAGAAGAAAAAAAGAGAAAAGATTCTAATTTCATTTGCAGATTAACAATAATACTTACATTATCGTATACTTGGGCTTTAGTTAAAAATTTAAAAGATACCCAAAGAAAAGAAGTAACGTTACTTTAGCAAATCCCACGTCGTTTGCCGTTTCTGTTTATCGCTCGACAATTACAGAGAAGAGATTCGCAATTATTACCATAATAAGCGAAATCAAAATGACCTGCCTCGCATCAAGAGCGCCTGCATCGCCAATTTAAGTATGGTGGCTTGTTTGAATAGCTTCTACTATCGTTATAGTAACCACGTAACAAGTAGAATTTATATAGAGAAAATTCATTCGTTCATAAACCAAATAATATTACAGAATGATTATCGTAAAAGATCATTATAATACGTTTTGCATTAGAAAATTTATCTTCAATAGGTTTATTAATAATTAAAATATGTGCATTAAATTAATGAAATCTCACAGCAGATGAAATATAATTATTGAATTAAAATAATCACAAATAATATAGTTCGAACGTAATAAGATCTATGAATTTGGTATCAATGTATCGAGATATAATATTCTAACGAAATTCTAAATATATATATATATATATATATATATATATATATATAAATAATCTTATCGAATTGCAGACGTATCCCTTTGTACGTTGGTTCTTCGAAAGATCTGAGAGATTTAAGTTATTAACGTAACGGACAATGAACCCCCATATAGTCTCAAGGGAACCGTAAAATATTCGTGGATTTATCGTTTGAGAACGAAGCAAATATTAACGCAGCTTATTATTCCAAGCTAAAGAATTCACCCCTTGTTTGCTACCCACTTTGTACTCTAGACCGTCGAAGAGTAAAAGTGAATGAGAATAAGATAAAAGCTAATGCAAGAAACAATGTGGTGAACTCCGCCAATCATGATCCTTTAACAAGTTAGACGCTGATGTATAGCGACTAATTAGCTACCCGTCATTGTCTCTAATAAGGTATAACTTTATTTTTTCTCATTAATTTAATTAATTTATAAGATTTCACGAGTTGTTCATTTTAACATTTAAACGAAGTTCATAGGATTGATATCGATAAATTTAGTGAAAATGTGAAAAAAAAAAGAAAATGGCTAAACAAGGTTCATATTGTTAGATAATTAACAATGAAGTTAATTTAAAAAAATTAAATTCGCACAATGAGAATTAAAGAATTTTTTTCTCGACGGTTGTACTTTTTGGTACTGTAATTAACCACGTAATTACGCACGGAGAAGTTGACATTGTAAAATGATCGTAACTTCGACTTCATGTTGAACAAATGACCGTAGTTCATTAAGTACGTAGAAAATATAAAGTTGGTCGGTGAGAAAGGTACGTATTATTGTTATTATGGGAACACATAAGGTAGTATTGAAAACTATATGAATAAAGTTACAAAGTCTCTTGTTTCGTCCACGTATGTAGAAGATGTATATATATATATATATGTATATATATATATATGTATATATGTATATGTAATAAGTTCGATTTCACTCATAGAACTAGCATACACATTCTCCGTGAATCGCATGAAAATGCAGCTGCTTTGTAACGCATTAGAGGTAATATCCGTAAATAGATATGTACAAACAAAAGCGGAAACTATCATGTTGATTGAAATGGAGAAATATGAAGATTTATAGATAAACGTTTAAATCAAAAATCTTATATTTAGATTATTATTATTATTATTATTATTATTATTATTATTATTATTATTATTATTATTATTATTATATTATGATTTTCATTTTCTAATTTCACTTTTTTCTTTTGTTCCTTTTTTCATTTATAACTTTCGAACGTATAAGCAGATATACATTGATAATTAGCCTATCGTATTAATTTTGAACAAGATTAAATCGTAAAATTCGACGTAACGAGGAAAACCGTTTAAAATTAATTAACTTCGTGACATGTTCTAATCGCCGTCTGTCAGCGTCGCTGCCTTTAATTAGACAGCGAGTCACGGTAAAGTTTCGCAAAGACATCGACGCAGCTTCTCTCCGTGGCTCGTAAAACAAACGTCGTATATGACAGAACGGAGGCTGGATCGGCTAAACGACAATTTAACGATAGGAGGTACAAGTCGGTTAACCGTAATTGAGCTCCCTTGGTTTCAATAACTTCGCGCTACAAACAAGCCATAAAGTTTAGAAGTATGGAATGTTGAAACAAAAGAAAACTTTATGCTACCATTGAGAACGAAAAATCGCTAGATCTTCAAGATCGTAAAGAAAATTTTTTATATTGTTCCATATTCTTTGAATTATTACGAAAAGCGAATAAATCGAGTTAAATGCAAACCATTTATAAATTTATTACATTAAAAATTATATGATGAAAAAAATATTGGCGAACATACGAAAGCTTTTGATATAAAGTGTCTTTTTGTAATTAATCTGATAATTTCACCAATGACGAAATCATTAGAATATATATATATATATATATATATATATATATATATGAATACATTTTAATAAATAACGTAGAAAGGAAGTATCATATAATTACTAAATAATTGAAAAAAGAAAATGAAATAAGTACATATATTCCTCACTGTTATTTTCAATAATGATTATTTAAATATTTTCTCTTTTGTTAAACCAATCGGACGCGTAAAGGGATTAGAGAGAATATTAACGGAATCTTTATCATTTTCCTTGGAAACTATGAATTGCAGTTGACGAGAGATTCGAGCTTTCGTCATCGCGAAATGGTCGAGTGAAGCTATCGATCCCATTTAATTTGCTCGGCGAATGCGGCAAATGAAACGTCTGAAAGCGGAAGGACTTGGGCTAAATGAAATTTTCGTTGGCGCGCCACGCCGCATGACATGTCACGAGAGAAACAGAGGAAACGAAAGAGAGAGAGATAGAGATAGAGAGAGAGAGAGAGAAAGAGAGAGAGAGAGAGAGAGAGTCGACTTTTCGAAGAACACCTATACAAAGTCGCTGGTAGAAGAGGGAAAGAGAGAAAATACTCGCACGATGCGCGCAAGTTTAATCGACGTCGCTCTACCGTGCGCACACATCTACATACAAGCACACCTACGCAGTAGATTATTAATAAATCTTTCGCACCATTTAGAGCGAAGCGAAACAAGCGAGAAACAAAAAGACAATGACATCGAATAGAAGGCACAAAAGCATTCCCTTTTCCCTCTTCTCTATGCTAGTCTCGCGATCGTTGCCATCTCTACTCTTCGTGTCGGCTTCGTTACCGTCAGAATTTCTACATGGAATAGGTAGACGTCAGATAGGAAAGAGTGAAAAAGAAATCTGATAGAAATTAATCGGCCATTTCCCTAGAGAATTCTTCTATCATGTGAAAAGAGTCAAAATCGCGAATTTAAATCCGTTCCCGATATTTACGACAATAACAATACGGGAAGAAGTTTATGTTCCATAAAAAATTAACAGCTTACTAAAGTCAGTAGTATGGATATTCTTTTTGTGATATTATATCTTCCAAACAAGATGATAAAGAAAAAGAAAAAGAGACCAAAAAAAGAAAGAGAGAAAAAAAAAAATATAAGTATGTTATAGGAAAAAGAGAAAGAAAAAGAAGGAAACAGACAGGGGGAGGGAGTTTTCTTAGGATCCGACAACTTTTATCTTTTCGTTTTGCCTGGACGATGTCAAAGGGAGCTAGCCCATGAACATTTTACTTTGGAGGAAAAAGAAAGCTAACGGATATCGTTTATTGCATCGCCGTACCTATGGCTCTTATGGAATAAAATTGTTCCATAACATTTTCCTAGGGAACTTATGTTCCCTTATATAACATCGATTTTTGAAACTTTCTTTATAGAGAAATCATTTTACAATGATGAAAAATCATGGCATTTAACTTATTACTCTCTCTCTCTCTCTCTCTCTCTCTCTCTCTCTCTCTCTCTCTTTCTCACTCTCTTTCTCACTCTCTCTCACTCTCTGTAATAGTTTATGGTTGTTTGTACGTATGCGTGAGTTCTTTGAAGAGAAGAAATTCTACGGTTGAAAGTCATTATCGGAAGAGCACATCATTAAACTTTAAAGTCAGTAGACACTTTTTGCCTCCACACAACGAACGATAAATACCCGTAGGAATTATGAATTACGAGATTCTGACTTGCTTTTCGAACTTTCTTAAAGAAGCGTTAACGCGAGTCGACGGACCTTCATCCGAGACTTCATAACTTCCTCGTGTTTCTCATTTTAAGCTATCCTCCTTTGGAAACTTGGTCTTTACGATGTTTCCGAACAGAGAATCGGATTAAAGTCGAAAAAAAAGAAAAAAAGAAGAAAGAAAAAAGAAAAAGGGGAAAAGAAATAGAAGGAAAAAAAAAAGGAAGAAAGAAGAAGAACCCCTTCAGCGGCCTTGTGATTTCTATCGGCAATTATCCAAGGTTCAGTTTGGTATACAAAAGCTTGGATGATTGGATAAACTGATCAAATCATATTAGGCTTTTGACAGAGAAAATTAATTTATCCCTTTTTATCGAATCTTATGAACTACCTTTCGAATTCCTTCAAGCAGTCATTTTGTGGTTGAAATTGCGTGACAGTCGCAATTACTTTTGTAATTTCTTTTATAATACGATTCCTTCGATCTCTTCTATGATCCAATAATTGAATTGAATTTTTTTTCCTTCATATATATATATATATATATATATCTTCAACTTGTTTTTCGTTAGACATAGAATTATTCCCACTTTGGCATGATAGCTCACAGAGAAGATATTTCTTTCAATCGAATCTTTACGATTTTCAAAGGAAATCTCTTTTTTTTTTTTTTCTTTTTTACTTTCCTCTTTATGACTTATGCTTATTGAAAATATCTCTCTATTTCAAAGTATCTCCTTTTCTTTTTCCATTCTCTGCCTGTCTCTCTCTCTCTCTCTCTCTTTCTCTTACATCGAAATAATTTAAACAAAAGAAAAGAAGAAAAAAAAAAAGAATCATCCCTTTCGAATAATAAAAAGAAAACGTAAGACGTCGCATTAAATAACTCAATCAGCGTGCTCACACGTATTCGATAAATCTACGAGAATATTCCTTTATCATGTCGACTCGCGCTGTTTGTCGCAAACACCTATACGGAAGCTGGACAACATCAAAGGTAGGAGAGATAATTGGTTCAGGCGATACAAGGAGGTAGGTTATACGTAGGGTGTTGCGAAGCTGACTGTTGGAAGCAGGGAAAGAGGGAGAGGAGGAAGGGAGAGATGAAGATTGCCAGGATTACGCAGGTGCTTGCAACAAACGCAATCACGATGGAGAAATTTCAGAGAGCTGACTATGTCGACGTGTCCATACATACGTAAGAACGAACTAGTATGCGAATATGCATTGGCCATGTATATATCCGCGCGGGCGTACGTGCGTACGTATGTGTCTATATGTATGAGTACATGCTTACGCTTATAAGGCCATACATAGATTTCGATGCTTCCTAGATCCACCTTGAAGTTAAATAAGCGCCGAAGTAATTACAGCGAATGAACGATGATGTCGGAATCAGTAATTCAATTTCTTCGATCGATCGAGTGCCGCTTTTAAACTTAATTGGATGAAGCCGTTTCAAACAGGCATGCGATCTGAAGAATGTCAGAAGCTTGGGATGCGAGAAGCACCGAAAGATCTGGCTAAGGTCCGACGAGTTTCCCTTAAGGTTTATTAACAACGTAATTATAACCCTCCATCGAAGAACCTCACTTTCTCTTTTTCTATTTCATTCTATCCTCCTCTTCCTCTTTTCTATAAGTACTTCTTCCCCTTAGTTTTCCATTTCCCTTTCAAACACTCATCGTTTGGTAGAAACCAAAAGAGAATATTTCTGAAGCGTATTTATTTCAAGGAAAACAGATTTCTTTGTACTAACTTTCCAATTTTAACCAGTTTGCGTTTCTTAATCGGTTTCCTTATCAATGATTAATAACAGCTGAAGCTTCTACTTCAGTAAGGCTTGTTAAAAGGAAAAACGAACGAAGAAAGAAGGGACGAGTTTTCAATTGGACGGACCTCATTAATTTCTCGAAATTATCCTTTCCTTACAACGTTCGTTAAAATGTCAGAGATGAGAATTTGGAAAAGAACCTTCAATTATAATATTATACATACATACATAACTACATGTATACAAATACACAAACACATATTTGTTGCTTGATAAAAGTTAATATTAATTTTTAATTCATGACAAATATTACTTCGTCGATATGTTCGTTCAAAATCATGATTGAGAATGATAAGAGAACTCTAATCAATTAAGTATATGTGCCATTCATTATTCCATGAAAAATACAAGAGAATCTTCATGATCCTTCGTTTAACGTTTACATTTATTCGCCTATGATATACATCCCGTGAAAACGAAAAAGGAAATTGATTCGTATGAAATGAAATTATCACGTCGGATGTGATCGTTCCTTTCGTCGTAGACGTTGTCGTCGTAGTCGTCATCGCCATACATCGTAGTTACATGGATGATCGAAAAAATAGAAAAGAGAAGGGAAACTACGGTCCACCCTTCCTACAAGATTTCAGAAATATTATCAACGTTGGAGCAGGTCTCTCCGCGCCTGAGAACTCGATTATATCCCTGGGATTCGCGTTAGCAATGAGGGGTTAGATCGTCGGCAGTGAAAGTGCAGAGCTGTCGCGAAATAGGGTGGATTTACTCCGGGGTGAAAGAGAGACACATAGAGGGGCAAGAAGTGAGCTTTTATATGTGTGTGTGTGTGTGTGTGTGTGTGTGTTTGTGTGTAAGGATCAGTGAGGAAGAGAGAAGGAAATAGCGTGTCTCGACTAAAAGTATGAAATTATTATGCCCGGGCATTTCTTCGACACAAAAAAGGACAAGCCCTCTTCTTCTCTTCCAACTAAGATGGATTATCTAGCCAAATCTAACCTAAAATGACCCTTCCCCTTTTTTCTCCAGTCTAGATTTTTTTTCGTCCGTTTCATCCCAGTACGATCCTCGACTCCTCACAGACTCTCTAAGTCGCTCGTTCAATCTCGACGTTCTCGTCTCTGCTCATCCTTGCTATTTTCTTTTAGAGAGGGAGCCAAAGAGAAAGGGAAAAAGAAAAAAAAAAAGAAAGAAAGGAAGAAAAAAAAAGAAGAGACCGCAATAACATTCTTTTTATTTTTTTTTTTTTTTTTTACAAGCCAACCCCCAGCTCCCTCTTTTCTTTTAATTTACATACAATTTCAGTGAAAGCAGTGAAGGAAATGACTCGTCGTACCTCGAACGACTTCGTTAGGATCCGTTCTCTGTAATCGATGATCCCGATAAGCCATGACATTAAAGAAGAAAAACTCCAACTTAACGTTCACCGGTTTGCTTTCATCCGGAAAAGGGACGAGGGAAATTATGTTAATGGCGTCAGAGAAAACGTATTCAGCTACTCGATAGATAGAGAAGCTCGACCGGTACGGAAGCGTGATAAATTTTCTAATACCTCGAAAGCATATATACCTATGAAACACAGGTACTATGTACTTTCCGTAGATTGTATGAGAGCAATGCCGTGGGAGAAACAGTACGCGTTACTATTAATATAGTAGTTACTACCGGTACCTGTCTCGCTTTGAAACTTTTATTACGCCCGTCTCTCTCTCTCTCTCTCTCTCTCTCTTTCTATCCTTTCATTTTAAGCTTATACTCTCGTAGTCTTTTTTCCCGAAGTTCCTTTTAAACTTAAAACGTGTAGATGACGTCGTATTACATGCGTACGTATATATATATATATATATATATATATATATATATATATATATATATATATATATATATAATCTGTAACTATAATAATTGCTTTCGATAAAACGTCATAAAAATTGTTTAATCCGAGAATGCAAAATATTTTGATTATCAAAAAATTATTATCATCTCTTTCGAGATATCGAGCTCATAGATATTTTCTTTTTTTTTTTTTTTTAAGTATATCAATCGATATACTTTAATACGAAAATTGCATAGTATAATGTGAGATTAAAAAAAAAAAAAGAAAAAAGGAGAGAAAGAAAAAAGAATGTAAACAAAGAAAAACTGAAAACGGGATCTCTACTTATTGATAAGACATCATTGATTTTCTGTCACATCGAGCGTATCAGTGATTGTCGACGTAACAAGCTGACTCTGAAGCTTTTAGGCTTTCAAAAAATCCCAATTCCTTTCTGCCTGTAAAACCGAATCGAAAAAAAAAGGAAGAAACGTCGTTATCATTTCTATTCACTTTCTGCACTCGTGCGATCAAACCTTCGTTGAAAATTTGTTCCATCAAAATAAAAAAAAAAAAAAAAAAAAAAAAAAAAGGGAAAGAAAAGAAAAGAAAAGAGAGAAAGAAAAAAAAAAAGAAAGAAAAAGCAACTAAAATTTAACGAGAACGCAAACATTGTTGAGACAATTTTTTTTCTCAAAGAAAAATATAATTTCAATAATGTCGGATTTCGAAGATATAGTATCTAAACTTTTTTCTATGCTTGAAAAAAAAATAAACTATGTATTTCGAACGGTAGAAAATATATGATGAAGAATTCGGCTAGCAGATTTCTTACTTTATGGATCAGAGCAAGTACTTTCCTGAAATTTATTCGACGCAGTAAAACCACCCCAGCCCTTTCGATACAGCCTCGCCGCGTTATGGCAAGTATCCAGGATCGGAAAGTCGTTATTCTGCCTATAAATTAACATCGGCGGTCACTTACATGGGAGAGCAGCATTATGGCTCTCGGAAGAGTCAAATTCTTTGGCAAATATTGGCGAAGATACGGAGTTTAAAACGACGTGTACCTCTCATAGATCGTTTCGTACGTTAAGCGAGCACGATTCTCAAAATGAGAGAAATGTGTCTTGTCATACACGAGAAATATTGTCTAACATGAAATTATATATTTCGAACCATTAACTATTATATGATATATCATTTAATCCGCAATGTACAGACAAATTGTGATAAAGACTTTGGGAAACATTAAGAAAAGAGATTAAAATTAATTAACGTGAATTAGCTTGAATGCAAACAAAACAAAAAAGAGAGAGACAGAGACAGAGAGAGAGAGAGAGAGAGAGAGAAAGAGAGAGAGAGAGAAACAAAATCAGACAAATGGAAAAGAAAACGCGAAAGAAGGATTGAGGTTAAGAGCGAATAAACATAAAAGAAAAGAAGAAATGAAGAAAAAAATAAGAATAAAAAAGATCTCGCTATAGTTAAAACAAACTGACGTTTCAGCTCGTATGTAGGTCAGCGTAACAACGTTGGATAAAATATTATAAAGTCGAAGAAGAAAAAGAAGAAAAAGAAAAAGAAAAAGAAAAAAAAAAAAAAGAAACAGGACAATACATATCGCCGCTCATAAGTACGATGCAATTTAGGTTAACAATAAGTATAGGACAAGCGCGACAAGCAATCTGAGAAAAGATCGATGATAGGATATTTGAGACTATGTCGCATTACGAAAGAAATAATTGGGAAAATAAATAAATATTCCCTTAATTAACGTAAGGTAATTGGAGGCCGCAGTAATTTACTATCTTGATAAGATGAAAAAAAAAAAGAAGAAAAAGAAAAAGAAAAAAGAAAAGAAAGTGGGAGCAGCTGACGAAGTAAAGAGGTTCTTTCGATTCGTGGCACGATTTCGATCCGATAGAGGTCGTCGGTTCCAATAGATAGGAACGTATTCGTGTACGCTCGAGACGAAAAGTAATTTTTTTGAGGATCGAATGACATCCCGGTAGTACGTCATTAACTGTGGAAATGTCGTTTGAGAGGAACGTTAACGTTGTCCGTGCTCGGAAAGGCATGCATTATCTCTCTGAAACGTAATTTCGTTTTCGGTATAGATCGCCGAGGACATGGCCGCATCGTGTCACACTTGCACATCTATCTACCCTTACACTTTGCTTTTATTAAGAGACACGCTGGATCGTGATAAAAAAAAGGAAAAAAAAAAAAAAAAAAAAAAAAAAGGAAAGAGCTATTTCATTCTCATATCAAGAGAAGTTGATCTTCCCTCTTCTTCCTCATCTCTCTCTCTCTCTCTCTCTCTCTCTCTCTCTTTTTCTCTCATTCCCTCTCTCCCTTTCTATTTTCATTTACTACTCTTTTTATTCCTATTTCTTTTTTCCCTTCGGCTAGTCTCGCTATACTCCAAATATGCATTTAAATTTATCTCACGTCGTTTCGCGAGAACCTAATTGTGTCGTCGAGAAGTCATTAAGGCTTGCTTGTCGCTGCTACTTCCTTTGACTCCGATACGATGAAGTACTAATATTCTACTCTATGCGAATTCATTCAAAACGAAGAAGATATCTCAATACAATACGTTAGTTTCCCTACTTCAAGTTGTATATCCATGGTTTATATGTTATTGATCAGACGAATCTATCATATGAAATAAATAGTATAAGAAATTTTCATTTCTTCTTCCTCGTTCATTTTTTCTAAATAATTTAATTGCCAACTCTAAAGATTTGTTAACCTCACATTTGAGCAAAACGTTTGGATAATTATTCAAGTTAGCCCTCCCTCAGAAGAAAATCCATTTTCCTGGAAAACGACATCTCCCATGCAAATCCATTCCGTCTGAAGAGATGCATCAAATTCCCTTTATCTTTCGATCTAGATAATGCACAAACGATAAGAGCCGTTCGTTCGCATCCCCTTATCCGGTCCGATCATTCGAGATTCTCAAGGAGATCAAAAAAGAAAAGAAAAAAAGAAAAAAAAAAAGGAAAGAAATAAAAAAGAAAAGAACAAAAAAAAAAGAGAAGGTAGAGAGCAACATTTCCGAAGGAAAAATCTCAATATAGACGTAACGTTTCCATGGACGATTCTGTAACAAGACGATGTAATCAAATTCCTTAGCGTATTTTATAGTTAACCAGCCGTTAGAAGGATCGATTTAATTTGCATGAATATAGCCGTGCAAAGAGTAGCTGCTAATGACTACTACGATAAAACAAGTTTCTTCTAGAGGCCATAAAAACGTTAATTGGTTATAGAGTCATCGCTGAACATTTTTATTTTTTTCTCTTTTTCCTTTCTCCTTTTTCGATCATTTCTATTTCATTGTAATAACACGGTAAATAAAATAAAACGAGTTTATGGTGTTATTATCAAGGTAAAACATCTGGAAAAACTATTTTTCAAACATTAGTATGCAAATAAGTATTAATACACGAACAAACGAATAAAATAACGTCAGCCAGTTTAATGACAATTTGTAATATTAAATCCTCGACTTTCCGATTTCATAAAGAATAAAAATGTAGATCCATAGTCAGTGGAAAAGCAATATCATGGGAGATCAGTGTAATGTAATAAATGCATCTATATGTAAAATAATAAAAGAAAATACTTCGAAATGGCATAACCGAGAAAGGAAAATCCAATGAAAGAATTTTTTTTTTTTATCCATGAGGAGCTTTAAACAGAAACCAAAAAGAATGCAATGATAACGAAACGATGGTTGGTGGTCGGCTTAAATTTCGTTGCGATCAAATAACCTCGATGAAAACCGGAAAACCGTTATTAAACTTGAAGAAGGACTTCCGGTCGATGTAGTGGTGTACGTTCACACTTATACATTCTCGAGAAAGCTCCGATTATATTTCGAATGTAACACAAATCGGATTAACTTGCATTTGTGTAAGATCTTCAAGAACAAAGACCATCCCCTAAAGGCAAAGCTCCTCTCGCTTTTTCTCTCCCACTTCTTCTCACTTTATCTCTCTCTTTCTCTTTCTCTTTTGCGAGTTAAATGCAGCAAATCGCAACGTCCGATCCTACGTCTTTTGCATGTACGCGCGTACGCGCGTATACGCGTTTATACGCACGTATGGACACAAACAAAAGAGATAAGGAAGCTTAAGAGAGATCTTTCTCTCTCATTAGCAAAGAAGCGAATACGAAAAGGGTTACATTTTCATAAAATACATCGTTTCTTTTTATTAGCTTCTTATGATATTTCTTTTTTTTTCTTTTTTTTTGCTTTTCTCTCCTTTCCCATCCCCCTTCCCATTTCTACCTATTTCACATTATTCATTAAATCTGATATTATAAACCTCTTCCTATTAAATTAACTATTATTGAAATATACATTTAGTAACCCTGAGAGAATGAAATAATTTCTACCGCTGGAGGGTAGATTTAGAACATCGTACTAAAGTCATTCGGTCGTTTGGAATAGGTATATTTCTCTAATCCGGGTTAAGGTAAAATCGTAGCTGTACTCTATACTCGTGTTACCCTCATTGAAGTATGCCAAGTAAAATCATTTCGATGAATTCACTGGGTTCCCGACAAAACAAGGATTTTGGAAAATCCATCCCTCTGCCGTGGTATTGTTTTGAAATAAGGGAACGCCAAAGCAATGGGGTTCTTGAAAATCCACGAAATTCAGAAAATGATGGTAATTATAACGAAGAAATAATACCTTAGTGACGTTATAATCGCATGAGACAAGAAACAGAATTGAAAAGGGTAAAAGAAAAGAGGAGAGAGACAGACAAACAGACAGACAGTCAGACAGATAGATAGAGAGAAAGAGAGAGAGAGAGAGAGAGAGAAGAGAAATGAAAAATGTACATAAGATCGAAAGAAATAGAAAGAGAGACAGCTGGAAGAGGAAACGCTTATCAACGATAAAGACAGAGAAAGAGAAAAATAGAGAGAGAGAGAGAGAGAGAGAGAGAGAGAGAAATAGAGAGAGAGAATCAAGTCGCATACACGAAAAATCTAATAAGAGAAAAGGAGATCTTGAGAGAAAGATGAGTGAGACCTTTTGGAATAGGTACAGAATGAAATGGTTCCGAATGGAAAAATCGAAAGAGAGAAAGAGACAAAAGTACATATACATAGAAGGAAGGAAAGAGAAGGGACGCTAAAACTAGGCGGACGAGTGTAGAACCAACACAGAACAAAGTATAAAGAGAGAGAAAGAGAGAGAGAGAGAGAAAGAGAGAAAGAGAGAGAGAGAGAGAGAGAGAGAGAGAGAGAGAGAGAGAGAAAGAGAGAGAGAGTGAGAAAGGGAGAAAGGGAGAAAGGGAGAAAGGGAGAAAGGGAGGAAAGCAAGGTTGAAACGCAGTCGGTAGAGATAGGAGAAAACGACGGCACGGATACAATATAAATGATCCCGTCTACGTTTCCGGCACCTCGTACCCAACCCCGTATCAACCCTGTACCAACCTCCATTTACATATCTGTATTATTCAAGCGCGACTGTTATTCAATTTCTACGCAAGTCGCAAATGCATTATTATTTTACCGAAGCCGCGTGCATCCATGAACACAGACGCAAAGCAGACGTGCAAGTTTACAAAAAAAAAAAAAAGAAAGAAATAAAAAGCAAAAAAAAAAAAAAAGATATAAAATAAAAATAAAAAAGAAAAGAAAAAGAGAAAAAAGAAATAAAAGAAAAAGGAGATTACTCGGGCAGTAAGAAGCTTTTGCGTTTTCTCTTCCCAGTCGAAAAGGAAGAAAAATAAAAAGGGTTGTGAGAGAACGTGCATCGTTGAAAAGCTTCGCGCTTGACCTTGAGCTTTCTCTCTTTTTCTTCCTCCTACTCCTCCTCCTCCTCCTCCTCCTCCACCTTCTCCTCTTCTTCTTCTTCTTCTTCTTCTTCTTCTTCTTCTTCTGCTTCTTCTTCTTCTTCTTTCTTTCTTTTTCTTTCCCTTTTTAATCTTAGCGGCACAGAAGCGGCCACGCTCTCATTATTATTCTTCTATTTTTTCTCGTGTGCGCTTTGTTTATACATTTTTTAAAAAACAAACTATCTTCGTATTAATAATCGTGACCGCTTGAGTCGAAGCTATTTGCAAATGCCTATGACAATTGGTTATTGCAGTGACATTTGTAAGATAGAAGTTCTACTCATTTGAAATAATTCAATGTTTTCATTGATTTCAACTGAATACAAAATAATCGAAACAATCCGAATCAGTAATCAAAATCGTGAATCAACGACAAACCGACGAAAAATAAATATTTCCGGCGAGAGTGTAATCGAATGAAAAATCAATAAACCTGAAAAGAAAAAAAGAAAAAAAGAAAAAAAAACGAAAAAAAGAAGAAAAAAAAAAAAGAAAAAAAAGGAGGAAAAAAAAAAAGAAAAATTGAAACATTACGTACATACGTCGACCGATAACATCAGTTGATTCGAAATTTGGTATTTTTCAATGTACAGATTCATTTCAAAGAAATTGAAAGTTCGATAAGTTAATAAACCACCGACAAGGGAAGAACATCAGGGAAAGCTTTAGATACAGTGAGACCTGCTGGGCAAGCACTCACTCAAAGAGTCCTGCGTACCATTTGTATACCTTATAACGAGTTCTGATAGCACCAGTAAGAGTGTGTACTTGAACTCGCTGAATGTCTCTCTTTTAAATGGTCGACTCTCACTTCTTCTCCGGTTTATTCGCTTGGAAAGAGAACGAAGGGCTCTCTCTCTTTTTCTCTGTATACATGTATGTGTGTGTATGTGTGCGCGCATGTGCGTGTATGCGTAGAAGACGAGAATTTCACGTGGAAATGAGAAACGAAGAGAAATAGATAGGAGAGAGAGAGAGAGAAAGAGAGAGAGGGAGAGAGAGAGAAAAAGAGAGAAGGGAAGAAGATTCGACATGCGGCGAGACAGCGAAAGGGATAAACTGTGAAAAGGAAAGAAAACGAAGAGGGAGAAGAGAGAGAGAGAGAGAGAGAGAGAAAGAGAGAGAGGAATAGTCGAAAGGTCCTTTGCACGTTAATGGTTACTCATCGTTACTGAAAGAGCCATCGTATCGTTGCCGAGACGCAAGGGAGGAAAAGAAGAGGCCGGAAAAGAGGAAGGCTAATGTTCGGCTTTTCTGCTCGATACTTGAACAACGATAAATATCTTGTGAAGGGCTCTTTAAAAGTCATGCTTTTCTGCCTACTGCGAAGGAAATACCCTAAACTTCGTGATATCTTTAAAAGCACGTACCTACAAACACTACCGCGTCTTTATCAAGGTCTTAAACTCTCTTCTTACATAATACTGAACTCTTTCTATAGAGGGTGTCGAATTATTTTATATATTTTCTCTTGAAATTTGTTTATTATTATTTTGGAATAAAATGAAAGAAAAAAAGGAAAAAAGGAAAAAAGAAAAAAGAATATATATATATATATATATATATTTTTTTTTATTTATATATGTATCTACGTACATATATATATATATATATATATGTGTGTGTGTAGGAAGAAACCAATTTTGATCGTCAGGGGAAAAAAAAATAACTATCCAAATGAAATCGAGCGCACGAGCACGATTTGATTTTCGTTCGAGCTCGAAACGAGCGACGATCTACGAAGATATAACCAAAGGAGATAGAAACGGAGAAATAAAGGGGTCGGAGGTAAAGACGAGAGGGAGGGTAAAGGAAGCAAGGAGAAGTTCTGGAATCAGAAGGCTGCGATCGTGACAAAACGGTTAGGATTCGCGAGATCCTTCGAACGTCCATATTTTAGCGGCGAAACTCCATGGATATCGAAAGCAAAGGGTTGCTTGCTTCGGTAGCAGAACGTCGAATTGGTTTGTCCTGGAATCGTAGGAAAGCCATAGAGAGTCGCAATTTGATGGAAGGAAAGCGAACGTGCCGGCGATTCCGTCTAAATTGGCGCGTCGGGTTCGGATAAACTTCCTGGCCGATGCACGAAGAAGAACGACGAAGACGGAGATAGACAATAAAGGCAAAGAACGAGAGAAAGGATAGATCAAGGAAAAGGAAAGATATAAATATAGAAGACAAACATATGGTCGTGATCGTTCGAGCAAACGTTGGATGTAAATTCTCCCATTTACTACACTTCAAGAATTTGGAAACAAAACTGTTTGATCCGATCATCATTGTTCCTTCCATTATTGCATCGTACGGAACAAACAAAAAAGGAAACTTTCTACGATGAAAGAAAAAAAGATTGTTCGTACGAATATCAAAGTAGTTGCTACTTGTTTTATCCTGAGAACCAAAAGGATACGCTTAAGCGACGTAAAACCATAGGAACGGAAAGCCAAGTTATAAACGTGAGTAGTAAACGTGATTGTTTCGTTATAGCGCTTGAAAAAGCAAGGATAATATCGTGACAAGAAATTCACGACAGAACGTATCCATTTCATTTTACTTAAACGATAAGTGAAAATCATTTTTAAACTTACTTTTACACACTTTCATAAATTTATTTACGATGATTATACATATTTGTTGACATCGATTTTTACGCGACTTTTATTATCTCATACCACCAGTTCTTTTTCTATTTCTTTCTTTTTCTCGAAAGTACCATTCATTCTTATTTTTTTTTACATTATAACCATCGTCGACTGGCAAAATTAGTAGGAAAAGTTTTTACGGAGTTCACTCATAACAACGGTTTTCGCGGTAAGGTAAAACCAATTATAAAAGTTCTGTACACGATTAGATACCTTTTCTCTGGAGACACTACATTTCCTTTATCTCTCAAGAATGTAAAAATAGTAATGATATATGTATATAAGTACGTTACTATATTATTTTTATTATGAAGTCGCAATATTTCATAAATAAAAGAAAAGAAATGAAAAAAAAAAAAAAAAAGAAAAAAGGAACAAAGGAGACAACATTAGCCAATGATTCTGTATCGTGAAATCAAAAGAAAGAATATATATATATACTAAATACAACAATATACAGGATAACAATGTACTGAAACGTGTTTTGTCATACAAATATATATACTCGAATGTAAACAACGAGAGTCTATGTGGGATACATAACATTTGGCCTTCATACGGTTCGGTGAGATCGTAGAGAACGAACGTATTTTAGTATTCAGACATAAATCATTTACATACGTAGAAATTTAAATAACATATATATATATATATATATATATATATATATGTGTGTGTGTGTCTATACGTATATTAAGATTAAAATTCTCTGTCACTTTTATTCTCTATGCGTATTTTTACAAGGAATATATAACATTAAACGACATGTAACGTTTAATTTCGATCTGGAAATATAAATCGTCTCGTCTGATCGATCGAAAGAAATAAGAAAGGCAAGTGTCACTTACAGGAATTCGAAGAAAAGTACTTTCATGAAGTGTAAAACTTGCACGTTCGTTCCTAGGAACGCTTTGAAAGCATTAGGAGGGTATGGAAGGACAAAGTAGAAGAAAAATCGACGAGTGGGTAAACAAATAAGTAAGGTTATTTGAAAGGGAGCACACCCTATTTTCATCCGCACACCATTCGAGGAAGTTCCAGCGCATAGAATATCGCCTTTCGGCGCGTTCTGCGTACGAATGCGTATACATTCACGAATAGGAAAGAAGGGGAGATGAAAAGAGAAGGAGGAGGAGGAGTAGGAGGAGGAGGAGGAGGAGGGGGAGGATGATAAGAAGAAGGAGGAAGAGACGACAAGGATGAACCGCAAGTTTCCGTCTAAAGTGTTAAGTTATGGAGCGCGGTTTCAGAAATCCGTGGAAGAAGAAAAAGAGGGATGAGAAAAAGAAGGATGAAGTAGAGCCTTCAGACATATGAGGACGATCGCTCGTCGTTGAGTGAAAGAGAGAGAAATAGAGAGAGAGAGAGAAAGAAAGAAAGAAAGAGAGGCAGAGAGAGAGAGAGAGAGAGTGAGAGAGAGAAAGAAAAAGAGGGATGCAAATTTTTCTTGGTCTGACTCCACAATTGGTTAGACTTCCAATTCGGTCTTCATTCGTCAAACCTTCGACCTTCCAAGTGAAAGAAGCTTAGAAGACTTTTTTATTCTTCTCCATCGTTCCTTTTCTAATCTATATCTTTCTTCTATTACTTTCTCTCTCTCTTTCTCTCTCTCTCTCTCTCTCTCTCTCTCTCTCTCTCTCTCTCTCTTTCTTTCTCTCTCTCTCTTTTTTATTCCTCCGCTATTCCTCCTCATTCGTCACGTATTCGGACTAACAAGTTAGAATCGTAGCCGGGAGGTGAAAAAGAAAGAAGAGGATAAAGAAAGAAAGAAAAAAATCGCAAGCAAACTGAAGCACATCTTCCTTCGCCCTTTTCCACTCCTCTCAGAAACACCATTGCTGTTTCTGGCGCCTCCAGGAACGAATCCGATGAAATGGGTATATTTCGTATATATGTATGAGTTTCTCTGTACTCTCGGTGGACGTGAATAAATAAAGAGCTTTTCGAAGAACGAAAAAGAAACGAAAATACTCTACTCCGCTATAAGTTCGACTATCTAGAATTCGCCATAAGAGACTATATAGAATTATATATTATAATAATAGTTAGATGAAAGAAAAAACGTCTGACGAATTATTCTTAATCCCTTTTATCGTATTTTTTGTACTTACAGATTCCATTATAAGTCTTTACTTCATACGAACGAAAAAATTAATGATACAATCATTAATCATTTCGTGGGAACAGAGGAAGTATAATTTCTGATTTAAATAGTTAATCTCTAAAGTAAATAGTTAAATAAGTAAACTACGTTCATATGGGAAATAGTTCTAACGATTTGTTAAATACTATAATTAAGCGAAATATTATAAATACTATAATTAGACACTTTATGAATTTAACCAGAAAACATTAGTACTTATTAATGAACATCGAACGAACGTTTAATATTGTACTTATAAATTAGTATAATTTAAATCAATAAATATTGAATTTATGTAGGATATTTATTATTTCAACGATTTATTCAATAAGTATCTAATAAGAGAGTCGGATTTGCAGATATTTCAATAAAGTAAAATACACGAGAGAAGGGGAATAAAAAAAGAAGAAAGAAAAAGAATAGATACAAAGAGACATGTCAAAATGAAAGGAATAACGCAAAGCAAAGGGGATGGAAGAGAACGTAAAGAGACTAGACGGAGGTAACATGTTCGCGATGTGTATCATGTGTACTTCGTAATTAGACTCACAAAGCTTTCGGGGAGGTATGTAGGAGGTCACAAATATAGCGCCGCAGACTGGTATGATGAAACGCAGCGTGTAAACCACAAACTGTACTAACGAATTTACCGATTCAGCCAGTGTAAGTCGACCAAATTACGAATCTACGCGTCGACAATGAAGGGAACGAGTTGCGAAAGATTAATGAAAAACATTTACTTCGCCTGGTAAAACCGTCTGAAGAATGGATGCGAAGTGAAAAAAGAGAGAGAGAGAGAGAGAGAGAGAGAGAGAAAGTGAAATAAAACAAAAAAAAAAAAAAAATGTTCCACCGTGATTAATTTCTTTATCGTTTTTTCTTTAAATTTTTTTCTCGTTACTTTTTCTTTCTTTTCTTTTTATAAATAGTATTAAATATCTATCTCTTATAAATTCGTTATATCTAAATAATATAAAGATAAAAAAATTAAATTAATTAATTGTAAGATTTTTGATAACGAATGGTACGATGAACTGCTTACGTCATAAAATAAAACTCTCTGGATGTCACCAGAGTTGTTTTAAATAAACTCCATGTTGCCCGGACAGAACGGTAGCTGCCAGTGACGCGAACTAGCCGTAAGATATAAAAGAGGGATTAACATTTAACGACTTCACCGTTTCACTGGCACCTACACAGACCGAACCGATTTGTGCTAGCGATGTAGTCGTAGTTACGCGTCGAGCGATAGAAGAAAACAGAGATAAAGAAAGAAAGATAAAGAGAAAGAGAGAGAGAGAGAGAGAGAGAGAGAGAGAGAGAGAGAGAGAGAGAGAGAGAAAGCATCGTTAGCGCGAGCTATCCGAGGGAGAGAAAACGAAGAAAAAACGAAAGAAAGAACAAGAGGAGTACGAGTTGTAATTCATAACATCGTAACCATTTTTTATCGTGACGACATTCGTGAGAAAGGGGAGATGAAAAGAAAGTAAACGCGATGCCGCAATCCATGTAAACGAGAAATTATGAGTGTGGTAAAAAGATAAACTATGGTTAATTGACGAACATACTCGAAATCATCTATATACTCTTTTATCTTTAGGCTTTAAGATCGAATAATAAAAAGGAAAAGGTAATTTAATGAAAATTTGTGAACAAGTTTATTCTGTTGAATATAGAACATTTGAAATAAATATCAATTGATAATTATATATATATATATTGTATATGTAATACATATATATATATATATATTTCTTATATTATTGAATTATTATTAACGATAATCGATAAAGAAATCACTGGCAAGTATGGAAATATGATAGCTATGATCTCAACCTCGTTACTCTAACGATATTTCTTTTTGAATTTACTAATATAATAGCCACGAAAATCACAAGGCAATATCTTTTTATACGCTACGTCGATTCATATATTTACATAGTAAATCATTAATGCTTAACGAGCGATTCTTATATTACGTAATGTTCTTCTCTTGTTGTTCGAGGATGTACCTACTAGAAGAAGAATCGGATCATTTTACGAGCCGCTCTATCGTTAAAAGCAAACAAGAGATAATAAATAATATAAAATATTCACGATAGGTAGAATATTTGTGAATAACATGAAAAATTATTGCGTATTGAGGATCAGAAATGTCCTCTGGTCATAATAAATCGGTATATGTGTATGCGTATACGTGTACCATATGACAAAGGCAATTTTAGAAAAGATGAAAATATTTAGAATGGGACCGGTCCATTGTACGACCGTATAGATATAATAAAACGGAGATAAATGCCGAACGAGAAAGGACGTAGTTATTCGTACATAAATTAGAAGTGTGAAATAAATACCAGCGGCCCGTTTAATTAAATTTTGTCTCATGATATATGTCCCGGTTATTACACACTGTTACTGCGAAAGCTCTCACGAATAAAATCATCTATTTATATATTTTGCAGAATTTAATGTCTTTGGGAAAAATAAAGTCTCGATTTTGACTTTAACTTCTAACAAACGAAATAGATCGTACTCTTTGATCGTACAATTCATTAAATAATAATTAAAATTAATTTATGTACCTTTTGTTCTGATCAAAGGGACGTCGAAACATCAACGAAAAAATGCGAGGGATAGAAAATTAGTTTAATACTTTTTCCTTGAAATCAGTTAAATTAGATCTAATTTATTAGTATTAATGTAAAAATTACTTCTATCTTTCAGATCCTCGTACGATTAACGATAACTGAAACACCGACAGTGCTTTTTTCTCAAGAGACTACTACGTGTGCGGAGCACATAATTTTCACTATAAACCCAAGTTATAGCGATAATACCCTTGGTACGGAAAAAAAGTATTAAATGAGGCGAAGGTAGACACTTTTGCTCTATCGTAAACGAAACGTCCAAAGAAATCGTCTTTACTCCACTGGTCTCATTTTCCTTTTTTCTCTTTCTCTTCTTCTTCTTTTTCTTTTAATTTAATCGCCATAAATGTTCCTTATTCTCATTCTAATTTTCTTCTGCCCTATATCTTTATTTCAATGTCAATTTGGCCAATCAGAATGTTAAAAATCAATGTATTTGTGAGGTATAGAACCAAATTTTCTTTATTTTCAATTTTTTTACTTAAGACATCGACACGGCCAAATGGAAACTACGAAGTAGTTAATTTTTTTTTTTTTTTTTTTTTTTTTTTTTTTTTTTAATAATAATCACTAGGAGATAGAAAAAATAGGGAAAGGGAGAAATAGAAGTTTCGTAGAACTCACAGTTTATGAGGTAGCCGAGAAATCAAGGAATTAAAATGCTAATGCAATATATGAAAGCAACTCGAAGCTTTCAACCAGCTCGAATATGTTAATTTTGTAAAAACTACTCACCACCGAGATCTGCAAAGAAGATTTCGCGGAGTGCTAGAAATTCTTCCTCCGGCGGTATATCAGCCCTTCCAAAGGAGTCGTTCTCCGGCCAGACTTCTCTGTAATATAATTTTGCTACATTTACTCGAGCATCTACTTTTATAAATAAGACGATAAGTGCATGACATTTCGTCTGATTTTATATTAATAAATCTTTATATACGTACTTTTTGATAACATTGAAAATTTCTGAAGATTATCAATAGAAGGAATAATATATTTATTGTAAAGCACGAAGAATATCGTACCCTTTAATTATCCTTCTAAATTATTCGATTTCATAGTCATATATTAATTTGTAACAAATGTCGCCATTTTCTAACCATCGATATTCGGAATGCACCGCGTAGTTAAAATCGTGGCATACCAAGCATATTACCATTCATCGTTATATGCATAAATGCCGTTAATAACAAGCGGTTACCAAATAATTGACTTACTATATGCTCATTCAACGTTCGATTACACTTCATCGCACCTTTTGGTTAAACGGATATGTATAATTGTTCGAATTAGTTTATGATAACTTGCAATCGGTCGTGTATACGTTTCACTCCGCGTAGAAGAATTTCAATATACGCGTTATGTATTAATAATTATAATATATATATATATATATATATATATATATATATATATAGAAAAAAAAAACTGTTTATATAGTATATTATTTAACGACGAAGTCGATGATAAATATATAGCTTACAAAGGTACATGTATGTACTTAGTTTAAACATCATACGTTATCGATAATACAATTATTTGTGTTAATTTGCTACGATCTAATTGCATCTCTAATACACGTCTGATACGTGATTGATAGGGCGTTACATACATTCATTTGAATAAATTACAATGCATTTGGGCGACACGTGCATCTATATACATATACTATATATAGATACAAATATATACATACAACATATACACATATATATATATATATGTGTAAACCTATACCTACATAATTTACGAATGTATCGACTCTGAATATACGTGTTAATACATTGTTATATATTATCAGCGAGGACCAAACTCTGCTATCTAGCGTAAGCATTATTTTTCTTTTCGTACTATAAAAAATATTTATAAAAGATCAATACTTTTTCTTAAGATCCTTCTCTATTTTTTTTTTTTATAATTATTGTTAAGCTTTTATTTTTTATTTTTTATTTTTCACAAAAAATTGATCGAACTTGTACGAGAATAAATTTTCAATTTCTTCTTTCTCTCTTATATTCTATGAATACTGAAACTAAATTCTTGATAGTATAATAGAGATCTCATACGTATACGTTATATGTATGTGTGTATATATATATATATATATATATATATATATATAATCTACGAATACGTGTTCGAAGCAAATACGGAAGAAGAAGATAATCAGGTGGCATGAGTTCTCGCTTAATACGAAGTAGTGGTTAGACGATCAAATAGAGCGTAAGCCATTTAACGCACACGACTTTCGTTATCTTCCGAGCAGAAATGTTTGCCACCCGAAAGTAGGAAATTCGAAGGTTAGAGAAGCCCAGAGCATACGTGAAAGGTCCCGTGAACATTGCCACGATCTACACCAAGGTCCAACTCCTTACGAGTCGAGTGGTTCGCACCCTCCGAGAATCGCACCCTCGGACATTCTCGCATTCCTGATGCTGCTTTAACCCCTCAACTTCTTTTCTTTTCTTTTTTCATCTTGACACTATTCCAGCTTTCATTGACTGTAGTGTTACCTTTCTTTTGATATATTATTTTCACTAAAGTGTCACTTGTTTTGATTAACACCAAAAATATTTGGATTACACGTATAAAAAAAGAAAACCGTTTTTATTTATTTATTTTTTTTTTTTTTTTCGAAAATAATTATCATAAAAAATCATTTTTCTTTTTTAATCGTCAATAATAATAAGATGTTTATTCGATGATTAGCAATATGATAAAATCTTACTCTGAAATATACAAATAATATTTAATCGCAATTTAAGTGTTAATATTTCAAAATGAGATAGTGAATTAATATCAAGCCTCCGAATGTTTTAAAATTGTAATCGTTAGATAAATAAATAGAGAGAGAAAATTTAACTAAATATTAAGATAGAGAAAACAAGGAGAATAAGAAAGGAGAATCTTTCCTCTTGAAAAAGGAATGCAGTTGCAATTCACCTTACGTGAGCATCTCCTCGAATTTATGGAGAAGCTTGTCGTTCGACACTAAGGCGATCGCTCACATCAAGATTTCATTCCATCTCCTATTCTCTTTTTCTCTCATTTTCTCTTTCTCTCTCTTTTTCTTTTTCTTTTCTATCTGTTTCTTTATTTTCGTATCGAGAAAGAATCGATATACAATAAATATTCAATTTCAAGAAAATCACAACGATTTCGTTAAAAATATTTCAAAGTTATTCGTGAAGGTTATCAAATACAACCTCACCCCAATTCTTTTCACCACAGATAAGAAGAAAGCAATCGATCATTTCTAATAAAAATCAGTAAACGAAAGAAGAGAGATAGAGAGATAGAGAAAGAGGAAAAGAAAGAGAGAGAGAGAGAGAGAGAGAGAATGAAGATTGAAAGAGAAAATGAAAAGAAAAGGAAGAGTGGGAGACATTGCAATTCCATAAAAGCTGAGAGAGATGTCGTACCGTTTTAGGAAGCTTCTATTCCTGTGAGAGCGAAGGAACATCGAGAGAAAGGTGAAAGTCTGCGTACGTGACTTGAGGACAAAGGTAAAATCACATCTTGGTAGAAGTCTCTGTAAAAGGGTATAGTTAATGGCGGAGCACTCTTAACCCTGACGCGCTCTCTGCTTGCTAGTGGAGATGGCTCTCCTAGAGAATTTCACTCGGCTTGAATTTTAATAAAAAAAAAAAAAAAAAAGGTGTAAAAGAAAGAGAAACTGAGAAAGAGAGATAGAGAAAGAAAGAATGAGAGAGAGAGAGAGAGAGAGAGAGAAACAGAGAAACTAGGGAAAAAAAATAGGAAAGAAAAAGGAAAAGGAAAATAATGAAAGATAAGAGACGAGACGAGACGTCTTATACCAAGAAATATACCGAAAGTCGAAATGAAAGCATCGTGGAAAAAGAAAAAAGTCAGAGAGACGTGAATCAAGGATAAAGACGCGACATCAGATTTGCCTCGAGGATACATCCATTTTGTACCAAGGAAAATTCTTACGCTACTGTTACTCTTTCCGCCACGATTTTCCGAGTCTTTATTTTCACAATGTACGAAGCAAGTGAAATAGAAACAAGCGATCTCATCTAATCTTTTACGTATGCACGATAAATATCGTTTGATATCGAATGCAGCGACATTATAATTGAGTCACTGACAATGTAAAAAGAAAAAAAAAAAAGAGAAAAAGTAAAAAATTATTAAAAAAAAAAATTTCATATAAAATGCACAAGTAAATATCTAATAAGCAATATATATATATATATATATATATATATATATATATATATATATAAGAGAAAAAAAAATTTAATTATCTCGCGAGAAGATACGATTACGATATGTATCAACGAGTTTCGAGCTATCGACTTTAAGGATTTAAGAGGATTGATTCTCGTACAAATTTTGTTCTGAAGAATAAAATCAGACGAACGATTCGTTTCGTTTACATGAGAGGAGACACGTAATCCGTTATATACTGAGCTGTCGCGTGGGTCAGAGAGCCCTACTAGGTACTTGGGGAAGCTTTTAGAAAGTGCGAAATCCCCAGGTCGAGGGTGAATCCAATAAGCGGACATTGCGAAGCTTCCGCAGGTGGCGAGTAGGAGAAGGTACCGGTAGAGGTGAAGATGGTACTAGTGATGGAAGTTATGGTGGTATAGGATGAAACGTAAGGGAGAAAAGAGGAACACAAGAGTGAGGACACATTCTCCGTGGTTGAAGAAGTGGCTCGTATAGCGAGCTTCTGCTGGTGGCTTTCTGAATAGAAATCCACCACCATACAATCCCCATTATCCTTCGATTTGAAGTTTCACGACAAAGGAATCTCTCTCTTTCTCTTTCTTTCTCTTTCTCTCTCTCAGTAAAGGCGCTATTCTAAAACGCCAACGCCACTGATTTTGCATGGAATCGAACGAATAATTTTGGTATTGCCCGTGGCTGACAGCACGTGAAAGTCCACTCCTCTATTATTATCTATTTTACGCATCAACGTAATCGATAGAACAGAGCGAACAAATCGAGAATAACGATTGATGATGAATAAACGATTAAAACATTTCAAGATAGGAATTAGTATGAAATTTGCATATTAAATTTACATATTCTTAAAGAATCAAATCTATTTTATTAACGAAGAATATCTTATATTTAAATCGTACTTCGTAATTTTTTATTAGCCGTAATATGAGTATGTAAATACGAGATAGGTAATATAAATATAGAAAATATTTCTATAATTGGAAATTCAAACGTTAGAGAAAAACGTGGATAGATATTAAACCTATGCGAAATATATTTGATATTCGTTTTTTCTCATTCGTTTCATCAGTTCATCGAACGAACAGGATATCCGAGGATTTGTATATTTGTTCTTGAATATCCTGTAGGGGAGAGAACGTCTGGAATGAATATATGTTATGTTGTATGTATATGTACAATTGTATGTGTATATCGATTGCCGTAATATTCATGTAACATTGTGAATGTGTTATTAATATTGCCCGCGCCTTACTCCGATTACAGAAGGGTCGGTCAACAGACTGTCATTTCCTTTTATCCTACTATGTGCACAAGGTCGCCATGGATCGTCTCTTTCCCATTATATACTAGCAGCGCTAAATCTTATCTCTCATAAACTGGACAAGAGAATATTGCAAAGGATCTCTTCGAGCGATATAGCAACGATCTTAGATGGAACAAATTGCATGGTGAAGTATAAAAGGATAGTACTTTCGAAACATGTTATGACATATAATGTCATCGAAAAAGAACATTCGTCGCATTATAAAAAAAAAAAAAAAAAAAAAAAAAAAAAGGAAGAAAAGAAAAAAAATCAAAAAAGAAAAAAAAAAGAAAAATTTATCATACGAGGTTAAAAACTAACAACTTCATGTCAAACTTTCGATACAACATAAGTACCTCCAACTTGACCTGTTCTTCCAAAACCATTTCGTTAGAAAATTATTATTCCATCAGAAATGGTTCTTCAGTATAAAACGAAACCATGAGATGAAGGTACCAAAAGGATAGTTCCGGGAAGTATAACCGTGCTTCAATTCAGGAGCTGTTTCGATAGTAGCTTCCCTATTCTACACTCGGTATCTACAAAGTAACTTAGTTGTTGTTCCATCAGACGAGTTACTTTTCTACAAAACGAAACCACGATGTTAGAATAGTTTCTCAAGTATGACGATGGGGTCATATTCGAGAGTCGATCCAATACAGACAGGCCTATTCCACGTAAGGGAATTTATTTTTCCGAAGATAGGAAAGAAATAAAAGTTATGATAAAATAAAATAAGTCTCTAAAGATAAAGAGAAATTAACATCGGTATAAATCAATAGTACGGAACAAAAGAAACTCTTTCTGTTCGTTGACGATTTCGTCCGCAAAGAATAGCTTTCACGAGACAGTCGGAACGACGATTAAGCTTTCGAGGTGGAAGGGTAACCGAGGTGGAAGATAGAAACAAGTTGGCGAAGGGACACACGGGCGCATTTGTAGACGGAGAACTTCAAAGACCTGGATGGGTACCACCAATTCACCTCGATGAACCGCCGTATACTCTCGCGTTACAAGAGCCGTGCATCCCTTTAAGATTTAATGTAATGTAAATATCTGTGGCAGTGTAAACGCTCGACTGTTCGTTGCTTAATTGCCCGGGTGATCGAAAAGAGCGAACGTTGAGAGAGTCTGAAGGGTTCGATAAAACAAGCGAAAGGATAGAGAAAGAAAAAAAGAGAGAGGGAGAGAGAGAGAGAGAGAGAGAGAGACAGAGAGAGAGAGAAAATAACAGAGAGGAAGAAAGAAAAAGATAAAGAGAGAAAATTGACGAATAATTCGGTCTAGATATTAGGATTAAATAATCATGATAGTTTGAACGTAAATTTATCTCTTTTGGACGTGAAACATTATGTTAACAAGGCGAAGATAATTTCACTTATTATATCGTTCGATGTAAGAATTATGATTTAACGAAAAAAAAATACGATTTTAGTGCACTGCCACATTCAAAAGGCTATGCAAATACTTCCGCTTATTTTATGCATTCGCCTAATGTACTTGAAAAAGGTGAGAGAAAGGTAGAGGGACAGCCTTGAAAAATAAGATTATGTTAGCTGAGGAGTCCATGTAAATTTTGCTACGAACTTCATGCAAATCAGGTGCCTAAACTTTGGAGGGGAGAAGAAAAAGGAAAAGAAAAGGAAGAAAAAAAAAAAAAAAAATGAAAAAGAAAAAAGATTCGAAGGGAGATTATATTCCGCGCGAGGCTTCGCACATAAATAACCCGATAAAGAGTTTCGCGTCTCTCGTTCGCTTTTGTTCTCTTCTTTCTCATTCTCTTTGTCCCCCCTAAACCTTCGATTCGCGAGAGATTTTTGAGGCTGCGTTTACGCCGGTATTAAAAACTATTCGGGAGTCCGGGCAAAGAAGAAAAGCTTAAATGGAGGAAGCACAAAAGGCTTTGGCGTGAATTTATTCGAGCACGGTCGTCGCCCTAGCTGCGTTTCAAACGGCGGTCAAAAATTCATCGGTTGTACAAGAATAAATCCCAACTTTTCGTTCACTTTCTAACCCCATTACACCGAAGTCCATTGTTTGTTAAAACAAAGCATCCACGAGGTCGGCTTCCCCGCAACATCGAGGTTACTCCGAGCCATCTACCGTCGCAGTATATTGTGCTTTGCTGAAAAAAGACGAGGGTTTCTAACAAAGAAAAAGGTAGTGGGCTTTTTCCTGAATACATTAGAAGACAAGTCGCGCCTCGCGTCACCACGTGAATTCACGATTATATGCTCTAATTGGTCTGACGTTACTCTCAGATGACGGAGAACCTCTTTTATCGTAAACCCCAGAAGGCAAGAATTCGTATGAAAAAAATTCCATAAAACGCGTGCGAAAAATTCCAATTGTCCACAGAAAACATTAAGTACGAAGATTTTATAATAAATGAATTTTTTTTTTTGTTTTTTTCTTTTGTTTTTTTTTTTTTTTTTTTTTTTTTTTTTTATATTAAAAGTAAACATTTTAACGGCATTGTTGTATTGTCATCATAGCTTATATAATTATAAGCATATAACATTTGAAAATATTAAAACAAAAAAAAATCCTTACCGGCAAGCTCGCAAAAGTCCAACAGCATTCTCAAAGTGCTTCAATCGTAATAGTTTTTGTATTTTCTTCATTGCATCACTCCTAGAAACAAGTTCGATAGTTTTCCCATAAAATTAAACGAAAAAGGATTTCTTTTACAGTCGTCGAATAAGAATTAAAATATCGTTGTAAGATAATTAAGAAAAAAGTGGATATACTTTTGATCGTCGACAGGTGTATCAAGTGTTGCATCAAATGGCATCATTTCCGGCATTGAGCCTCCATCTTGCATCACCACAGATAATTCCGGTGCCAGATCGTCCCAACGATCTTCTAAGCTCGGGTTAGGCGCTTCTTCTTTCCGCGATACAGCTAGAAAAGTTTGAAAGAAAATATTAAAGAGAAAAATAAACGAGAGAACGACTTTAACCGGCACAAACTCTGTACAAATTCTCTACATCTTACATTTCTGCTTTCTACTTTTGTGTCGCTTCTTCTTCAACTTCTGCACGATGAGACTTCGTTGTCCCTTGGCGCAAAACTGTTCCAACATCTTTAGAAAAATGTGGGTGGTCGTTACTAGGTCGATCAGGTATTTCCTGCAAACGCGAGATTAAACAACTTATTTCTTGAGATTCTCCTTGGGATTTTGCGTTACCGAGATAACGAGATCTTTTGCAAGCTGACACAATGCTAAATAAGATGTCTCGCAGGTAACCTAGTTCTTGCGATTCACATCCTTAAAACGGAATTCTCGTCTTACGTTTAAAGAAGTGGAAATGGTACTTGTACAATAATGATCGCACTGTATATGCGCTTGACTTAAAGAAATAAAATGACTAAAATAGATAATTGAACGAAGAAAAGACAAAGCTGATGATTCGATAAATTCTCGAAATCATTTCGATGTTCATTTTAAAGAAAACTTCTCGAATGGTATATACTGCGAGTAGTTTTATTAGATATAGAATATCGGTGAGTCTTTGAGACAATGAGCATAAACAACACGGGCAAACAATGCGACAACAATGTTAGCCGTCAAGAGTGGCAACAGTAACGGTTAATTTATCAATTTATACTCTAACGGGGTGCTGCCGGGAAAGTTTGACAGAGTCTTCGGAACTATGTTTTCCTCAGCATCGTCGAGACGTCAAAGCGACGAGACGATATCGCGGTGGTACACCGCGGCGCCCTTACATTTCCGTCGTGGAAATCCCAGGAAAAGCCGTCAAACTCATAGCAACTTGAACACCCACCGCCTTTCCCCATTTCGCTTGGCCGGAAGGTCGATAAAAGTTGTTTATTCCGGCAAGAAACGAAGAAAAAGTGGGAAGAGAAGAGCTATTCGGTAGAGAAGAGAAAGGATAGGGGATGAGAATCGGTGAAAAGGAGAAAAGAAATAGCCAAAAAAGGATAGAGTTGCGTTAGTAGAAGTGGATGGAAAAAAAAAAGAAAAAAGAAAAAAAGAAAAGAGGATGAAGAGGCAGGCATGGCAAAGAAGTCGATCGATTGATCTGAAAGTGAATCAATCTGTCTGCGATAGATAAAACTTTCGGTAAACAGTTCTTCTTTTTTTCTTTTTCTTTTTTCTTTTTTTTTTTCGTTCGACAATACCAGGCAACCAGGCAAATCGATAAGAGTCGGCTCGATGTCGAGAGACACGAACAAGATAAGTATGCCGACGGACGTAACGCCTTTCGCGTAAAATCGAGAACAGGCAAGAAGCGAGAGATTCGTTGAAAATCAAAGAGAAAATATATTTAAGTTTGGAGAACTCGACGGGCCAAGTACTCGTCGTTCGCTCCCCCGCGTTTCTCAAACTTTTCAATCTCGTTACTGTCTCAGAACTTGGCAGACCATTTGAAACTTATTAATTACTTCTGCCAAGTTTTTACTGTCGCGTAATTTTAATTACGGAACGTAAGCTCTAAGACCGACTAATGACGCTGAGTCGTTTGGTTACCAGCGCTTCGTTTTTACTCCTCCCTGATCGATCAAACGTTATAATACGACTGCGTATATTATTTTAACGATGTAAATGTTATTCAAATTATCGCACTGACGTTGTAAACACGATACAAGAATAATTCTTTACTAACCGTGACATTTTACGTTCATCGAAGTTGAGAAGCTGAGAGAGTATCGTTTCCCGATATTCCGGGACATAAAACACGTTGCTTTTAATGACCTTACTAGATTCTCTTATATCTTGATCCGGACTTTTATCCATCGCCATTAAGGTATGAAGGAGTTCCTAAAATATTATACGTCATTTCAACAATTCCATCGATCATTCCTTCCCTCATATACTTTCCTCACCTTATATGCTTTCAAAGCCAAATGCAATCTGTGAGACCATATCGGTATCCTCACCTTATCGGTAACGATCATCTCATAATACTGATTCATTTGTCTTTGTATTATATAAAATATTTCCGTGGATATCGTTTCGCTATGAAAAAAAAAAAAAGAAAAAGTCAAATAAAATCATATTCTATCCGTCATAGATTTATTCATAAAAAAAAAAAAGATAAAATAAGAAAAAAAAAAATAACATATTTTCGAGTCACGAAAAGTCTTTTTTTTTTTTCGAAAAAAAAAAAAAAAGAAAAAACAAACGAAAGTGAATTTGCACGTACACACAAATTGATCGCATATGAAACCTCTGACAAACTTTAAGCTTCAAAGCGCACACTGCTTAAATCGAAAATAAGATGAGTTAAAGAGAATGATAGATAGATAGATAAAAAGAACGAGAGAGACAGAGAGAGAGAGTGTATGTGTGTGTATGTGTAAATACATATGGGTACGTATATACAGTCACGAGAACTGAGAACTAGAAAGTGCACTTCGTACAGACGCATCCAAAAAAGCGACGATGCGTAAAACGAGTTCGGAAACTCGTTCTCCCACCGTTTATATCGAACAGCAGCTACTCCGCAACGAACGAGAGGGATATCCGTGACCTTCGGTTTACCGAAAATAAAGTCATCTACTTCCTCTCTCTTTCTCTCTTTCTCTCTCTCTCTCTCTCTCTCTCTCTCTCTCTCTCTCTCTCTCTCTTATTTACTCGTTAATGCACCTTCAACTTACCTCACATATTTTACTTGAAACTTGTAACATCGATTAAATTCCATAAAAAAACGTAATGCCCAGAGATAACAACTGCTCTCCGGTGAATCACATTGAACGTCACTGATAACGCAGGACTTCGTGTGTTTCATTACTGGATTGTATACACCATTAAGAAATTCCACGCAAAATTCTTTCAAAAAAAGTCTTACGCTTAATGCTGATCTTCGTTCGTTCATTGAATCCCGCATCGCCAATTTGTTCTTCGGTTTCTTTACTTTCGTCTGTTGAAAATAAAAAATTCGTAAGTTCATTTCGAAATTCCAACGTTTCGAAGAAGGATCGTAAAGAAAATTTGCGAAGCACGTAGAAATGTGATGTAATGTATATAAAAAGAAGTAAATGGCATCGTTCTGTCGTAATGGCATGATCTAAGCACGTTAAAAAGAGGAGAAAAAGACCGAGCGAAGTGGATGTAAGAAGAGTGTAAAAGTCCTGCATAATAGGTCTTACCGGCACCTAGCTAGAATGATGCTTTCAAACACCCATGAACTAACCCATGGACGTGAGCTACGAGCAAATTTATGACGGTACATAATGAAAACGTGGCACGTGGATACCAGGAAAAGTTTTGCTGTTCTCGAAGACTCGGAGATAGGATAGAAGAGGGGTAATAGTAACGTGAGAGAAAGTGAGAAAGAGAGAGAGAGAAAGAGAGAGAGAGAGAGAGAGAGAGAGAGAGAGAGAGAGAAAGAAAAGGATAGCACTTCGCGCAGTAAAAGAGGGTAGAGACGCAATCTAAACGCAAGAGGATGGAGACAGAAGAAGCCGAGTTTTAAGGAGGGTAAGAGAGAAGAACAGCTGACCCACTTTTAAATGCTTCAAAGTGCCATTAAGAATAGGCCGAACTCTAATTACGCAAGGATAACTCTAATTAACAAGCGTATTTTCATTCGAATCCGAACGAGCTCTTCTCACTTACTCCGTTAATGAAAACTAACGCGAAAAGCCACCTGCCTAATTGAATAAGCCATTTTCTTTACGCGATTTCATTACCTCTGACTTTTTCTATCCCTTTATTATATTTTCTTTTCTTTTTTCCTTTTATACGAGATAAGTTTTATAGTCGAACAAAAGGAAGAACAAAAAAAAAAAAAAAAAAGAAAGAAAGAAAAACAAAAAAAAGAAAAACAAAAAAAAGAAAAAAAAAAAAGAAAAAAAGCACAAACACACACATAGAAAAAGCATCGATCTGTAACATTTCTAAAACACGTATAATGGCTTGCATTTCTTCTTACCTTTTGGGAATTGAACTCGAGTGCCTCGACTTTTTCATAAGGTTTGTGACATAACATTTGATTATCTCCGATTGCCTTCATATTTTGTACCACGTAAGTACCGCCAAAACGTGAATGCCTGGGAAAAATGTTCAAATAACATAAATATTCTAAATTTTAAATGTGTGTGTGTGTGTGTGTGTGTGTGTATGTATTTACGTTATTTCATGAAAATTTACGAGCACGATATGAAACGATAAAAGTATCAAAACGTATTGTTACTTTTTATCGATGTGAAAAGTATATATTATTTATGCTTGTACAAAATGTCATTCCATAGAAAAGGCTCATATAGAAAAGGCAGGAATAAATGGATACATTTGAGGTAAGAACTTCTCCGAGAAGAGACAGAGTGGATACGGCAACTTTCAATCTCTGATTGAAGATAGAACCCAGTACTCGATTCCAAGTTCCTAAGTAAAAGAGAGCTTATCATTCAAATCCAATTTTATCCATAACTCCTGAAAATCCAATCAATGGAATAGAAGACGGCTGTCATCGGCAGATAGTTTCTTAAATGACGAAGGCAGCCTCCTTCACTTTCTCCTATTTCGCGGCTCTCTTTCTTTCTCTCATTCCCTCCCTGTTAACTTCTCGCACTCAATTCCTCTTTCCTTTTTCCTTTACAACTACCCCCCTTTCCCCCTTCCCATACTCTATCTACGAATTCATTTACACGGTATTTCTACCCGTACCATTTTCCAATCGTCGATTAAATTTTTCAAACTACAATATGCGGAAAGATTGATGCTGAATTTGGACCATTCGTGATATTAAACCAGGCCATTCGAGAAATTCATTGTTCGAAAGTAAATAATTGAGAAAACAAAATGAAAATTTTTTTTCGTCAAAAAATATATGTGAATAATAATTTACAAGTAATATTAATTTACAAGTACTTTTAGTGAACGAGTATGTACTGTGTTAACATTAAAATATATTTAACAAATAAATAGAAAATAATATTGAAAAAAAGAAAAAAAAAGAAAAAGAAAAAGAAGATATAGAATCACCATATATCTTAGAATTCGACTTATCCATACATCGATCCCATTTGCGCGTCGTACAGTCGACTTTTACCCCCTTAACCCCGAAGACTCACGAAACAAGAGTAAAAAAAAAAAGAAGGAACTCCAGGATGGGCTTGCGTCTCGATTCTGCTGCTCCTGACTCGTAGCTCGGTCGCTTTATCGTTTTCCGATCGACTTATCCCAACCTTCGACCATGGGAAAGGGGAGAAAGATAAAATAAAAAGAAAAGAAGAAGCGAATTTTTTTCACCCAACCCCCATTTCCTTTCAAGTCGCAAAAAGCATTTCGCGTTGAGCACACGGCCTTGCGAGAATGGAAGAAAGCAAGAGAGTGAGAAATGTATATATGTGTATGTGTATGTAGCTGTGTGTGTGTATGAGAGGGTGGCCTGAACGAAGAAGGAGCTCGTTACTAGAATACAGCTCGCTTCTTCCCAACAAGTGGATAAAAGCCTTCTATTCGCGCGCGTTCAAACCCGGCAGTCCTATCTTAAAAACTAGGTCATATTCATTACAACATATGCGTCGTCATCGTCGTCGTCGCCATAGTGTGAGAGAAGCAACACTAGCCGGAGCAACATGAGTAAGAGAACGATCGCGATTCAACCTAAAAGATATCCGGTGTTGAGTAGCGTAGTCATCAGAAAGTCAGCCTCTACATGCTTTTCTCACATAGCATTTATACCTTCTCGGCACTTATACTCGTTGGAACTCGACCGTTAAAATGAAAACAACTTATGAGAGAACATTCAAACTTCTGAATCGGGATTTTTACAAAATCGTGTTTTAAATGAAATCAACAGTCGAATAATATGATACATATGAAATAATTTAATATAGTCTATAATATTAGATGTTTTCTAAACAAATTCCTTTTTTTTTCTTTTAATTCGATTTGAAAAGTTAATTATCATTTTACTTTCATATTAATGGTTTTAAATCGAAAAAAAAGAACTTCTTTCTTTTATTTCATTGAGTTCCAGCAGAAATTAAAACTAAACTCGATTAGACATCACAATTCCAATTTCAAGGCAATTTACTGAAAAAAAATAAAAAAAAAAAAAAAAGAAAGGACTACAACAGTGCTGGCTAGAAACGCTTAATATTTTATAGTCTTTGTATATTCAATTCCTTATTTCATTTGAAAATGTTTTCAAATGTAAAAATCTCAGATTCATAAGTCTGAATGTCCCCTTGTCAGAGCCAGAAGCGGTAGAATGCGCATAGTGCAGTTCAACATGTCGAGTCTGGAATCTTCTCGGTTTAATACATCACCGTTTCGTGCTCGCACACACGATGGAATGAATGAAATGAATTGACGAAAAAAACGTGACACCCTATATCGGTATCTATAAAAAATGAATCGCCATGAAAGAAAATACATCGTGTAAAGATTTTTAAGAAACGCGACGTTAAATGTATTGAAAGTACAGAATGATTTAATAATCTCGACTTGATATTTTAATATAACGTGTTGATAAAAAAAAAAAAAGAAAAGAAAAAAAAAATAACAACAAGAATAAGAATTTCAGAATTATGAATAGGAACGAGAAATCGGATTACGTACAATTTAGAGCATAAAATTAGAGAATCGCCGCGAGATTTGTAAAAAAGATATTCCTTGACGATTTCGAGTGTCATTCAAGGAAAAATTAAGGAATCATAAGAAAACGAGAGGATTTTGTTTAAATTAATATGACATGAATTTAATAGCGAGCTTGGAGCTTTTTATTGCATGCAGAATTCTGAAAGGTTCGCTTGAAAAGCTTTAAGAAGATGGGAGATATGAAAGCGATAAAAATCTGACCCAAATAAGAAGATAAGATCTACGAAGGTGTGATCTTAAAATTTTATTCATACGGTTATATGTTTTTCCATGTTATGTTGTTAATTATAAGTTTATAAATAAATGGGTCACGAGTGAACTAAGAACTCCACTCAAAGTCGAATTCTCACATTTCTAAGCAGTCTAAGACACTATCTTATTTTTTTTGTAACATTTTATAATGTTTATATAATAATTAACCTTACCTAGCACCAGCGTACTTCTTTAATTTTTCAAATTTTTCCAATCTTTCTTTCTGTCGTATAGATAGTAATTGTGCTTCATCCTTTTCCTTTTCTATTGTACTACGCTGCAAACCTGCTGATGCCAATTGACTTGCACTTTGATCACGTAACATTAATGATATGATCTATAAAAGTATATATTAAATATCAGAATACAATTTTATAATTTTAATATTTTGGTCTGAAGTTTATAATGTATACCTCTAAAATTTGCATATGATATTGTTGTTCTTTAGCACTACTTGCAATAAAGAGTAATATGTCTACAATACCAGATGCATGAAGTGCGAATAATACCTGTAAATAACAAATATCTTGTAAAATAACTCCTTCAATTATAATAAAAAAAAAAAAAAACAATATAATCAAATAAGTTACCTGATCATGAACCGTAGCATCATTATCAGGACGCTTTTCATTTTCATCAGGAGGAATTTGAAGTATATTTCTGATTAATGCTAAAATTCTTTCAACAATCATTTCATTCTCTTCCCCTCTTTCCATATTATCCTATCATAATAATTAAATTTTTAAAAGAACTTATTCTAAATGAATATTTTCTAGTGATAGCTTCAAAATTAAAACTTACAATACTAAAGATTGAGGTCAAGCGATTATTAACTATTGTCCATACTTGATCATCTGCTAAAGCCACTTTATAACTTTGCAGATGTGATATTATTTGTAAATAGAAACTACGCATAGTCTTCTCCATAGGTATTTGTTCATTATAAATTAATAAAGCAGGACTTGTTAAATTAATAATTAACCTAATAAATATGAAGTTTACATACAAATATTATATACATATAATTATGCTTGTTATTTAAACCTATATATCAAAACTTGCCTTAATAACACATCCCATAATTCAAGTTTATCAAAGTGTTGTATAAAAATTCTTATGAGATCAGATTGAAGTAATTTTGCCTGGCCAAGATAACGACGTATGGTATGAACATCGTCATCCCTTTTTAAGTATTTTATCAAATCCTTTATAACATCTATAACATATTAAAAATAAGATCTCCATCATGTCATCATTATTAACTTATATCTAACCAGCTCACCTAGACAATGTTTATCCAAATAATACTTTTTTCCATCGTAATAGCCCAATGCAGCACAAGTGGCTGCTAATTCAGCAGATATATAATCTGCCATTATTGCATTAGAATGTTTTTAAACCAACTGCAGCAAGTAATATTAATAGAATGATCATCCAGCTAAATATATTTTAAAAAATGGTTATTACAATCAAATCTAAATAAATTAGATTCAAGAAGAATATGTATAATGTTTATGAGGATAAAAGTTTACTTTATCAGATCTTTTTTTTATTTACTATATATTTTTTACATACTTGCTATACCTTGAAATATGAATATTCCGGTTTTAGAGGTTAGAAACTCCAAAATAGTGCACGTTGTAGGAAAAAATTCTAACAATGAACTATTTTTATTAAACGAAAACACTGCTGTATATCAATAAACAACAAAATAACTATTTAATCATTAAAATAACACTTAAATAACTTTGTTACAATATTATACTTATGCGATACATATATTCAAAGCAACAGGTGAAAAAGCGCGCGAAAATTTACTGCAGCGCGCGATCGAGTAACAAAGAGTAGCCAATCAGAAAGCGAATAACAAATGAATCTTTGAAAACAAAATATGAACACTGCATAATAAATGTTCTTTCTTTTTTTTTTTTTAATTTTTAATTGGTAAACGCCATTGTCTGCTAATTATTAAATTTCTTATTCGCATTAAATGATGAATTAAAAAATTCAAGGAATATTTTCAAAATTAACTTTTAACCTGATTCAATCAATTGAAAATATAACAGTTATATAAGCTCTCTCTCTCTCTCTCTCTCTCTCTCTCTCTCTCTCTCTCTCTCTCTTTCTCTTTCTCTCTCAGTTATTTAGAATTTAGATATGTCTTTTTCGTTGAATTTAGATATTCCTATTCGTTTCTGTTAAATCTCGTTCAGAAAAGAGAAGTAGGTTAAACAAGGAAGGTAATGAAAATCGATATTTCAATCGATAGGAAAGTTCTTCGAAGCGAATACAAACGTGAATGCAATCATGGCATTACTTTTTGATCGATCGATCCGTGAGATTTCGTATTCCGAACTAATGCAGGAAGCAAAAGTTTCAAAACGATAAAAATAAGTTCTCTATCATTCCAATAATGGTTTCATTAAACCTTCCCTTTTTTTTGTAAATTTATTAAGTAAATGTCTTAATGAATTAATAAACGTTTCTCTCGCGAATCAACAAGGCTAAGTTCAAAATAATTAAACATGAACGGATCTAATCCTTTCAATGAAATTCATTTATCAATGTCGACGAAAAGTATACTACGTTAAATGTAATAATATACGCAAATAAAAATAACAAATAACTTTACATTCGTTTTGTAATAATATATACACACGTATATATATATATATATATATATATATATATATATATATATATATATGATAAATCGCGAGTTTGATAATCTTACAAAGAATAATAGTCATACGAAACTACGTACATCGGCTTTTGGTTTGGAGAGAGTTATCGAAAGACTTTTAGCGTATAATTTATAGCAGTTTTAAAACACCTTAGTTTATACGCCATGTGTCAGAGAAAAAAGTGAACTTTATATACGAGCAAGCTAGGGAAAAAAAAAGTCAATTTTTATGATATAAAACTCAAGTTTTTCACTATGACCGTTTGATTTCTTTTTATATAAACTTTTTAAATGCAACATTTCAGTGATACATATCATGGAAAGAATAAGGATATATAAATGATTTGAGAAGGATTAATATCTTTCTTTAAGTTTTACGTGTATTATAGTGATTTGATATCGTTCGTCCACCATCCAATAAATCTCTAGAGAAATAGACAGGAAAAGCATGACTCTCTTGTGGATACAAGACTAAAAGTTATTGTCGCATTGTAACTTTGAATTCGTGCAAAGCTTGCACTAGTAGAATTACCAGTGAATCGATTTGCACGAATGCATCGACCATTCATCCATAAAAATTTATTCTTCCAATTACGGAATATAAATGGGATTTACATGTATGCATTGAATGTCACAAACCCAATGTTGGTTTTTCTATTGTTGCATATGCCAAAGATATTTTATTAAATTTATTTATACAAAGAATGAAATATAAAATAACATTTTCAATTACTTATTATTTATATAATAATATCTAAAATTTTATTATATATAAATATTATATATGTACATATATATATATATATATATATGCGTAATAAAATCATACAAGCACTTTGACTTTTCACAAATGAACTTTCATCATACTAATGTTTATTTAATGTAATATAACCAGTAGAACTTTGGTTACTTCGGATAATATCAACAAGAACCATACATTCTCTCTGTCTCGTATACTCTCTACAATGATCGATACCTAAGAAGTTCTCATCGATTATTATCAAAACTACTACTAGGAGGTCGAAACTTGTCAGCATATAACGTGTAGCTTTCAACTAATAAATGCAGCAGCAGCCCAGGAAGAAAGTTACAATTTATTTTCCTCCATCGAGAAGTCAAGAATATCTCAATGAAAAATCTAAAGAGATTCATCCCTCATCTCTTCGTATCTCTTCTTCTCTCATCTTTTCCTTACTTATACTGTCCTCGATTGCGAATTTGTTTCGTCAAGCGAGGACGTGCCCATCAAAGAGGACGCTTTTTCTATCGTTTTTTTTCTTCTTTCTTTTTTTTTTCTTTCTTTTTTTTTCATCTCCCCGTCTAGTCAACATGAAAGAGAGGAGGAGGGGGGATCAAGGATCTCTATTATTTCGCTATAATACAAGTCTACGTCTTCGATGAGCAATCTGCTTGAGTAGACATTGTCCACAAAAGAGGAAAATAAAGCCATAAATCCAATTCCGTCGTAAGGAAAAAAGATCGATGAGAAAAGTCAGGAGTGCGATAAACGAAGAAAAGAAGTTACAAACGGTAAAGGGAAAAAGGGATGTAGAAATAGAGATATAGAGAAACATAAAATGAGAGAAAGAGAGAGAGAGAGAGAGAGAGAGAGAGAGAGAGAGAGAAAAGGATGGCGAATAGTAGAGGGCGAACGATGCGAGAAATCGAAAACAATGGTCATGGCAGAACCGCGAGAAGGACGATGAAGCTGGTGTCCGAGAGTAGTGTAGGACAAACAAGCGATGACCAATCAATATCAACGAGAGTATATATATGTATATCTAGGTCATTGGGTTATCCGATGAAATCGTTGGCACCTGTTCGCTGATTTAACTCGTCCCATACGTCCATGTAGTTTTTTATTCTTCTCCATTTTTTTCTCACCTTTTGCGCGTTTCCTATCACACACGAAACGAACGAGAACACATTACATATATTATTTTCGTTAGAACAAATTTATAAATCTATACGGTGACTCGTAACATATAATCGTAATTTATTCTTGTAAATTAATTAAATTTCTTAAATTGCCTTTATCATACCTCACTTATTAAAGTTCGACGTATCTATAGTAATTACGAACGATTTTAAAGAAGGAAGAAAATAAAAGAAAAAAGAAAAAAGAAACAAAATAACCTTCCAACGATATCGATGATTTATTTCTGAACACCCTGTATACTTTCTCGATCGTTTCCTAACAACGTATGACCGCGCGTAATCGTCTACACAGAGCGCATACGAGTGCACCCCAGCGAATTTCACAGACCGAGAAAAATCATAGCGAATTTCCTGCGGTGAGACGACCGAATCGATTGCGCCGACCTCGTGAAAGTAATTTCTGTTCTCTGCTCTCTTCTCCCTTTCTTTATCCCTTATTCTTCTTTTTTCTTCTTTTTCCTTTTCTCTCTCTCTCTCTCTCTCTCTCTCTCTCTCTCTCTTTATTGTTTCTTTTTTCATCCGTGGAATTTGATAATATATGAGATAGATTTTTTATTTTTTTTTTCTGGCCCCACGAAATGACTTTTCACGTTCGTACGAACGTAATTGTGAATTATTAATATATATATATATATATATATATATATATATATATATATATATATGTTACGTATCGAAAATTTATTAAGATTCATATCTAATGAGAATTTTATATAATAATCGATCGACTCATTCATCATCTTTGTCGTCTTTTAATGGTCAATAACGTCATATTCACCATGAAGAATCAGCATACGTCAAACCAACCGGTTATTATTTGTGCGAGATAATTAGAGATAACAGGCGTGTTTGCGGTTCATAGTTCAAATACGCATGCCGATCCTGATGTTTGAATTTATACGAGCGCATGTACGTTCATATACAGAGAGAAAGCAAGTTTCCGAGATGAGTAACGGGAATATGAAGAAGAAACAAAAAGATAGAAAATAAAAAAAAAAAAAAAGAAACATTGAATGAATGAATGAATATATTATACTATTTGATTGTAAATTAATCATTCAATTTTTTTTTATCTATTTCAGAGTGTTATTCATTTTAATGAAAAATTCTATTTTAATTAATTTTAACAAATTTTCTAAATAGCGTTTAATTGAAATTCGAATGAAATATTTATCAGCGTAAATTTACAATAACAATGTATATGTATACGCAAGTGGCCAGTATAACAATCGCAATAAATAATGACGAATTATGAAAATATACATTTAAAACAATCATGTTCTTAATAAGAAGAAATTATGACAAAAAAGAATATATATATTTTATAATTAAAGCATAGAATAGCCTTCTTAAGGATAATTTAATATATTTTTAAATATTACATATAACATTATTTGCTTCGAATGAATGAATTATTTCAACTATTCCACCGTAACATTACCAATTTATTTACCTCAAATCCAATTTATTTTTCTCTTTGACATTAAAATAATTTATATTAACAACAGGACGATACAAAATATGCTAGTATATTAAATTTGCAGATAATTCATTCTAATTCTCCTTGATTTCTCTATCTTACCATTCGCTAATGAGCGCATTGGAATCTTAAACTTAGTGTTTGCACTTAAGCGATTAAATAAAATTAAAACTAATGAGATCTCTAAGAGAAGTAGAGACAGTGTTGTATACCCATCGAGATTTTCTTATTTGTTTGCATTTCTTAAACTATCCAAAGAGGATTACCAAAGAACGTAATCTTCTAACCAAGTTTTTTTTTTTGCGACTATGTTGAAAGCATTGCGATGTTTATTATTATTTTTTTTTTTTATACAAATAAACATGCGTTATAATTTAATTTAAAAACTTTACAGTGGCTAATTGCGATCTTTGAGAAGAAAAAACTAACATAAACGAAACGAATCGGATTTCTCGTGAGTCTTCAACTCGTTCTCTTTTATGATAACAGAATAGAATGTACATGTTCCGAACGTAAATGATTCCACGTGTTACTTTATTTTGTTAACGGAAAACTGTTGTTTCTCTCTCTCTCTCTCTCTCTCTCTCTCTCTCTCACATATACACACAAACACACATACACACAATCACGCACGTGCATATATACATACTTTCAGTATTTCGAGTTAAGTTCACAGCTAAATGTTGTGTGCATAATCTAGCCGTTAACTAGCTAATTCAGTTAAGTTTCGTAAGTTTCGCCGCGCGTAAACATAACTGACTAACGCATGAGCGAGTTGGAAACGGCGAATTTAGTCGGGCCGAAGTAAAGCGGTTGTGTTACGCGCTATAAACTTCGAAGCTCGCGAATCTTCATGATTTTACGGAACAAAATTATGTTAACTTGGTGCACATCTGACATCGACTCCACCTTCAGTTTCGTCAATTTTCATCTAATCCAAATACTTGGAAAGGAAACTTGAAAAGCACTTAATAGTTTTATTATCGTTTTCGTCATATGTGATTTTTACTTCTATATCAATGTATTACTTTCGAGAATAAATTTCACGTAATCTCTATGAAGCAGAAACGAATAGAAATTTTTTTTCCAATAACCTTGGAAATCTGATAAAGATAAGCTACGTACTTATATTTCTCTGTGTATGTAGAAATATTATATATAATGGATTGCCGTACGGATTATTCACAAATCTCAACGACTCATCGTTTTTATTCATACATTCGCAATTAAATATACAGAAAAATCCAAGCGAAACGATGATTAATGTTTCTGTTGTGCTAATGTGTTCGAACCTCCTTGGTTCGTCGAATTCCCTCGGTTGAATTTGTAATTTCGAATGAAAAACGTATTGAAAGCTATGGACGAATTTACGAAAAGAATAGATCTATAATAAAGGGAAAAACTTCTTCGAATCGAACTCAACAACAGAAAACTTTTCTTTCACTTTTTACGTATTGCGTCAATTCTAAATTGTATTTACTTATACAATCGTATTTAATCCATTTAACGATATTGCTCGAACTTTTCTCTTTCCAATTCTTTAACGTTAAAAATAACGAACAGAAATTGAGAATCCGAAAATTACATTAGCCTATATAAAACATGTAAAAGATTATCGACATTTGAATAGCCAATGAATATATTATGTTCACGTTTATAAAGAATGTTTTCAATTATTAATGAATTATTATGAAAATGGTTAATTTTTTTTATTTAACTTTAAAAAAGAAAACGTACAAGCATGAAAATGTATTATTTATTTTTCAACAAAAAGAATTAGTTAACAAAATTGAAGATTTAATTTTCAATTCATAGAGTACATACATTTCTATGTAAAAGGAATCAACCATCTTCAGAGAACGACTAAACGAGGTTTGTTTTTCATTTGTAGTTTGTAAATAGGAGTAACTAGTGTGTAAATAGGATTGCTTTATAATTTTCTTCATTACTTTATTCATTACGATTATTTCGTAGTTTTACAAATTACGTTCATTTCCTAAACAAATAAATTTTGTTTTTGTTTTTCGTTCTTATTTTCCTTTGATTTTCAATTACACGATGAATAATTCAAATATCTTATGAATAAAATATATGTACATCGATAAATCTCGATTCAATGATAAAGATAATTAAAATTTATTGCAATTATTCAGCAGTGAAAATTTGAAAAAAGTCTTAAGTATCATTCATCCAATAAGATCGCACAAAGTGGAAGATATTACGGTATAATGGAAGTTTCATGCAACAGATAATGCAAGAAGTAAACACATATTAAGAAAATACAAAAGAGATCGTACATATTGCAATTAAATGTAAGTAGTATATGCATCTCATATTTACTATTGTACACATAGTTTCTGTACATATGCTTTATCAAGAGTTAGTATAACAGCATATTTATTTATATAACGTGAAATAATTATCATTCTGGCATTGTAGAAAGACTTAAATTATTAGCATTATAAAATAATTTAATTTATTTAGAATTTTGTTTATTTTATAAAAGATACATTATCGTATCTGTTTCTATAAAAACATTATTAATCAAAGAAGTTGCATTCTTTTCACACAGAAAGAGTCTAACATAGTAAATATTTGTATCAAATTTTGTTGTACAAATTTTGTTTTATTGTTTGTTAAACAATGTTCTTTGACTGAAATATCATTTTATGAAATTTCATATCTTTAGTCGATTTAAAGATAATATAGAAAAAATGTTCCCAAATTTTATCCTTTTTTCTTTCAATTATTACTGTAGCTGCATATTAACATTGCTTCATATCCTTTTTTTCAGAAATGTAAATCAACTATTAAGAGTTAAAAAAAAAGTAATTTATTTTTTAGGATTGATCTTTACAAACAATCCGTTCAATAACACTCACCAAAAAAATCAAGAATAATATATCATTATCTAAAAAATTTTCAGAAATTCCGGAAACGATTCGAAACCATTCATACTCAATTCGATCTAATACGATTTTTTCCTGATCATATTCCTGATCTTATTCGATCCTAGCTATTTTGATTTAAGTCCTAATTGGTCACATTTAATTCTAGTCGATCTTATTCGATCATATTCAATTATATTCTGTTCAATTCGATCTTATTAGATTCTATTAGATTATATTCTGTTCAATTCGGTCTTATTAAATTCTATTCGATTATATTTTGCCCGCAACGATCTTATTAGATTCTATTCGATTATTTTCGTTTCTATTTGATCCTATTTGATATTGTCTTGCCGTACCCTGACTTGTCCTGTTTAGAAGCGTATCCTATTGGCTTGTTTATGTGTCAATCTGTCTTTTTCTCTGGGTTTGGTTCGTATTGAAGAGGGTGTTGGCTCATTGAGAATAATCGAATGCATTTGAAAAAATATAATAAAAAGCGAACGCTTTACGAATTTGTTCCAATCATTAAAAAGTATCGTTATCAATTCAAAGTTTCTGTTTATCATTAGATCTTATCCATTTAGAGAGTTTTAGAGAGTTTAGATATCTGAAATTTCACAGTACGACATTTTAGAGTAAACATTATTTAGAAAATAATAATAATAATAATAATAATAAAAATTGACACATGCAACACTTGCCCATCCTTATCATACTAAATTCTTTCTTTATGTTTTTTTTTCTTTTATCAACCAAATGATAATACCAACTGCGTATACACGATTTTTTCGTATGCGCCGACGATTATCCATCTTTTCAGTATAGTAACTATCAAACGTCGTGTATACAACAGGTGAACGAGTTTTCTCAATGGAAAGCTACATTTTGAGATTTTTTTAGTATTTGTTTTTTTCCTGCTTTTTTTCTTTTTCCTCCATTTCTTTTCTTTTCTTTTTTTTCTCTCTTTTTTTTTTATTTTCCTTTTTTCTCTTTTTCTTTTTTTTTTCTTTTTTTTTTTTAATTATCCACTGTGACACGAAAGGAAGGACCTTTCACATCGCTGTTATATTTCGTCGGTCGCGTCGCTATTGATTTTCCCAGAGTTTCGTTACGGTGCAGTAACGGGAGTGAATGAAGTGACTGATTTTCAATGGTTCATAGTCGTATGAATGACCAGTCTGTTTTAGATAGTCCTACATTAATGCTATATTCACATATTATTAGATATTTGATACACTCAAGTATATGTTTTGTTATTAATTGTCTTGATCAAAGATATCTTACCTATTTCCAAATTCAGACTTTCCAAGGACTCCTGAATTGAACTTTAATGTTTTTCTATCCTTTCATTATCTTGCCATTGATACGTCGCAATAATTTCTGAATTGAAATTTATTCTTCTAAATGTTTTGCCTTTATTTGGACAAAAGTTATCACTTTATCAATTTTACTTTAATTATTTTTTAATTAATTCGTATTGTTAAACTTGAATGATTAATATTTTCCATAGGTTGTCTTTTGTTCTTTCGAAATATTGTAAATTAATAGAAAATTTGAATCAAAGGCATTTAGTTAAATAAAGTATATATGCTTTTTATATTTAGCACATTTAAATACAATATTTATAAAGTATATATTCAAAAAGAAATGGTCGTATATTCAAATAGAAAAATGTCGATAGTTCGGTCTTCATAACTCTCTATGACTTCTCTTTGCGAAGATACACTCTTTTAAATATCACAATTCGATTGGCTCACTTCGATTCTCATTCAACGAAAGAACTGACCTACATCGATTCAGTGTCACGTGATGACAGTATTTTTTGCGAAGATTCCAATCATATCCTCGCTTCGAGGATAGTTTCGAGAATTTATGTAGCACAGATGGTCAATTCGGACGCTCAACTTCATTCAATATTTCCCGAACGAAACTACGATTCTCTATTGGAATCAAAGCACATCCATTTAACTTTGTTGATCGATGGACAATCGAAACTTACATTGATTTATTATTTTCTTTTTCTCTAATAACTTTGAATATTTATTGTTATGACATACGTAGAAAGTCCAATAATTAATAAGCATAGCTAACAATGACTTTTTCCTTTCCCATTCTAACTGATCTCAGGTACTTAAAGCTTAATTTGAATATTTTATGCTGAATGACTAATCTTAAACGTGGCTATAAAGGTATGTAGTACATGGTGAAGGCAATAATTATAACTTCTCGTTAATTATTCATACAAGCTTTCAACATCCCTTCCTAATGGTCAATGTATCCCACGTGAGCTCGCATTAAGCCAAAGTTAATGTCGAAGGGCTTAAATAAATCAGGACGGAATATTCTCTTTGTTTGTTATGTCAAATAAACATATTTGTTAATATTTCGAGATATACGAAATTGAAAATATCCTGGAGAAAAACAATGAAACTGTCTATTTGTTCTTTCAGTTCTTATTTTGAAATATTAAAAAAAAAAAAAAAAAAAAAAAAAAAAAGAGAAACGGAGATGGTAAGTGAAAAGATTGAAGTATATTAAAAAGTTTATACAATCGACATTATTGAAAAGATTTTATATTTGTATATAAATATACTGGTAAAAAAAATAGGCAAATAAATTCTTGGCATTTGATATTGGCAATATCTAAGAATGTCTGTGCGGTAGGAGCTTTAATGTCTAACAAAAGTAGTACATCGAAGAGTGCTGATCCAGCTCAGGTTGAATGATATATCGATCCACGTTCGCAGCGTCGAGTCAGCACCGTAAAGATCGTGAATTAGGTATAGTCAGGATTGTAAACGATAGTTCGTCGAAACTAGTACTATAGAACTCGTACTTAAGGAATCCTATCTTGTTTTACGATGTAATGTTTCGTAAAAATATTTTATTGCTAAGAATGCTGAATCGCTTTAGCTCAAAAAACATATTACCTTATTTACGTTTACAACGTAATACGTATAGAATTGATTGATACTTTATTTTACTTCTCTCGAAGAGTATTACCGTATTACTTTATTTCTTCTGTATTATCTTATTTCAAATAAAAAAGTACAATGGAAAATGTATTCATCATCCATTTAGATAAAGAAGAAGTATGAGAAGGATAATAAGATAGAGCAAAGTAGCGCGTGCCGATTATAAAATATCTTTCTTTGGAATTACCAGCCGTTAGGTGTCTAGCTTAATGCGCGACGAGAATATTCTGGTGTGCAAGAGGGTGGTGCTGGTAGATGATACTGGCAGTGGTGTTGGTGGTGGTGGTGGTGATGATGATGGTGGTAGTAGTAGGTGCGAGCACACGCCCTAGTTCCGAAGGGACGATAATTCACTATCATGGCTTATTGAACTTTCACGAGCCGTGAGCTATAATCTACTTTCACATTGTGCACGTTGGTACCGCGAAGGCATTAAGCTCGATCGTTTTGGCTCTGATATCCCGAGACAGAGACGGAAATAGACGGAAACCGGAAGACAGGGTATTACGGGTAACGACAGGTGTTGAATGTGACAGAGTGGGCCTGGTCCAATCGCGAGTGCAATCCGATAGAATCCCATGGAAATGGCACGGAGAATTGTTAATCTCGAAGCAACGTTCATGTGGCATGACACGATTCTATAATGCTTACATATCTGCTACGTTTCAAATATTCCTCCATTGCGTTCCGGCAATTTGTAGACAGGAAATAACTTCGGAAACGATATTTCTTTTATCGTACGTTTGGAATATTAATAACCGCTTTTCATTGCCAGTGTGAACCGACTAAAGCTTTTCCTATGAATTTTTAGTACTTCGTAGTTCGTTTCTTTCTTTCTTTTTTTTTTTTCTTTTTTCTTTCATTTTACCCAACGTTTACCACTTTATTCATCGGTAAAATTTCTTTTTTATAAAAATTTTCTTTATTCATTTAGACGGGTGTATAAGGTTTGAAAAATGTTTCGTTTAACCTACTTCCCCGTGGTTTTCAATTGTTCGTTTTGAAGTTTCTACAATTTTTAATAATCAAGATCCGTCAATAAATTATTTCAAATTGAGAATGTTCGAAGATCGAAACATGAAAATCGAACGATTTAATGGATTAAAGTTAAAACTCGTTAAGAATTTTAATTTCGTTACGAATCGACAAGATTTACAAGCTCGCTTTATTAATACCATATTTCACGTATTTCCTTTTGATTCACTAATTGTTCTCTGATATAATATATACACTACGAATCCAATCGAAAGATAATCTTATAGTTTGATATGTTCGAAGGGAACGTAAGATATATCTTCGAATATAGTTCACGCTGATAGATCAAATCTCGTAAAGCTGAATCGCTTGTTAGTTACAGAACGAAAATTTATACTCGGAGAATCATAGAACAGATATACACACACACATATATACACACACTATACACACACACACATACATACACATACACATACATATATATAATATACACATATATATATATATGTAGAGAGAAAGAGAGAGAGAGAGAGAGAGAGAGAGAGAGAGAGAGAAAGAGAGAAGTGTGGTTTAGGCAAGGAAAGGAGATAGGAGAGGAAGAAGCACGACAATAATTGTAGTTGCTAGATAGGGTAGTCAATTTCAGAGTATCAGATCCAATCGCAGGAAGACAACTTGAGAGTGGACCAAAATATAGTTGGTCTGTAATAACGATCGCACAGTTTAAACGTCCCTCGCAAATGACGCGATCGTGTGCTTGAATGACGAATAAGAGAAAGAAGAAAGAGAGAGAGAGAGAGAGAGAGAGAGAGAAAGAGAGAGAGAGATAAATAGATAGAACTCCAATCTTACAAGATATAAAATCGATTTCAGCTAAATATTTTTACGTTTAAAATTATTTCATTCGTGGTCTAATTACGCATAATTATTCTTACAAATTAAATGAAGTCATATTAACGCGTATAGTTTGGCATTGTTTTGACATTTTATTTAGCTATAAAATAAATTAATTACGTGACATAATAAAAATTTAAAGAACTTAAAAAAATTGTCTTATTGTGCTAGGACAAATTCATTTAACAATAACGGTTGATATTTTTTTTTCGAGCAATCTATGTAAATAGGTAGAGCGAAAAGAAATTTTCTGTACAAATGAAGAATTTCATAAAAATAATGGGAGCAAGCACGTTACAGTGGCAGAGGCGAAATGTAAAATAAAGATGTCGCAAAACGTAACCGAAATCCTCTCCATTTTAAAAAGGCATACGTGTAAAGAGTCAACTTTACGAGAGCATTATTTTTAACATCAATTCGAGTTTTAGCGGAGGAGGACAAAACAATTCGCTGTATTTGTATATCATGCGTAAAAATGAAAACTTTATTTTGCCATCATGTCGTATGTAAAAGATAACAAAGGAGAAATATAAAAGAAAAGAAAAAAAAGAGAAAATGAAGAATAAACGGACAAAAAAAAAAAAAAAAGAAAAATAAATAAATAGTACTCTCTTTTGGAAAATTTTTGGTTACAATTAGAATTAAATATAAATGTCGATTCATATTTTCTATTCGCAATAGAATTATCTTGTATTGTTAATCGACCGTAGGAAACATGACGTCTGTCGTTCATCTCCATAGAAATTTTCGGAGATTTTTGAAAATGAATGGAAGTGCGCACAGTATGCTTCCAAAAGGTGAAATTCGTTTTAAGCGAACGAGGCCAGCAACATCGGTTTACCGAATTTAACCAAGAGACGAGCGAGAGAAACTCTTTGTCTCGGGAACACATCGGTCGGTTAGCTCATAATAAAGGCGTACGTTAACCACTCGTTTGCACGATGATGTAATTTTGGTGAGAAGGTAGATATGTATGTATTTACATATATATATATTTGTATACGATATAAAGTAGGTATATGTATAGGAAAACTCGAGGCTGCTCTCTTTCGTGCTTTCGCGTGCTTGCTCACGAAAAGGCTCATTCGTGTACGAGCGCTCTTCCGCATTTATATTCGTCTATTATTCCGAGGGTTCATTGAAGAGAGCGTCGATGACGTCTTACGTGTTCACAGTCGCCTTTCTCTCTCTCTTTCTTTCTCTCTCTCTTTCTCTCTCATACACATACACACACACACACACAGACAAACATCATATTCTTTTTCTTTCTCCATTTTGCTATTCCAAGCATGCGAACTTTCGCACCGTCGAATCGACGTGCTTTCGTCAATTTCGAGGAGCAAGACACCAGAAGAAAGAAAAGTCGCCGTGTATTCACTCGCACGTGCTGGGAAAATGAAAGGGAAAGAGAGAAAAAGAGAGAAATAGAATAGATAGATAGATAGATAGAGAGGGAGAGAGAGAGAGAGAGAGAGAGAGAGAGAGAGAGACAGAGAAAGGAGTGAGAGAGAGAGAGAGAGAGAGAGAGAAAGAGGGACAAAGACCTTTTCGCGATTTTACCCACGAGGATAAAAGCATGGTGAAATACCTAGGAGAGATATCCAAAGCGTAGCTTTTTGTAAGCGAACAAAAAACCCTTCAGTCCTTTCCGAGGCAGTACTTCTCAGCTCGTTTATCGTTCGTTCGGTCGAGATTCGTCGATCCGCTGAGCCCTGATGCGCTCCGATCCTAGAGGTGGATTTAATAAAATCCTCTCGCGATCGAAATCTATGTGAAAGCCCGATAGAGCTTTCCTTGCATTTTTTATCTATATATAGGTACATATGGATTATAACTACTACCATTCTCTTTTAAAATGTTTGTGTTAAATCGTTTTCAAATTACTTTTGATTTTTAATTGACAAGCTATCCGTTTAATAAAGAAAAATTGTAAATATTAATGATCAATATGTTGTTAATGAAATATCATTCTTTTTCGAAATAATATCAACCCTAATTTTATCCGAAAATTATCCAACGATCTAATACTTGCGATTTGAGAGAGAGAGAGAGAGAGAGAGAGAGAGAGAGAGAGAGAGAGAGAGAGAAGATCTATTAAATTAATTAAAAGAAAAAAAGAAAACAAAATTGTATTTAGGATAAATATTAATGGAAATAGATTTCGAAGAATTTTCACTTTTTCATAGATAATCATTTCCATGTGAGCACACTTCTATGCCCATGTAGCATCACGAAATTATCAAACGTTACGCTTGGTCAAGCCATGACTAGAGAGAATGGTTCAATGATTAGCGTTTGACTCGTATCAAATTGCGTTTCGATTAACATGGCTTGATGAATATTTCGTATGATCGTAATCTTGGATTGGTTAAATTGGAAACAGTTTACAAGCCGATCGATATGAAGCTGATTTTCTCAATTTCGATTGGCTTTACTAATCGATTATGTAACAACCTCAAATAGTATCATTGTATGTAATACATTCTCTTCTCAGTTGGCGACGATTTCGAAACTTAGGAAAATCAACGTTGGAATTCGCTTAACGAACGTAATGCGATATAAATTCGTGGATAGGTCTGAAGGGAGGATACCGTAGGAAGATATCCTGGCTGTCACGCGAAATAAATCATCGGACGGTGAGAGTACGCGGCATGAATTATTTTACGGGTATAAGGCCGTTACTTCTGCACGAACGATCAGCAGCCGCGATTAATAGCTGCTGGTCGAAATATTTCATGGCTCTCGAGTCTCGGCGTCTCGTTCCTCTCGGGCAACCGTCAAGAAGATCTCTACCAATGTAGAAGGTACTAAGAGAGTTGAGGTATACTACGTACGAGGAATGTACCAAGAGAAAGTCGAGGAAGAGAAAGAGAAACAGAGATAGAGAGAGAGAGAGAGAGAGAGGGGGGGAGGAGGAGAGCTGGAAGAAATTTTAGTTGATTGTCTTCTTCTTTTATCTTTCGCTGTAACTTAAAAATATACTTAAAATTAGCAATATTTGTCATCGTCGTCTAAGAATCAAGTATAAGATATAATTTTATTTAAAAATGAGCTTATTAGGACGATACAATTTTGTCGTAATACAAAAATTATACTGCAAGAATAAATCTTTTTTTTTTCTTTTTTTTCTTTTCTTCTTATCCTTATCACGGAAACAAAGGGATTCAACATTTAAAAAAAAAAAAAAACTAACTTTAAGAGCATCGGCAAGACACGTAGAAACTATATGAATATCTTTGAACGGCTGAATCGAAAGAGGAAGTACGGTGATTTAAATAATTTTGCATAAACTCTTCGATTTTCTGGATTACCTTGCACGACAGGGGCTAACGTTTGCTGTGATTTCGGAATCGCATGCAAAATATCTGAAAATACGAAGAACAAGCAATGTCTCCAGTATCATGGATAGTTTTTGTTCAAAATGCAAAAAGATTTTTAAGATAACGTTCGATTCTACATGATGATTTTAATTTTTAAGATTTGTCAAATATTATGGTAAAAATGCTAATCAAAAAATTGAATCCTTCAAAGTTTTCTAAATGAGAAAAGTCATTCGATGGAAAGACGATTTACATGCGAATTTAGTAAATAGCTTAGTTTGTAAACTTTGGTGAAGCCAAGAGGTAGGATGAAACTAAGAAACATCGAACCAAATGAGATCAATGCCAACATTGCGAGTTTACGTTCTGTATATATATATATATATATATATATATATATATGTACCTACTGTTTGTATTTCAACTAACATTCGCTCGCTGATCGTCGTCCAAGTTAGATGGTACCTACGTTTGATCTTTGGTGTTGTTCGTAGTAGATAAAATTTTTAACAATTTAACTCTTTTGTACTTTTTAATAATTAGGTATGTATTGTATCAATAAATAGACATTCACAAATTTACTTATGCGTAATATAATTAAGATCTATTTAAAATCTTTGATATCGAATAATAATATACAGATATTTTCAAGTGAATAATTTTATTAAATAAATACAAAAAATAACGATTGTCGATCGTTCGTGGAATTTACATGTCAGCATTAATTTAATAACTTTACATTATTTAACTTTTAACAAAACTATATAAGAACTTTTTATCAATACGTGAAAAATAATTTCTCAGTAATTTCATATTTCCATGGTGGAGTATTGAATGGTTTTAATTTTTCATCGAAAAAGAAATGATACGGTTAATGAGACATTTTAAAAACGACGAAAATAAATATTTTTTTAGTAATACATTTCTATTTTTGATAATTATAAATACGAAAAATAATTATCAATAATTAATTAACTCTTGAATATTCATAACGAGTATCAGAGTACCAATATAAACTGAATCTATTTATTTCAACTAACGAACATATAAAATCAAGATAACATATACGTATGTATGAATCAATGTTTACATCAATGAAAGAAATATGTATTTATATATATTATATATTCATTCATGAAACATCTGCTAGACGACTCGATAGAGGATAAATAGATCGAGTATACAACCGATTATACGTTATCTCATTTTCCTTCCTGTTCAATGACATTTTAAATGGAAAATTAAGTAATACACAAATAGATGGTAGTTTAGATAATCATGATTCACTCTATCGATGTATGTACGTATGTTCATTCGTGCGTATTACTGAACTCTCTATTGAAACTGTTTAATATTTCAATATATATACAGAGTTACATTTTATTAGACAATTTCTTCCAAAATGATTTTGTAGTTTATCTTCTTCTTATTAGCATAGAATTAAACTTTTAACAATGACTAGGCAAAGACGGGTTAACGTGATTGCTTTTCGGCAACAAACACGTACCTGAATTTCTAGCTGGCCCGTTGAGATTACTAACGAGAGAATAATAGGAAAGCCAAGCGTTCAAATTTTAACGAGTCCATTCCGTAAATGCCAAGGGATATAGTTCAGTCATAAGACGATTTCGGAAAATAGAAAGGCGCGTTGCGATTTTAAAGGGAAATATTCGTCCAATTGAACGTGTATATTTTCGTGTATAAAATAAACATCGAAATTGATCTTCTTATTGATCATAAAAAATGAAAAGTAGATATTCTCAAATTGGCTTTCTTTCCTTTTTCTCTTTTCCTTTTTTTCTTTTTTTTTCTTTTCTTTTTTTTTTTTTTTTTTTTTTTTTTAAAAACCTATTCTATCCGATTTAATCAAGATTTTTCCAGGAATTCCTAGAGATAATAAAATATTTATCATGTCTAAAAAGCCAAGAAGAAAATTGAACAACATGACTTGCAGATAGAAGGACGAAAATGGTGGGAGTCGAGTTAGCGGGAAAAGATTGTGGATCTCCTCGAAATGAGGAGAAAGGCTTCGCCAAGAAGCAGGGCCGTAACTATACAACGTCTCGAAGGAAACGATAAAGGGAAAAGCTTTCTTATAATATAATTTATTACTTCTAATGCGATCTTACAACGTAGATATCCTCAGAAAAATATTCTCGACTAATGTAAGTTACGGGTTATTTAACATTTTACGTTTGAGAATAAATTGGATATACGAAAGCATTCTCTCTATTTTAGTTGAAACTTAGAATCGATTTGCTTTGTGTTTTCTAACGTTGGAAATAATTTGTTAGATTTAGAGACTTCACTTAAGTGCTTAAACTGTTTACCTTCCTTGAATTGGTTCGTGTAGCTATTTTGAATGCGATAAGTAAATTGATAAGTAAATTTCTTTGGAGTTCGCAGAATGTAGAACTCGACTTTATAGAGATTTTAGAGTAGAAGTTTCGTACATTTTAATGAAGTACGAGATATTATTGGGTCTTTAAATTAATGAAAATCTTACTATTAGGAAGTATAATGTGAATAATATTAGATATAAAATGTTTTTATAAATACTTAATAAATAAATATATATATATATATAGTTTTTATAATATATAATAGAGAGTAATTCTAGTATAATATGTAGCACAATACAATATAATATAGTATATAATATAATATATCGTATATAAGGACAGTAATTTTGAATTAGAAAATCTAATGATTTTAATTGTAGTTTTACATTTTGGTCGCTTGTGCGCAAATATCGTATTTGAAATTCTGTTCACGTCGCAAGGTATTTCCCGCCTATTAACAGCTACGTGAGGTAAATATGCGCGAGCGATGGAGATTGATTCAATATGCGATTGACGTTGGTCAAATGATTCAATGAACGACAAAGCCTGCTTCCAAAATTCGAATCTGATAAATCCCCTTGTTGAGAACTGGACGAAAATCGAACTAGTTAGTCTCCGATATTAATATATGTAAGTATATGAATATCGGCTTAACGATAATATCAATAAAATTGTAATAACACGCGAAACAGCAATTATCAAATCGTAATGAATTATCAAAGAAGATTTTGTTTTTATTAAAATAAAATGTCACGTATGAGTATTTATATCGTTAATAAATTTATATATTTTGATATTTGTCTTTAAAATGTTTACATACTTCATATGGCATACTAATTTCATATGCATGTACTAAAAAAGTCAGACCACTTTGCTTACAAAAAAAAAAAAAAAAAAAAAAAAGAAACAAAAAAAAGTTCGAATCGAAAAAATGTCGAAATATTTCTGCAACTGACTGTACATATAGCTCGTCAATCGAATCCATTCAATTTTGAACGATACCACTTTCCGTGCATCGAAAAGAACAAACTTTCGGTCCATTTCTCGCTTTGGCTCTGGTTTATTTCTTTAGATCGATATGCGTTTTCAGCGCATAAACATACGCCAAAAGAAAGCTGAAAGAAATGAAATAAAAAATATATTGAATATAGATAGTTCGTGATACACGTTACTTTGGTCGAACACGCATATCTGATAAAATTAAATAATAATTTATAAATTAGTATACACCATTGATTTTCGTGTCATTAATTTTAGAGATATTATGGTTATATTTGGTGAAATTTCATTGTCGAAATCATAGAACGTAATACGGATAGAAAATTCTATAGTAACGTAGATAATATCGATATTGTTATCATTGATAGCAATGATTTTGAAAGTGCTCGTATCGTTTTAAATTTAAAAGGAATTCTGTGATGTAATACAAATCCTAAATACCAGCATGAGAATTATTTCCAATATTCGATGAGACAAAATTTTGTGATACGGTAACATTTAGTTTAAATAATGACTGCACTATACCCTTGTGTTATTTCTCATATTAAAATATTTGGTATACCAATTCTATGGTATAACGTGTTCAAATAGTAAAACTATGAAATCTCCTATCGTTTTACGCTCGGACACCAGTATGACATCCCAGAGAATATTTCGAACTGATTCCGTGTCAGCTATAAAGGAAACGACGTGCTTCTGTCATATCTTACTTTCGAGATTGCAGACGTGCACACCTTCGTCGACGTTAAACCTGTTACACCAGGTTATATCGTTTCAACGCGTTTCTCTCGATATGGTTCATAGAAATAACTCAGAGAAAATGTTACTCTCGTTAATGTCTAAATAATCTTCCTTTGTTGGAGTTTATCTAAGGATTCTAATTACTAATTCTAAGCTAGGATTAGCCAAAGGATTAGACAATTTCCAACGTTATCGGTCTTGACCGCTATTAACCCATATGAACATGTGTATATATGTATAGATGTGTGAAATACACAGACAAGGTTTACTAGTGCTTTGAGGTACTGTAAGTTCAACGTGTTAGTCCGAGCCTTTATTGTACCTTCATCGGGGATGTCTAAGGTAAATACTATCGGCTTTTGCAAACGCGGTCAAAGATATTGGTACCTGCATGCAGTAACTCGATAATTTAGATCCTACACTCTAAACTAATTTATTTCACGCACTTACAATAGTACTATCTTACAACAATAAATAATTTTTTGCATTTCATTCTGTGATCTTAATATTTGTATTAGAAGATATATATTATTTTTCTTTTTTTTTCTTAATTTTCGCAGTAATTCCTTAATTTTCTATTAGTAATTTCTTAATTTCTCTCAATTTTGTTGTTTTTTTTTTTTGTTTTCAAATAATATCTTTGATAATAATATATAGAAAAATATGATTCAAAAGAAAATTTTTCAACGTTCTTTGACAAATTATGAATCTGCATGGAATCGGTATGGTATCACCGATAGAATAATTCAGGTATAATTGACCAAGTCGGCTAATAGCGATTGTTAATTAGTAGAGACGTGTCGGTCGGTCGACCAACCATCTCCTCTGCCGCCACTGTTCCTCGGGTTTGAGATATGATCGAGAATACATCGGCCGCGGGGTTGAACGCACGCGCGTATATTGACGAGCAACGAGCCACCCACTGTGCACACAATCTCTCCTGCCTTTGTGTAAGTGTAACATTCGAACGTGCTACGGATTGCGCATATGCGGGCTCTCTATGGTAGCCCGAGGGAATGCCAGGTATCTACTTGCAAAATAGCTGTCCGATGTGTACCCCTCCAACCCTCTTCCATCTCCATTTACCTGCTCATACTTTTCCGACTTTCCGTATTTTTCTGTACGTTTTCTATAAGAAAAATAAACGACCGTACACTCTTTTCGTTATCGATCATTTTTATCAGCAATCCATTTTATTGTTTGATATCACTCAAGGGAGAACATTTAAAAATAGTCCTGCAAAATTATGATTTTTCATTCCTAAAATATTAAAAAAAAAAATTAAAGTATAATTAAAATTACAAATAGGTATATATTTAATTTCGATTGAAATATTTTCTCTTAAGTTACATGAAATTTCATTAATTTTTATTTTCATTTATCATACGATCTTTGGAATAGAATATTGAAAAGAACAATGAGAACATATTCACTGGTTGTTGTTATTGAAATGTAGCATACTTATACATTCTCGTTAACGACATCAAATAGATTCGCACTTGCATACATCCTTTTATGCACGGCTAATATAATCCATGTATACACATATGTATGTACTAGTATCGGATAAAGAGCAGATGTCACTTTGCAAAGGCTATTAATGAGTACATTTCTAGAAACTCGTGATATTTTATACGTTTATTGAAACTACTCACTTGACAGACTTGGCTTGTCGTAACGCTTGTCCGCTTGGTAAAGTGGTAATTAAGGGCTAAGGGTCGTTATTCCACTCTCTCTCGGTACACGAAGTGGAAGTATTTCAAGTACATACGCTGCTAAACTTTTCATGATAAGAGTACGTGTTCTCTCACTAACGATCACTTTTTTTTTTTTTAATATAACTTGAACTGAAATATAACTGTTTATTTAATTCTTTGTGTGTGTGTGTTTTTTTTTTTTTTTTTTTTTTTTTTTATTTTAATTAATAATAACATTTCGATTTTTAATTACTATTACGTAGTACGAACATCTTTCTTTTTCTCTCCCTCTCTTTCTCTCTCTCTCTCTCTTTCTTATTAGATTTAACATACTTGCATACATAAATTCTAATGAGACGATCATTCAACAAATATTACTATATTAAAATTCACTGTATATCGCATTAACTTTAATTATAATAAGTTATCAGTTAATTGAAATTCTATAATCATTCATTGTTTGAATAACATTGCAAATAATATAAGAATGTATAAGATGTACTTAATGTTATTACAATTACGATATTTAATCAGGAAGAAATACGAACAAATTTTTCTTCCCCTTTTTTCATCTTCCTTTTTTCTTCCTTTTTACGAAGTATTATAAAGTAAAAAAATAGTAAACATCTCGTAGAACTTTTTGAAAGGGTCAAAGTAATAGTTAAAAACTAATAGTAGGTATAGACTCGAAGTTTATCGAGTGAAAAACTGCAAAGTCTCGTTTATAATACACCTATTCTCTCCTTGATCAAATTTTCTCATCCTGCTTGAAGAAGATTGCGAGTTCAGAAATGTATGCGCGTATCTAGAATCTTACTCCATTTTGTTTTCCTTTACATAAAAGGGCTATACAAAGAAAGCGGAGGCACGAACGAAACTTGACGTTCAAAAGCAACGAACAATTCGATACTGTTTTATTTTATTATACTCTTGGCTATCGTAAAGAAAATTGGTAAAACTTTGCACTCCCATGCGAAAACGTCTTTCTACTGAAAACGACGATTCGTAAAATTGTCTCTATATTATTATTTTTAATTTGGTTTTATTTTATTCTTTCTTCTTTTCTTTCATTTCATTTCATTTTTTTTTTCTTCTTTTTTTTTTTTTTTTTTTTTTTTTAATTTGAATAACTCGTGTATATTAAATCGAAGGAATATATGTCGACATAAGAAATTAATCGATACGGTTTAGTATTATGAATATCAAACGCGATTCTTATCTATGAAATTCTTTCTCAAATTAGTTCGTTTTAATGAAAAATTTTTATCAAAAACTTTTATTAACGTATGATCTTTTAACGATCACTCGTATAATTAAAAATTTCGGTTAGATGATTAGTTCGTTAATGATATCGTCATATTTATTCTAATCTTTTTTTTTTTTCTACGTTCTTTCGATATAAACGCTATCAATGACAATAAGATTTTGATTAATAAATTATACGCGTCAAACATAAAAGAATACATTTTAAGAAAGTTACTCATGGAATAGGATTTGATTAAAGGTAGAAAATAAAAGATCGATATATACATGGTGTCCTAACGAAAAATGTCCATCGTATTTTTTATTATTATGAAATCTAATGATTTTTTTTTTTTTTTTTTTAGAAAAATGCTAAGACAAGTCAATTTTGTTTTCAAGAAGAACAGGTCCTGTTATAAAATCTACTTATTAAATTGAGCTAACTCTTGAAGGGAGGTGATAACACCTTTAAAAATTTTAAATGACGATATTTGAGGTCAAGTGTTGTAACATTATTAAAGTTTTTTTTAACTTTCTTTAGAATGGTACTATTTTTTAAAGTTCTGAATCAATAGTTTACGAGAGAATACGTTTCGAAGTTTCAAGTACAATAAAATGTAAATTCAACTGCTAAAAGAAATAGCGAGAAATAAAAACGTGAATTTCATTGAAATCAATTCTATAGAGAATATAACGACACTAGAAGGTGGTACTCCTGTTGTTGCTGATGGCCTGTTTGAAAACCCTACACGACGAGTAAATTGTAATCGCTTCCTCGAGCGTTCTCGTGCTATTTTTACGATTGCACTTTGGTTTCTTTTTTCTTTAGTTTTTTTTTTTTTTTTGTTTTTACTTTAGCATCGTTCGAGATTTTATGTGGTGTTAAGGCTTTAAATAACGCTCAACTCACAATGATATTTATATTGTTAATATGACAAGAAAGTTTATATATTTGATATTAAAAAAAATTATATATTTGATACATTGTATAGTTAATTGAAAATTACTATGCTCGAATAAATTTAAGATTTGAGCATCGTGTAATAATTATTTTTATTAATAAAATCCATTGTAAAATATAGATATTTATTGGAAATAGATTTTATTTTAAAGTGATATACTATTTGATCGTAATATGCAATAAAATATTAAATTTGCATTGGTTAGATCTCTCGTAGAAAGAAGAGCATTTGTACAAGTAAATCGATGCGATTTCGACCTTGGATCAATCTTCTTCAATTCTAGAAACTCAGGGAGCCAACTTTCTCGAGGAATTCTCTCGAAATTGTAGAATTGGTCTCACATTCGAAAAGGCTTTCCCTCCAGTAAGGAGTGTCTTATCTTCCGGTTGAAAGTGCACCCTTTCGCGTAGCTCTCTCGACGGTTCTATTGACTCAGGATGGTACAGAGAGACGTTGAACGGCTTCTTGCTGAGATATGCCCTTGCTCTTACATTCATACACTGACTGATTTTATATGTACATACCGGGTGTGTATCTTAAAACTAAACGCGACAATTTACTTTCGATGATAAAAAAAAAAAAAAATTTCTTGATAAAAATATATTTGACTTCTTTTATTTTTTTTTTTTTCTTTTTTTCCTTTTTTTTATCTAGTCAATACAACAATACAAGCAATTATTCGTTTCTATTACCTTTTGAATTTAATTTTATACATTTTATACATCGTGTTTACATGTATACATTTTTCTTCTTTAAAAATAGATATAAATATTACATATATAAAAAAAACAAAAAGAAATAGGAATATTTTTTTCAATATCGCAATATCTCATATTCGCCGAGTCAGTTTACAACTCACTAGTTACAAACAACTCGAAAAATTGTGTCTATTTCTACAAAAGCGATAAAGCTTGAAGAATGTTTGTTCCACTTTTCGCAATTATAAAAGGGAAAAAGCAGGGAAAGCTTGTCGGTATGCAACGCGGTCGAAGCAGAGTCGTTCATACGGAGTCAGCAACGAGCCGAATTCAGTCGAGTAACAAAAAATCGGCTAAACAAACAAAAATACTCATACATCATCTGAAGCTGACGTGACTATTTCGACTTTTTTACAGTGCACAGGAATTTTTCATTGTGCGGTCGAATATAAAAAAAAAAAAAAAAAAATAAGAAAAAAAAAGAAAAAAAAAGAACAAGAAAAAAAAAGAGAGAAGAAGGAAAAGGAAAAATTGATAAGAAATGATATAACGAGGGATATAAGGAGAATTGAGAATATTAAAATGATACATTTCTGCTTATAAAAATGCTTATAAAAATTTTAATCTTTCGAATGATAATAATAATAATAATAATAATAATAATAATAGTAATAATAATAATAATAATAATAATAATAATAATAATAATAATAATCTGGTGAAGATTTGGAGTTTCTGTAGGAAGAGTTCGAAGACATTTGAAGAATCGATCGATCGAGTCTGGAGATGGAATTCGAAGGCAGTTCTATGGAGAGAGGAACTGGCGAGAACGAAGACTTGGAGAAGGGGGTCATAAAAGTTAGCAAGCCCAATAGTAGTCTAGCTTCGTAAAGCTTCACCCGATTCGATTCCCGTTGCTTTTACGATAGCGAGAACGGAACTGCCATTCCAATTTCGAAACGCGTTCGTGGTACCGACGAACGCGCGAACGTCGTTAAGTATAACCGAAAATCTTGATATTCGATACCCGACGAATTCCCAGTAAATTTTATCACACTAAGAAACGAGTTTTCTCGTTAAACTTAATAAGAGCAAATATATTCAGTTATGAATTCTTCCCCTGTTTGAGTCTTTTATGAGTTACCTATCTCTGTACTATAGATGGATCCGATACGTTCGATAACTTCATATACTTAATTACCTAATTAAGTTCTCGCGTTTTCGATAGCTAAGTGCACGGAGTTACGAGCATATTTCATTGAATTTGAAATATTTCGACGGTGTCCTTGATGAAACTTTATCATCGTAGTGTTCGTAATTCTTAAATCGAAACGAGCCGAACTAATTATCTTTAATTTCATCCATAATCCACGTTTTACTTCAATGAATAATTTTATCATTGAATCAAATAGTTAGTACAACGAGTAGAATGGTAACGTTGAAATCTTTCGATATTCCAATATTAGAGATATTTCAAGAAAAGGAAAGTAATCGATTTCTTATTATTAAACGATCATTCTTCATTTTGTTGAAAGCGATCGTTCACAATTCTCTCTCTCTCTCTCTCTCTCTCTTTCTCTTTCTCTTTCTCTTTTCCTTTCTCTTTCTCTCTATCTTTTTATTTTGTTCTTTCGAATTTTTAGATCTTTCTATCATTTTCTCTTTCTCTCTCTCTCTCTCTCTCTCTCTTTTTTTTTCTTTCAACATTTTCTCATCCATTCGTTTTTCTTCATTTAAGATTAGAAACAATTAATAATATTTCTATAGCATTATGCCACACAACTGTCGGTTCTCAGTAACGTATCGATTTTTCTCGTTTATATCTCTCATAAAATTACAAACAATTCTTCTTTCATTAGAATTTCCATTCCCAGTCTATTTTCATTTTCAAGCATAAAATATGATCGTTTTCGATTAACGGTGCAAGAATCTTAACGAGATCTATTAGTAAATTCCTCTCGAACTTTAAGAACTATCAAAATGAAAAACATTTTCCTAACTAGGCTATTACAAATCTATGCAATTAAGCAGAATCAAATATTTCTGCGTGATAAATTATAGTCTATTTAGATAATAAGAATGACAAATTTGTAATATTGATCCTTTGTTTTTCTTCTTCTCAAAGTGTCTTATATATCTAATGTTCATGATATATCGGTATAATAAATTTCATGGGCTCCCTATAAGTTAAGAATTATTTCAAACAATGATATTACAGATCACAGAATGTTTCCCCGAAGATATAGTCTGTAATTTATCGAAAATCCGACCAATATAGGATTGCTCACGTTTCTTTCGGTATCGACTCGTTCTCACAAAATTGCAATATAATTGTTTACGAGTTGTAGAAAATTATAGTTAGGTCCTTTCGAGATTGGGACAAAGTTCGATCGATCAAACTTGGATCAAAATGTCCATCGTCTTATTTTAGGAGTAAGAGGAACTCAAGTTCCACACTTGTCAGAGTTACTTCGTAAAGGAGAACCGCAAGTCTTTCTTGATCCAAGGAGAGTGGCGAAGCTCAGTTCGGTCGAAGGGAGCTGAAAGATGACGTCAGGTGTGAAGTATGCGACCACATCGATAATTATTCGTGCAGTAGCAGCACGCAAAGTTCCTAGTTCGGAATTGCCATAGCTTACCTTGTTACTCTTGAGTAATTTCGCGTTGCCTTCTTGCACAGGGTCCCTTGCTTTATGAACGTAGCATAAGTAAATCCTTGAAATGTAGAACGAACGGTCAGGAACTTAAAAAAAAAATTTATTAAAATATACTTTAGAAGATACTTCCTTTTTCATAATATATTTCAAATACGTTCGGAAAGAGTATTGAATGGAATAATTATTTGTTTCGAAGAGGTAACTTAAACTAAAGAAAACGGAAGAGAATTTATTCGCTTTAAAATCCGCCCAGACCGAGCTAATTTTTAAGTATTCATAATCAGCTTTAAAGATGAAATTGTGAAATATAAATGCATCGTTAAATAAGGAGACTCCTGAGTTTTACTCGGTGCTATTCGAAAGAAGACAATTTTTACGGGTCAAACTTGATCCTCTTTGCGGCATTACCAAGTCAACTTCTCGTCAAATAAAATATCCTTCTTCCTATAGAGCCAACGCGTTTTGTTGAATTCCACCATTGTACGCGTACTCGTGAATTAAAACTTTTTGCCTCTTTGTTCTTTCCTCCTCACTCATTTTCAGTCTAAAACTTTGGAATGAACAAACGAAATTAAATTCGTCATTTAACGTCTTATGTGTGAACAATATTTAAAAACGTATCAATATTAGAAAGATTAAATCTCTCTCTCTCTCTCTCTCTCTCTTTCTTCTTTTCCATCAAACTATTTTCTCAAAGAGAGAAATGCTCTCATTGTTATTCCATATTTACTAGGAACTTTCGTTTAAGGTAATTCGATGTTTTCCAGATTTCAAATATTCCCATCAGTTTAAACTATATAATTCGAAGCGAATAATTTATCGTCATCCGGGTGGATTTAATGCAAGTAGTCCCGGACCACGTAGAAAATTAAACCCAGTCCGTTTAGGGATATTCGCATGAGACCGCAGAATAGAATTTCAAATAAATTAATGGCAAGAGCTTGGACATAGAAACGGCGCATCGTCCTTTCATTACTTTCGTTAGAACGAACGACTTGATTTTAAATTCGCTTGGCATCAGTTAGCGACTTTCCATTGAAAAGTTAATTTTCGATCTCTTACTTCTATTCAGCCATTGATTTTTCTTTTACACGCACGCACACATGAGTGGGTGCGTGCGCGCGCGCGCACACACACACATACACACACACACACACACACACGTACATATTTTGTAGATCTATGAATACGAGCTGACTTTATAATAATATTTAAACGAACACAAGAATATGTTCATACGCTTATCGAGAAAATCCTAAAGATAATATCGCAACTCCAATTCAATGAATCCACTTCTACGTTGGCAAATATAATATAATATCTTTAGACCTTCTTCTCTCTCTCTCTCTCTCTCTCGCGCTCTCTCTCACTCTCTCTCTCACTCTCTCTTTTTCTCTTTCGAATAATATGAATATAATAAATATGTATTCTATAATTTTGGAGCTATATGTTAACACCTATTATTAACGTAGATAATAATAGAAGCGTATGAAACTTAATCACTTTATTTTATCGATATATACATTCAATGTTCTCTCATATGAGAAAATTGACATGGAAAAGTACTTCTCATTTCGTCATGAAAGATCGATCGCGATCGTTTTGCACAAATTGGAAAATGGTTTTTATTCAAATGAGTTTTACAACTGCAATTTAGGTAATAAAACAAAATACGTAATCCGTTATCGGTAGTATGCCGCTAAAAATAAAAAATAAAAAGCTTTTTGGATTATTACAACCGCGGATATAACTGACAGATTCAACAGATTCATGAAAAAAGAATTATTATCCTTTACAAACATCAATATCACGAGGAAAAAAAAATGGCAGTAATAATAAATAAATACAAACAGTAATGATAAATATTTAGTTTTTATTTTAACCTAACTGAGATTTTCAATATAGATAGATAATTCGTAAATAAAAAATTGAATTTCTAATTTAATAATACATAAAATAAAATATTTCTTTTACGTACTTAGTTCTGAAGATTTTCACAGACGATTAAAATACCGGACGATACAAAATGAAACGGATGTATGATTTTCGAAATATATTATTAAATCTACGTATTAAATTTTGCATAGCGAAACGCATTGAAATTTGTAAAAGAGAAGATAAAATTTCCTTAAATTTATAATGAAATGGAATTCATATGGTACAATATAATCTCGACTTTTCTTTTATAATAAATAAATCTTTGAAAATACTCTTATGCAGATGTATTGCAAATATTGCAAATATTGTAAAATTCTCGATTCATGATATCGAAAAGCGATCGACAAACACCATTTCGTTCAATATCGGCGCGTATTTCTTATAATATCTGAATCATCGAATTCTCAGAGTGTATCGTATAAATTATATCGTGCTTTTCTTATATATCACGTTATGTAGGAGGAATAAACCGAAAAAACTCGTGGCATCGATCTATCCATTTCGAATTACGCGTAAGTGTGCAGTTTATCATTGTTGAGCCATTTCCTACTTTGGTAGGTATAAGTAATACCGGTATAATATCTCACACACGTAATATATTTTATCTGACTACAATATATTTTCTGGTAGAATATCAAACTCGGTGAAATCCTATGAAGGAAAGATACGAAGCGGCCAGTAGGGAAGAGGTTTGCTACAGAGTGGCAGGTTGGATGCAAGAAGAAGAAGTTGGTTTTGGATAGGAAAAGAGGATGGTTTAAGAGGAAAGAATGGGGGGGGGGAAAGGCTACTGAGTAGCGTCATATTGACGTAGCAGTTTTAAGCATCGTTATTTTTGCGTCTTATCATTGGCCTGGATGAATCTCGAGAAAGAAAAAGCACGTTTAAATCCATTTCTAGAATAACGTTGATAAGAATGTGATTTTTTATTTTTTAAAAATTCACTATATATGATTCGTATGTGTTCCATAAAAAAAAAAAAAAAAAAAAAAAGATTCTTTCAAAGCGTATCTGTTTTTCAGAAACTTAAAAAAATTGATAAGTTTTCATAGAAATCTCTTGAAAGAGTGGATCTGTCTTCTTTTTTTTTTCTCTCTCTATTGATCGATCTTACTCCAATTTTTTGTGTTGTTACGTAATTGCGATTTACCTAGTCTATATCCGGCTGACATATTGCCAAGTGAAAGCTATTCGAGGTGAAGGGCTCTTTGCAAAGGGAACTGAAAAAAAAAACACACACACACACACAATTCTAGAATGTTCATTTCTCGTTCAAAGTGTCTCATCGTTTTATTGACAAAACGGTACTATCTATTGTCGTATTTATTATTGAAAGAAATACGTGTCTGAGCGTTGGAAAGGATACGTGAAGATCCCTTACTTTGTTGAAGTCTCATAAATTTCTAATTTTATTAGTTTCCGTCGGCATTCCTAAAGGAAACTATCGATCGTTATATGAAACTTGAACAACCAAATACGATAAAATTATAAGTGTTATGAAGTTCTCTTTTGAAGTTCGACCAATCGTAACATTTTATTACTTTCTTCGTTTCCGTTATATGCAGCTGTAACAATCGTAAGAGATCGAATGTCTCGGTCAATGGACATTTCTTGCACGTGCCGATATTATATCACCGACGGAAAATCAAAATCGGTCTGCATGAATTCCCATTAATGAGGTAATCTTTAGATACGACGCGTAACAAATGAATCGCACCTGTGCACTGCGATACGTTTTAAAATCGTGTAATTCTGGAATATGCGAACGAGCGCGTGATAAAGGTAAATCGTTTGGAAGGTGCGTGGGTGTTTCGTCACTGTTATCGATGCGATTTTTCAGCCGAACGAAAGTGGGTTTCGAGAGAGAAAGCATCGTGCATTTACGTGCACTCTACTATAATGTAAGAGAACACTCTTCATATAATTTATAGAAGCTAGACGGTGTCGGTGGTAAATCGTATGACGTGTACTTACACATTATCGATATTATTCGGTATAAGTTCTTAAGATCGATAAAAATTTGTTTCTCTTTTCTTTTTTCTTTTCTCTTTTTTTTTTTTTCCAATAGAATTCATATCCACATACTTTTACGAAGTAAGAACTAAACTTTATATAGCGTTTTCATACAAGAGAAATTTTATTTTTTAAATGTATTAGTGTAATCGTTTCACAAATTGATATACAATTAAAGATTAATATACAATAAATTGAGTTAATCAAAAGTTACTCAAAGAACATTGGGACTATTGAAAATGAAGAGAATTAGAATTGACAGATTTTAATTATTCGTTGACAAATATATCGAATAGAAAATTTGTAATTATATGAATTCTGCAATTATAAAACTCCATTATTTTTGTTAAGTAACTATAATTACTAAATCGTATTTTGCTCTTTCGCAATACGTTCGCTGAAATAATTGCTTATATTTAATCTTCGCGAGGAATCGCTCAGGTGCATAGCCATTAATTGAATAGAAATGGTCTAGCAGTCTGGCAAAGATCCGTTTGAAATATGCGTCGTAATTTTGAGACGTAGTTGTTTTAACAGCAACGTTGGCAAAATTAAACTCGTGATTTAATTGTAGGTTCGTTAATACGGTTATCGTATATTTGCATAAAATATAGAAAGAAAATATGAAGTTTTAAACTATATTATTCTATTTTATTACTTTTTTTTTTTTCCATATATAGAAGGAAAAAAGCAAAAGTAAATGAAATTTAATTAGATAAAAAATAAAGACGCAAAGATCCATACGCGAACTCGTTAACGCGTCTCTCTCTCTCTCTCCTTCTCTTTCTCTCTCTCTTTCATATTTAAGTTAAAAGCAGAAAGAAACGGAAGAAAAATCTGAATAAAATTTGAACAAATCTGCACTCAACTATATTTTTTTTAAAAGAAGAGTAAACGCAGGTGATATTTATATAATATCAAATTTACATGAGAATTTATATTGCACTAATATTTTACTGAATAATTTTTATATGATCTGCTTTTAATCAACATCGAATATGTGTTTAATTTATCGTAGAGATGGGGATTACACGTTGGTGTATCCGATTTGTGTTAACTTTGATAACTGAAAATTATACACCATAATACGTTGAATTTTGTATCGGCTGAATGAAATTCAAGAGGATTTCAAGTCAATTACTCTGAAATAGACCTTTTGCCTTTTTAAATATCGTTCGACTTGATGATTTTCGCACAATGAAGAGATAAAGTTAAGAATATACACGTTTTATTCATATATACATGTTTCATCTGCGTGTATAAAAAATCTTTGACTGTAGGGTGCTTCGGATCAAATGGTCTGACGTTAGAGCCACGTTATTTCTCGTTCGCACGGAAGTAACCAGACAAGAATCTTCTATATGGATGTTGGGCACCAATCCAGAATCTGGACAAGAAAAGTCCATCCCTAATATATTGCGCATCGAAACTTTTTTTTTCTTTATTCGCATGAATTTCCTTAAAATTCGCTGAGGATTTTTACAAATTCAACGACGAATGATAACGTAGTGAATCGTAAAGAATCTTGAATTCTTTTACATGGAATTGAATTATTTATACATTCGTTTTATTTTAATTAATTCTTACATGAATTGAAAATATTAAAAAGACACAAATTATTTTATTCTTCAAATGTTCAACATTAATTTCATCAAAAGTTACGTCGCAAAAGATTTTATATTATAAAATATAATTTTTTAATATTCCATACGATTTTATCGAAACAAATTATTCTTTGTAACTTTGTATGTACCGTATCCGATTTGGAAAATCCGTAACAGTATATGGTGAAATAAGGGTGAACGGAGATGAACATACAGGGTATTCTTCAGGGCTCGTTATTATTCAGTATCATCGTGATCTCTACCCTCAAATAAACACCCCGTCTGAAAGGAATGTGAGTTCTCGTTGGCACGACCATTTTCGTCAGAGATTTTTCTATAGAGTCTGGGCAAAGATCCAGTATTTGATTCAAGGCTCGATTTGATATCCATGTAATCGATTCGGTCTGACTTTTTTTGGCACTTTTTCATTTCACAATACGTATGTAGTTTAAAATTACTTGGCATTGGTCATATTAGATATAACTGTAAAATAATAATGCAATCAGTGAAATCGTTCGTAATGCAAGCTTCTTGTTCTCGACTTTAATCTTTGATATATATATATATATATATATGTATGATTTCAACTTTATTCAACGTACATACGCACATGTATGCATATATACTTGCATAAAAAAAGTCATATGTAGAATAGCTTTTGTTAGAGTAAACCGCCGAGGATGAAAATCCTTTTTGCTATGAAGAAAACTGAGGAGCTTTCTTTCAAAAATCCCGTTCAGCCTCGTCTAAAGACTTCTAAAGACTATGAGTAAAGAATGCTCGCTCCAATTTTTGTAATCCATTTCCTCAGGCATACGCCGTTGAGAAAAACGTATGAGAATTCATTCGAGATGAGACGAACGTTCATAATTAGAACGAGAAGCTTTGTACGAGTGTCGAAAAGAAAATCACAAAGATATCCTCCTTTAACTATTCCTTTTTCATACCTATTTCTTCCTCTTTTAGTAAGAATACTTCTTGCAAAGATCTACGTTCAGGATATGTCTTCAATGTGAAGAGCGAGAGAGATTTGAACGAAACTTTCGTCCTCTCGAGCCATCTTTATTCATTGTTCCTATCGACGATGAGAAAGTGGGGATGAGAAAGGGAGGAGGGAGGGAATGAAGAAGGAGGGTTGAAATGAGTGAGAGAATACGAAGGAGAATTAAACTTTTGGCCGTAGACAATGGGCAGCTCCCTTGGTATACACACGTTGAAAAGGCTACTAACAGGGAACAATGGTAACCTTGGCAATCTCTGTTCTGTCTCTTGTAAGAGATGGTCCAGAACGTTGTTCGGCGTACCGTTGCCGATGACGACGGTACTCTTGCTTTCGATTCACGTGGTGGTAGTAATGCCGGTCCAACATTAATACTACGGTCTGCTTTCATATTTCGACTCGACATGGTTGTTAGACCATCTCCTCCCTTTATATCGTTCTCCCTTTTACGCATGTAAACGAGTTCGCTACCCTCCTCGACTTACATATTTTACAGAATGTCTTGGAGAAAGAGTAAGAGGACATATCGGAAAAGGGAGAAAGGGATATTCGCAAATTTTTCGACGACTCAAGAGATCTTGCGCGTGATACACACAATTCCACGCCCACATTGAAATTTATCGGACACTTTTATCGCATGCTTTTGTCGTTCTTCCTTATACATATCCAAGGGTGATTTCTTTTATACTTACGATCGCAAGTACACGCCTCCAGTTTTTGGCTACATTGATTGTTTCCAAATTTACGATGAAAAAAAAGTCATGTTATCACATATTGTAAATTTTCCTCGTGTTTAGTTTAATAACAATGAGAAGGATATAGGTTTGATCAGAGAACGTTGTTTTATAGTTTGAATATTTGACCACGCCCTATGTCTACTTCTTTATTTGTTTACTCTCTCGTCTGTTATACTCGTTGTTGTCCTCAGTCATTCCGGAAAACTTTGCTAACTCTCAGTATCGAGACAAACTGCGTTGAATCGATTCGAGGACCATTCGACGATGTTGAATAGACATTCGATGTAACTATTCATATTACATTCGAAATATTAAAGACAAATATTATGCAATTGTTCATCCAAATAATTAACATTAATACAAAAAGATACGTTACAAGGATAATATTAATCAAGATAAAAAATCATTAATATTTAATACTTATTTCATTATTTTTTATCGTGCGCATTCTATTACTTTCTATACTCGACCATATTCAGCAATGGTTTTCTTTACGACGAGATCTCTCGTTACGGTACTAAAGCGTAAGCGAGATTTACGAGTGTCTCGTGTAAAGTCGAAATGAAACGACAAAGGAGAAAGTGCGAGGAAGCGGGAAAGTCGAAGGTTTAGGATGGTTAGGGGGTTGAAAACAAGGCATCCCTGTCTCCAACGAGCATAACGATCTTGTACAGATATCGGTATGTAGTTAATTATCTTCTCTGCGAGTTTGCCTGACAACGGTTCGAACGATGAGACGAGTCATTAATTTTTTACGTAATTAACGAACGAGACACGAGATATAGGAAAGAAAAAAACGAAAGGGAGAAGAGAAAGAAGAAGAGTTTTGGTGAGCCAGTAGAAACGAATGCAAAAGAGTACTCGAAATGTGCTGATTGCATTACCACGGAAAGACGAATGGCCGCTTCGGTGAATGGGCTCGTTAACTCGCACGCTTACAAATTGCCCACCATTTTCCTTCTCGTAGACCCCATCCTTTTTTTCTTTTTTTTTACTCCAGAGCGGGGAAAATCCGACGGATCTAGATATCCAGTTGGTGGGCTACCCTATGAGAGAATTCCAGGCTTGACGTAGATAGCATCTCGTTTTCATAACCGGTTTAGAATTATCATGTTGGCTTCCTCTGTAAATTAACTTTGCATAATTGAGCTGGTTTCTGCTAAAGAGTAGATAATCTCCGTTTTGGCGCCCTTGGCGTAGGCGCGAATATTTGGATTGACCTCCTCTCCCTACTTCCTTCGTTCCAATGCATTTCGATAACACATTATCATCGATTCCGATCGATGCCATCATGAATCACGTTTCAAATTAGCTCTCACCGATATTCCCATCCATTGCCGATAACCGTCAAGCAGTTATATCGCACTGATTTTGAAACGTATATGTAGGTATATTTCATGGTTGATAATATGGTCTCATTCGCCTCTCATAAATGATATTTGTATAGTACGTAAATTAAAAGATTTTCAGAGGAACGAGAGAACGTAGTCGTATTGTTCGTTGACTCGTTTTGAAGATTACACCCTTTTCCTTCTCAGACGAGAGGGCTTCTTTAAATTACAAAAGGGTTCATAAAAAAGAGTCTCGACGTGACGACGATGGTCTCTCTCTCTCTCTCTCTCTCTCTCTCTCTCTCTACCTCCCTCCCTTTCTGTCTCTCTCTCTCTCTCTCTCTCTTTCTCTCGTCCCTTCTCTAATAACAGATTCAATTACACTCGTGTACGCCCGCTACGAGAGATTCCCATGATGTAGAGAAGCATGCAAAATGTAAGAAGACGAGCAGAGTTAGTAGAGAAACTAGTGGCTGCGAACGTGACTCTTACCTTTACCTTATCGTAGCAACGTTTTACCTTCGCCTTTACCTTTGTAACCGGTGACCTCGTCCCCAAGGAAATGACCGAGAACGATCTAATAAAGCCACGGGACCTTCCGCTTCTATACTACTTGCCCGAATATTTTTTTATGTCTTCCATATAAAAGCCGTAAGCGGCAGGATTGGGGATCCTTTATCGGCAATCGAGGGAATATTTCTGTACCGTAATATTTTCTCAAATATCATTGTATTTTTCACTTCGTCGTATGCCACATGCACACATTCATGTCCATTCGCTTCCTCCTTTTACAAAAATCGTCGAATTATCGATCGATATGATAGTAAATTTGTTAGGGTGGCAAAAAAGAAAAGAATAAATTACGCCATATGTAGCTATGCGAATCGTAAAATTCTTATATTTATACATTAATACTTAACGTTTAGCTTTCGAGTCACGGTTTCATCGTAGGTTTCTTCATAGTCTAAAAAAAAAAAAAAAAGAAAAAAAAAAAGAAAATAACTTGTTGGAAAAGAGATAATATTTAAAAGAAAAATCGATAGACATGGATTTTTTTATTATCGCAAGCGCACAATTTATTCTCCGGTTTGATCACAGTAAGTACATACGGACAAATACAAATATTCTCTCATATTTCTATCATCATGGTAATTTCATCGACATCGATCAAATCCATAGGCATACCATTAATGTAAAGAATACGTAAAAAAGAAAAACGCATCACCATTTCCATATAACATTTCGTAGGATAGCATTATGCTCCAGAGAGAATGCTCTGGAGATAACGTTCGATTATTCATCGGCCGTCCGGCTCGTCCGCACGATGATCCGTTCCAAGGGGATGAATAACGTGGAACTCGCTGAGAAACTGAATGAGAATGAAAACCAAATACAACGAATAAAGAAGATATCCATAGGAACGCCGTGCAGTCGCTGCTGTAATGTTCATGTAAATGATCGTAGTCAATAGCGAACAGAATAGAAATGTTAGACATCCCGGTGCCATGTTGCTCACACGAATTTTCGCCTTTAAATCCGAAGAATATGCGGCCTCTATACCATAAGTCAATCCCAGTCCCAATAAAGTATTAAATATAGGACTGGCAAAACAGGCCATATAACCCATCTTTGAGAATCCTTGACGAGCTATCATTGTATTGGATATTAAATCTGTAATGAGAGATTTCCATCGTTAATATTTCACTGTTGAAATTAACAAATGACTTTTTCGATTTATCGTCGTTCTTAACTTTAATATTCTACATCTATACGTAGATTTACAACAACATAAAATTGTATTCATAGAACAGTTGATGCCATTTGAAATAAAAAGTATTTCTTATATTCGAAATGTAATTACGGATTCTATTTATCCTGATCGGGCGTTAATTAAGTACTAATTGCAGTGTCATATACACGAAGTATTAAATACGATATGACATTTCATTATGTTATTCTTTATGGATTATAGGAACTATTGGAAATGAGTTTAAAATTGTATTTTTCTTTTTTTTTTCCTTTTGTTTTTTTTTTTTTTTTTTTTTTTTATTCTTTTTCTTCTTTCTTCGATAAGGAATAAAATGTTGTCATTCGACATAAGCATAAATAAATAACATCGTACATTCGCGTTATAATTTTTCTTTTAGCGTTATAATTTCATTTAACTTCCATCGAGTCTCATGGAAACTTTGTTTTCTTATCCGAGTCTTCCTTGGTGCAATAAGCATGCTTGAAAAAGCTAGTTCGGTGTAATCGCATTTCATGAGACGAGAATAAACGTCGTCGCATGAACGGAAATAATTGAATTCGAGTTGAGCGAGATACGAGGTATTAGATAAGTTCCGATTTCAGGACGATAATTGAGACGTCGAAATGAGCGATACCAAATATAGTAGGAATGAAATTACGGTGCTTTGAGGTAAAACGATGCAGTTAAGAAAGTTTAAATTCATTTTGGCCGATAAAGTGAACGAACAATTCGATCAAAAAAGAGGACCTTGTTTCATTTTAAAAGGAACAATGAAATATTAGTAGAAAAAAATAATTAACATTAATGACATATTTCCCTTTCAACTCGATTCTTAATCTTCATTTGTGATATTTATTAAATATTATCTATATCATTTTTATTTCATCCTTATGAAGGAAAAAAAATAAATAAATAAATAAACAAATAAATGCACGGAAATCTTTTGCTTTGTATCCGAAGGCAATCAATTTTTACATTTTGATTGAAAAACAGCTCCGTTTGTAAAAAACTGTTTGTAGTATATCGTTCTGTATATACGAGAGCTTTTCATCGATCGAACGTTATTTACTTTATCTTTTTTTTTTTTTTTTTTTTTTTTTTTATTGAATGATCGATGTGCTCCGTATCGAAGGAGTAAATTAATTCACAAAGAAAATTCCTGAAAATAATTCGAATTTTGAAATGATTGAATTGTAATGATCCGTACTGTTTAAAGAGCATTGTTATTTTTCATAATTCATGAGATGTCAAAACGAAGCCTTAACGTTAGTTCTCGTAAACGCTAATAAGCATGCACGTTCGTTATCTACATATGAAATACATTTTTCATATTAACTCACCCCCGATGCTATTACCCCAGGCAAGAAACGTGATTCCCAGCATGGCTTTTGAAATACCACAGGCGAATTCAATGCATCCTAGCACGGCCATTATTTCTCTAGCCACGAAATAAACTGTCAGCATGCCGATCAAGAATCCAAAAAACGCGAAAGCCTATATTTATTAATTCTTTTTCAGAAATCTTTCTCAATGGTAAAACGTAAGAAATTAAAAAAAAAAAAGACAAGAAAAAGAAAAGAAGAAAAAAAATACTTGAGTACTTTGTCAATGTACTTGAATACTTTGTTTAAATAGTAGAAATGATAAGACTCACATTATGATACTTCGGTATGCGATCCACGTTGGTCGTTAGAAACACAATTACACCAATTAGTGTGCTAGAAGCGAAGAATATCGGTAATATCGGCACCTTGCCAATCTTCAATTGCCAGACTGCGAAGAAACGATGAAAATTAAATGGAGGTCAACACTTTTGATGGCAAACGATCGTATCGTCAACGATTCAGTGACTAACGTCTCTCTCTCTATCTCTCTCTCTCTTTTTCTCTTTCTCTTTAGTTTCTTGTAAAATCAGCGGAAATGAATTGACACGATATTCATGTTGGACTAATGTTAGTATAAAGAAGAAAGATTTGCACTTTTTTCACTCTCGTATTGTTCGTTTCGATATTGTTCTTTTTTTTTTTTTTCTTTTATCAATACCATCTAATACTCGACTGTGAATATACGTGAAAATTTTTGGTCATCCATCGACAATACGTTTTCGTTCACCGAGACTTATTTCCGTTCGGCATATTTTCTTCGAAACTTTTATTTTATTTTTCCATAACAAAATTCATGCGTTCACATCGATAAATTACTCGGTATATCTATCGCGCGGAAACCCCTGACACTCGTGATATTCTTCCAAAATGTTTTGATACGAAAAATGCTTTTTTCTACTCTTTCTTTTTTTTTTCTTTTTTTTTCTTTTTTTTTTATCAGCAAATACAAGATTTACCATATTAATTAATTATCTGGAATGAGATTAAGCGTGAGATATATTAAAGAGAATGAGAAATCAAGGAAAAAAAAGAAAAAAAGGAAAAAGGAAAAAGAAGAGAGAAAAGGAAAAAAGAGAAGAAAAACGATGTGAAGACGGAGAAACGCGTTTGTCACGTAATATTAGGTCGTACAGCTCGGAGGAGTCATGAGCCATAAGGAAATTAAATGCGAATTAAATTTCCCTTGAACGTGCTAGGAATGTTTCCCTCCTTGTGCAAAATCATTTCTTCGAGGATTCAAGGCGGCCATCGTTTATTGGTACACGTAAAAAGAAAAGAAGAAAAAGATAAAGAAAAAGAGAAAGAGAGAGAAAGAGAGAGAAAGAAAGAAAGAGAGAGAGACAGAGACAGAAAGAGAGAGAGAGAGAGAGAGAGAGAGAGAGAGAGAGAGAGAGAGAGAGAGAGTGGGAAAAAGAGAGAGAAAGAGCTTTTTACGTGTAGGCGTCTCGAGGATTAATGCGACTAACCGTTTAATAGAAACAACGCCACCGTCGGTGTCACACACAGCTGGAAGCAATTTAGCAGCTTGGACCAACCTCTCTTTTCTGCCGTAACGTTTACAACGGGTATAAATAATTGTAGGAGAAACCTAACCGGTGAACATAGAACCAGGATGATCTTAAAGAATTGGTTCGCTTGTTTCCAATCCTCTCTCGAAATCGGATTAATGTCGTAGAGAAATTCTTTGAAAAGGCCTCTTGGTCGTTCGGATATATCATCGACTTCTCTCTCAATTTTAATGCCATCATTACGAAATCGTACTCTCTTCAATTCAATGAATCTTGCGACGTCTGTATTTTGGAAATATTTTTTGTTCTATTATTTTTTTTCGTTTTCTTTTTTTTTCTTTTTTTTTTTTTTTTTTTTTTTTCTTACAACAAATATGTATATTTCGATCGATGCTGCACAGGTATGTTAAAGAAAATTTTTAAATAAATTCTTTCCAAACAATGTAATTCAAATGTTTTCTTTACCGAACAACCGAAGGATCGCGAAACAAATTTATATATACTAACGTGAACTCTTTGTTTGGAAAAAAGAGTAAACGAGGGAAATAAAGAAAAGAAAAGAAAAGAAAAGAAAAAGGAACGAAATGAAACGAAACGAAAGAAAACAAAAAATAGTAGGATTACATTCAGTTGAAGAAAAGAATTGCCTGAAGGTTGAAAAAAAAGAAAAAAAGACTGTTGAATAATTTAAAGGAAGGATAAAAAAAATAATATTATATTTAATTTACGAAAAGGATAATAATAATGGATAGAAGGGAGCAACTTTTGATATTTTCACTATGTACATAAATGGAATTTTTTTTAAATAATTTCAGCGAAAATATAAAAACGTAGAATAGTTTGGCAATTGACGTAAAATCATTCGCGTATACTTAATAAGAAAAAAAGAACAGCGAGGGGAAGAAATAAAAAAGAAGAAATGAAAAAAGGAGACGAAAGAAAAAGAAAAAAAGAAAGAAGGAAGGAAAGAAAGAAAGAAAGAAAGAAAGAAAGAAAGGAAAAAAAAAAGAAAATACAAATGAAAAAAGCGCGAGAGAAACGGAATTGGTACCGAGTTTGGCTCGGAAGCCAAAAGGACGGCTCCTCGTGGGAATCCGTGAGATGGCGATAGCGTCCGTATCTTTGTTCAGCAGATAAGCATGTAATACATCTGGATCCTGTACGCTTGGGATTCTACCTGAAAGCACGGAAGCGTGTCTCGAAAAGTAAAGGGATAAAAGGTGAGAGAGAGAGAGAGGGAGTGGCGGGGAGAAGGAATGGATACTTTCCATGACATTGTACTCCTCTCGACGTTCGTTTTAGAACTGGCACGAGCGAAACGCACTTTTCACTTTTTCCTCTCGAGTATCACGCCATTGCATTATCACGACATCGACAATGAAGAGAACGTAGAGGAGAATGAAGCCTGTAATTATGAACGACATCAACGTTGAAATAGCAATTTAACGGTGGACGATAGGGAATACTTGAAATTCTCTCAAATTTACACTTTTGTTGCTTCATTTTCTCTTTGATCTTTGTAGCCGTGAACGAATTCTCGTGATATTTCAAAAAGATATATCGTGTCACGATTTAATGTTAAATTTATTTCGAATGACAAAGGGCATTTGTATTAGGTATAAAGTTTTATATTCTTTATTATGTTCGTAATGAATCGTGATCTATCGAGTAATAAATCGATATGTGTAATATCGAGCGAAAATGAAGCATCGATAATTATCGGGATAGATTAAATTTATCCTGACGTTCATTTTGGATAATGACAAAAATACGAGCGACGAATCACAACCTTCCGCTTAGACGGCGTCTTTTAAGCGAAGTTGAATTTAGGTCAATGCATTTTACTACAAACCAGATTTCGATGAAATTCGAATCTCTCGCTGATTAATAGGTACATATACACACGTACTCGTTTCATTATCGATCGTATTCCTCGGTAATGACCTTTTTGTTTTTATTTTATTCTTTTTCTCTCTTTTTATCTCACAAATCCCATTTAATTTTCAATATAATAACTGAATATATTAACCGTTGCAATTATTCCCTTAATCGAATTTCCTCGTACAAGAATTCATCTCGTTTTACGTTAAACCTTACAAGAACGATCTTATATCATAACGAGTATCGAAAAGTTCTCTCTTCTTAAGTATTAGAAGAGTCTACGAACATGCGTGACGCTGGCTGAAATGGGATATAAATAATCCCTGTCCTAATTTATAGCGGATGAAAATCTTTGCGTAAGAAACTATGCGAGAGAATGAAGAAGGGTGAGAGTACGAAAAAAACAAGAAAACAAAAAAAAAGAAAAAAAAAAGAAAAAGAAAGACGAAGATAGAAAGGAAAAGGAAAAGAAGATGGAAAGAGAGAAATTGCTGAAAAGTCTCTGAACGTCAGATTGCGTGTCTCAGGTAGGGAGACGAATTCTCTTCGGTCGACTTAATTAAATTCATCCACCTCCCTTTCACCCTTCTTCATGCCTTTTTTAAAGTTGTTACTATCAGTGACAATAGTAGTAATAGTACTAATAATAGTAGTAGTAGTAGTAGTAGTAGTAGTAGTAGTAGTAACAGTAGTAGTAGTAGTAGTAGTAAAAGTAATAGTAGTAGTAGTAGTAGTAGTAGTAGTAGTAGTAGTAGTAGTAGTAGTAGTACAGTAAAGCTCATACTTATGGCTTCCCATAGATAAACTCTCTCGTCCTGCACAACATAAGTTATCCAGCAGAGTGCCGCTACGTAAAAGCATGTATTTCTCATCAAAGGCTTAAAATATATACGAAAAGGCTTGACCAGGGCAATGGAACCCGCGATTATCGTTGTCACAAAGATGCCCGCGCTTATCAATTCCGTGAACATGATTATAGTATCCTCGCTACGGGATACGAGAGACGTGAAGATGTCAGGCGTTCCGTTTCCAAATGTCAATATCATCACACCAGTAATATTTTCTGACAGATGCATAACGCTGGTTATCACTGATAAGGATGGACAATAACTGGAATCAAGATAACGCGACAAGGTAAAATTAATTCAATTCTTTTTTTGGTTCAAACTTATGATATCTTTTATATATCTATTTTGATTTTATATTCTTTTTCTTTTTTTCTTTTTTTTTTTTTCTTTTTCATTCGAAATAATCCCGATTTTTTTCATATTTTATATTTTTAACGATAGAGAACAATGGAAAAATGTTTGAACCTTTAATATTAGTTAACAATAGTGAAATGATCATTTAAAAATAATGAGGAGTCACAGTTCAGATCAAATTGTCCTTTACTTCATAATAACTTTAATCTCGTCGTTACGAATTATCTATGTCATTCGTTTATTTAAATCGACATTATTTTAAATGTTCACGTTAACAGTGAAGTTAAAGTTGACGCATAACCGAGATCATCGTCGAATTATCGCTCACATATACAGGAGCTTTATTAGTTCCGAAAGTTGCTCGCATCGATTATACCGACCATTTCGTCGTCGATGTCAAGTTGCGCTTCTTTTTAATGGTTAGACATAAAAACGTTCTCGTTGTCGGTCTCTCAATTAAAATCACATCGTAATTTTACCTCGAATTACCAAGCATTAGCAAATATGTTCGAAAGGAGTACGAGGTAAAGACGAAAAGGATAACGAAAAGGAGCATGATTAAAAATTACATCAACTACTTATGCAATTGAAAATAATTCCATCAAGATCCTAGTCGAATAAGTAATTCTTCAATTTCGTAAACCAACACGAAAATATGGCTACGATTACTGTTAATAGTTTTCTTTTTTCTTTTTTCTTTTTTTTTTTTTAAGAGATTTCATTTTTAATTACATAATACAGGTTTTAATGTCTGTATTTTTTCATTTACCATCATCGATAGATAATCGAATAGAAAAAAGAGAAAAAAATAATACGATATATCATATATATCTATTGGCAATAAACTCTATCGATATTTCGCGATATATTGAGGATGTTCGATATATACATACATGTGGGATTTCGCGGTTGAAAATCACGTACAATATCGTCAACCATGTCACGTAATCCGTTCATCGATTCGTGAATCGAAGAGAAAGAAAATAATTCGTTTATGGATTCTTAATTTTTCGAATGTAAACTCGACTTTCGAGGGATGCATTTCTAGATCAGCTATCGTATTTCTCATAAAGCACGTGTTATAAAAATAAATTTTACAAAGCTGTTTTAGCCTCTCTATCTTTAAATCCATTTATCGTCTATTAAGAGCACCACACAATAACGAGAATTTCACTGATCGACCCAACGGAGAAACTCAAGCGTACGTAGGAAAAGTCTACTTCGAATAAAAACTGAAAATCGCCTGAGTGTGTTTAGCTACGCCTGGAGTAAAATGCTTCACGGTTCTCAACCTGATTTACGCGAAGTCCTTAACTTTTTGGTGCCCTCATCCCTTACTCTTGTCTCTCGCGAGCTCTTTCGCGAGCTCGCTCGTTCATATCCCAATAATAACGGTAAGTTTAAACGAATTTTCCGGTCGATAGAATAGATTGTTTTTAGAGATACGTTGACACAATTTTCTTTCTATTTCACCGCGACTACGATCGATTTTCTTTATTCGCAATATGAAACATTAATAATGCGAAATGACATGCATTATATAAAATGTAAATGTCTCGCATTATTACAATCCTCATTTTCTCTTCTCGCTTGTTAATCGCACAATTTAAAATTTTTGATATTAATTAATTAATTTTTTTTCTAATTATTTTCAATACTGTTATCGTTAATCCAATGAAATAAAATTTCAATCGCAATATCGATGATCGATATTATACTTATAAGTCCAAAAATGATGTAACACTTTCAATAAAATATTTGTAATAACATACAAACTGTCTAACGTGACTCCAATGATGAGGAATAGATAGAAGAGCCAGAGAAGGAAAAGAAAAATGCCGCAGAGAAATAGGGGTATATTTTCCGATCGGAAAATGCAAAAGAGCTCTGCGGTGTACTGAACGACGGAGTCCCTGTAGCAGTCTGGTATTTTCTTCACCCATTCGCAACGTTCCTCTGCAGGAATATACCAAAGATATGAACAATCATCCTGTAAAAGACAACTCAGGAGGCTCGTATCCTATGTTGAAACGAGAAAATCCTGTGAGAAATTTACTTCGCGTATCGGTAAATGTCCGTATCTGAGAAACCGTCTCAGTAAACCTTCTCTTTCCATAACATTTTTCGAAATATTTACGAAGAAAGTCATTTAACCTAAACTTTTCGATGAAACGTTTACCAAATCCTACAAATCGATTTTATTCGCTCGACTGTCGAAGATATTCAATTGAATATAAGAAAATAAAGAAATTTCTTTACGATCAATGTATTTGTATATGTGTATGTGTATGTGTGTATGTCTATGTGTGTATGCGCGTGTGTGTATATCGATCAATTAATTCATCGTTTATACGACACGTGTAATATAAAATTCGTGATATAGTTTTTCACGTGTAGGATTTAAAAAATAGTTATAAAAAAAAAATAAAAAAAATAACATTTCATGTACAATATCCTTATCACGTCTTACATTTACAATGATTTATCGTTTCATAGTCAGAGATACGTGGCTACCTATCAAACTGATCCATATAAATATTTCGACAGTCGAATCCAGGGCAGCATGGTTGCGTAAATCTTTGAAGATAGGAATAAATCGATAAACGTACGGACGTCAAGATTTATGGATTCTGCGCGCGAATCTTATAGATCCATAAATTCGTGCGTGCATCCGTAGACTAGAAAACACGTAGATCGTTTTACGTAAACGTAGCGAAAGAAATGATTGCTATTGCCGAACGTTATGAACGTTGGCTATTTAATTTTACTTTGAACTTTATTAAAACTAGAGATAGTAAATAGACATCGAAAAATACACGTTTCGTTTCATTTTTAATAGAATTGTTCAATTAGATTTTATAGAGAGATCATTTTTATTTAAGTTAGAAACAAAATAGGAAACAAAATAAAATAGCTTATCTTTATAGAAAATGATTATACTTGAAGTATTAACTATTGCTATTATTCATTCTGAAATATTTTAACAATTTGTGTAGATTTACATGCTCGCATGTAAGCTCGCAAGTAAGCTCGCATCTAACAGCTAGTTTCAACGGACGTTGGATTAGAATTCGAACACTATTTAACTCGAAAGTTTAGGCCCTTGATTGGTGAACGTAGCGCGGTTAAACTCGATTTAAATTTTAAACCGCGTTAGTGGAATCGTCCCTAATCTAAGTACAATAGAAATGTTGTAACTTCGATAGTTCCCGTGTTATAAAGTTTCCAATTTTGCGTAATACGATCGTGGGTCACGCAGTCTCAAACATTTTTAAACTTACTGAAAGTTTTATCTTTTAAAAGGGCAATAAAAGAGAACATAGTATATTGGAAATGAAACAGAGAAAAAACGTTTCATTTATTTTTTTTTTTTTTTTTTTTTTTTTTTTTTTTTTTTTTTTTTTTTTAGTTCGTTTTTAAACGTTCCTAAAACGTATGTGTTTAAACGTTTTTTTATAGGATTTAAAGGAAAAAAAAAAAAAAAAAAAAGAAAATAAATAAATTGAGAAATTTATCGAAATGTGAGAAAATTTCACAAGTATCGTAGTGCGCTTATATTAAAGAACATTTCAGAAGAGATAACTTTTGAAAATTGTTCGCATAACATGCACTTTTCGTAATTTATGTCTCTCTGGTTTCCGAATAGATAGAAAAATTCCAAAATGCCGCGAGGTACTATATCTATATTCATTCTGTACGGACGTCCATTTACGCAGAATGAAATTTAGTGAAACTTTGTTTTCTTTTAAATACGTATAGTATAGTTTCCATTTCAATTTCGTTGAGTTCTAGGAAACAGAGCGCATTCCTATGCGGATGTGAAAAATAAGCGAGGATTGTTCTGCTTTCATTAAGTAAAGGGTTAGAAAGAATGCTTTTTTCATGAGTAGTAAGAAAACATTCATTAAACACGATACATCATTTTCTACATATATATATATATATTTCTTTTTTTCCTTCTTTCTTTGCCATTTTCTACAAAATATTTGTTGCGCGCATTATAAACTTGTCCGTAGCTCCTTCTAAATAATGAATAAATATCTCGTAGTTAAATAGATATATGTACGTAATAAATATAGTAAATCTTTTGAATAACTTCGAAGTAATATATTACATCAAGATGATTCTTATCCATATTATTATGATAATTATAAGCAATAACAAAAGTTTGATATGGAAAAAGTTTTTTCGTAGAATTTTTCCTCAAGAAGAAATCTAAAAATTCGTTAGAAAAATATGCGTTTTTTGATTTATAATTCGTCACGTGAGAATGCAGTGTTTTAGCTCTGAGATGAGATATAGAAAGAAGACAGATGGCCTCTGGCTTTTTCTACAGCCTTGTAATTGTGCATTCAAGGGTGTCGTTGTTCCACGACACTGAGGTGAGACTGAACAGGAACACTCGTCCACACTCGTCCGATGCGAGCAAGAGGCTCATTAGACACAGAGAGTCTCTTATTCCTCTCTTCTTCTCTCCCTTTTCCGGTTTGTCAGAGGACGATAAAAAGAGAAGTGGCAGTAATGAGGACGGAAGGAAATGAAGCTCTCGAGTTTTCGAAGAATGGATCCTCCCTTTTCCCTTCTCTCCTTTTCGCTCACTCTTTATATATCTCTCGTGTTCACAGTCCTCAATGGCATGGCCCAGGGCGGTATTATATCGACAGTTTTTCGATACCAATATCGGCGTGACCGAGGGAGCAGCGCAACTCTATCGTGGAAAAAAATATTAACCCGTTGTACTCGCTGTGATTGCTTTCAGTCGACTGAAGGACGGATGCACACGTTCGTGAATTCTATGAATCAACGGCAATTTTCGCGGTTTTCACAATGGCGAAGAATAGAAATTAATTATTTAAGTAACTCGATCGTTTCCTCGCCATTTTAGTCCAATTTTTTTTTTTGTCACGTCAAATAGATATTTATCTAAACGACAAAATATTCAATGCATTTGAAATAACAAACAAGATTCGTTGTCTTTGATCGATCAGTTCGTTTTATTCATAGAATAATACTTTGGTATAAATCCCGTTCTCTGTTTTTATTTGCGCTCGTTATGGGCCTTCATAACAACTTTTTGAGTCCAATATAATAACTCGCCTTTACAAATTATTTCATCATAAAAGTCTTTTAACATAGAATATTTTTTGCTGCCTCTTTTTTCAAATTCTATTACAATATATTCGTTTGATTTTGCGTTCGAATTTAATAATGTATAAAACATCTCGATAAATAGTATCACACATTATCGTTACAATTGGTACTCTTAATTACACTGTATAAAAATAATAAGCAGTAGCTTTGTTTATTCAATTATTATTCGATTTATAAACACGTTTAATTGTTTATAATTTATTCTCACGTTCTTGAACATTTCCACTTTGTTATTAAATTCTCTCACCATCACATATTTACAATATAATATAAATTAACACTTTATACCAATCAAAATAATTCAAACACGACAAGTTAACATTTATTTCTGAATAATGCTAATAGCAGAATACTGGAACAAGCATTCAGCTTAATGACGATGGTTAAAGCTGTTTAGGTTAACCAAAAGTGTCGTATTGTCACCATAGAAACAGCAGTTGGTTGGTTATGCGCGCATGCCCCTATGACCTATTTTGACATGTAACTCGAGCTCGACTTTTCAAGATCCTCATCGCGTACCATTTATCATTTGACCTTTTTTTTGAGGCAAAAAAAAATTGATAAGAAACCTTTCGCCTTTTGCAGTTCTACAAAAAGATCTCTTGGAGTTGGTCTAAGTGAGATTTTTGTGACAACGGTGCCAGTTAAACTCTAAGCACTATTGGGTAGGATTCGGGTTGTATAAAGGGGAAGTACGGTTTTCTCCAATTTATAAACTCTCTTCCTGTGTTCTCTCTCTCTCTCTCTCTCTCTCTCTCTCTCTCTCTCTCTCTCTCTTTCTCACTTTCTCCTTTCCTCTTTCTCTTTTTTTCGCAACAATACAAACGAGTAGTACGACCAACCTCTCTCAGCTTTTCCGGTTTCCTCTTTTGCTACTTCACCTCCGTACATTTATAATAAAGACCGAGTGATATAAAGCTAGAATATGCAAAAGCTTCTTTCTCCAAGCGTAAGACTCGACTCTTTACAATTAATTTAACGACGTCTTCATACCATTGTACGAACGAGCCACCGTGACGGAAAATTTACGAAGGCCCATCTTGCCCGTATCTTTTATAACAAGTCGCCAATAATAACAAGTCCGCGTCCAGTCGGATCGATTGAACTAGCATGAAAGAAGAGAGCCGGATAAAACGCTCGGATTAATAACGTTTTATGAAGGATTCCGTACGGGAGCGATATCGGAGCTTTCATGTTTTGTGTCGTTTAAATCGCGATCCGTCTCGATAGCGCTCAGAAACGTACGCATTGTGAAAGCGTAAAATAAAAATAATAAAAAAATAACAAAAATAATAATAAAAAAGAAAACAAAAAAAAAGGAATACAAAGAGAAAGAAGTGAATGGAAGAGAGAATGAAAGGGATAAAGAGCTTGGAAAAACAAGAGTCATGGGTACCGAATAGATAAATCGTTGTGGATCTGTAACTTTTCCCCGTTTTACTTCTTATGCGTTTGTACATATATGCATGTGTTTTTCTTCCAGTATACCAATATATAATAATTTCACCTGCAGTCGAGGCAAATCCCCTTTTTTCTTTTTTTTTCCCCCGTTTGATATGCAATAATTTTTATGTTTTTTTCCTTTTATTTTATGAGTACCTTTTGATAAAAAGAATCAGTACTAAAAAAAAAAAAAAAAAAAAAAAAAAAAGGAAAAAAAAATTTCGATTTTAATTCGAAAAATTGGAAGACAAAAAGAGAAATGTACTAGTTTAAATTCACAATCTCAATTAAACTACGTATCAGATATTAAATATTTTTTTTTCAATAAAATCCTTCGTTTAAAACAAAAATGCGAATTTGAAGGATCCATTATAAAAAAAAAAGAAAAAAGAAAAAAGAAATTCGAGTATATATATCTAATGTAAAAATATGATTCGTTGATATGAATAAAGTTACAATACAAAAAAAATAATTTGTACAATGATAGTATAACATAACAGTACATGTTGTATTTCGAAAAATCAAAAATGCAGTAACTAATAATTTTCTCTCTTTCTCTCTCTCTCTCTCTCTCTCTCTCTCTCACTCTTTCTTTCTCTCTGTCTCGTTACAAATTTCAATTTCGTTCACTCGCTACAACCGATCGACATGATTTGATGTAATAAAAGCGTAGATGAGAGGCTAGGGTGGAGATTCGATTACACGTCGACTATATCGAGCCTTTCGTCTGACAATTGCGGCGGTCCTTCGATAACTCATTGAAGCAGATGGTGCCGATAGGCGTTCTCGCGTTAACGCCGTTCGTTTTTAGCTTAGCGCGGAGAACATTGCCGCCACTTTAACACTTTAATCGATCTACAAATCGGCACGGCATAGCATGGCGCTGCGATGTTGGGAGCATTGTTGGAACAGAGGACAAGATGGGGCGAGGGGATGGAGAAAGTTTCTTGTTCTTTTTTTTTTCGTATCGTCCTATGGGAATTCGTAGAGTCGATACCGATATAAAATCAAACGTGGCTTCCTACCTTCTTCCTTTCATCCTTCCTTTTTTTTTTCTCTTTCTACCCATCTATTTATCTATCTATCTATCTATCTATTTCTTTCTCTCTTTCCCTTTCTTTCTCTCTCTCTCTCTCTCTCTCTCTCTTTCTCCTTCTTTTTTCTTTGCTTACGCTCGCGTATCTCTCCAGACGCAATAAGCAATGGAATTTTTCACGTCTAATCGATTGAATTTTCTCTCTCCACCCGAGAGATCCGTTCTCTCACCAATAAACAATATCAGGTATCTATAAGATTAATCATACCTTTCGAAAAATATCGAACGCATCCGCGTATTTGTTTAAAACGTAAATTACGCTACAGATAAACGAGATATCTCTTTCTTTCATTTTTATTTCGTGTACCTAACGACCGTAGCTTTCTCTTTTTTTTATTTTTTTTTTTTTTTTTATCAATATTAATCGTTCGTTCACAACAGCGTAATAGTAGTCTCGTCAATTTGTAAGTTATATGAAGTGGGTAAGGAAATAATTGTGATTGTAGTTGAAGTTATGTCTATTAAATAATATTGATATCATGATAGATATTTTTTACATGGCCGTTATCAAAAATTCAGGTTCATGGCGGATAACGTATTCTGTTCAATACACGATTTCTTCCAGAAGTCCATAATGGGTTGAATTGAATAAAAACCTTCCGTCCTTGTTCGGTATAATTTAATAAAGTTGAAAATAAAGTTATTATTGATGTATTAGAAAATTTAATGATAACGAGAAAATATTTCTAGGTATTCTTTTATCGTTAATACTTTCAATGAAAGTTTTTAATAAATGTTTCTAGAATATAGAAAAAATAATTAAATCTTATTAGTTAGGAATCTCTTCAGACTTCTCAATCATCATTCGTTCGAAGGAAAATCGACGGAAGTTTAACTCCAATGCAAAACCATTTTCAACAAAGTAGGGCATGCTCAAGTATTAATCTACGGATGGAAGTATTACGAGAATAGGAGTTCTGCAGTAAATTGCCTTTTGGTTTCCATCGTGCGTGATAAATAATCGTACTATTAATTTAAGAAAAGTATTTTACCTTTAAAGGGTCATGAATAAAAAATTTATATGCAGGTATATATATATATATATATATATATATATATATATATTATTATTATTATTATTAGCGTTGAAATATTTGCCAGGAAAAATCAAGAAGTATATATATTTTTTCAATAATATTCCCATTGAGAACTTTATCAAAATTCTCGCAAATAATATTTCAAATAATTTTATAATCAGCTTTACAATACTCTATAGTATAGCATTCTGATATTTTAAAGGATTTTGTTATCATCTTATGAAGATGATAACAAAAATATCATAAGAACTAACTACAGCAATAATGAAAAAAATTGTTGGATATGTGACTGGCATGAATATCATTTTTATTTTTACGTCAGTAGCGTAATGTTAAAAGCGACGTGACGCGTGAACGTTTTAAACAGAAAAAAAAAATAGAGAAGACAAATATGGGTTATTTAAAGTAGAATATCTTTTTTAATGGTCCTCGATCTGTAACATAGGTTCTACTACAATTTGTTGAAAAAAAAAAAGGGAAAATGTACTTGAACATTTGTCTTTTCAAACGTGATATGCAAAGTCTTTAGTCGCGTACGTGCCCCATGCTTATGGCGATCAATTTGCAATAATCGCTCGTCGACTTGAAAAATTCCGTAAAATTCAACTGAATGATTCTTCGTTTCATTGAAAACGAGTAATGAAGAATATTTTAAAAAAATATTTACGCACATGCGTAAAGTTGTTAATAACGTGCAGACGGTTATGTTTCATGTAATCATGGGTATTAATAACAGGTTTTAGTAAGTGATTAAGATTCATTTCATTCTTTTTTTTCTCGATGAATAAAAGTATTAAATTTATATAACCTCCCTTAAAAATGATTAACGTTACGTCGATACGAATATTTTCAATCTTGTTATATTTATTAAATGAACGTTCGACGGCAGACGAGTTTTCGGCTTATATTAATTAAATCAAGATTAAATAATGCTCGTAAGTTATACTTAGCGGCTAGGAAAATTCATTAAAAGCGTGACGATTCTCTTGAATATACATGTCACGGCTTCTCGCAACTCGTTAGTTTCGTAACTGGCGAATGTCACGTAGCACCTGCTATCCGTCTCGCTTTCGCAATCGCTGTATACGGATAACGCCGGTTATCGCGACCAGTTGTAAATTTTTTGTCCGTGACAAAAGAACGCTCTCGTCGTTGTAAAAATATATGTAAAAAAAAAAAGAAAAAGAAAAAAAAAACAGCGAGTTGTTACTTCAGTTTCATATTCCTTAAATATTTTTATGGGATTACTATATCTATGTGCATACATAGATAAGTATATTTGTACACATACGTCCGATATGTCTATGTATTTACGTAATTTTCAACAAGAACGGTTAACGCACGGATCATTTTCGGTTTAATGACTTTTCCAAAAGTTCACCCTCGCATCCAGATAGTCCAGATTAGTTTTCAAACTTTCCTACTTCCGCGAGAGTTCGAGTCTTCGAATTTATTTTCAACGGGTAGAAGAGGTCCTACGAGGAAGCCAGACACGCCGTGTATCGTCTCGAGTGGATAACGCGAGCCATAAACAGCCATCATCGACGTGGAAGCGCACGTTTCTCTGGCCGCCGCCCAAATCGAGTATTCGAGTTTATCGAAAAACTCTACAACGTCTCGGATCTCTTCTTGGTTCCTCCAAGTCCTTCTTATCTTCCTCTTCCTGCTCTTCACTTCGTTCTTACCCTCACTTCTTTTATCCCCTTCTGTCTCTCTCTCTCTCTCTTTCTCTCTTTCTCTCTCTCTCTCTCTCTCTCAGTCTCTCTTCCTTTCATATACACTTATTTGTTTCACCAGAAAGTACATACAAGTATTTATGTACATAATATGAAGAGTTGAGGCATCCATTCTACGTACTTAACGTTCCATGGCAACTTCAACATTTTCTCTTTGTTGCACTTTCCTAGTATATTTGTTGTGGTATTTCCTGGAATGTTCGGTAAAAGGTTTCAAAAGTCCGACATGCACGATGTGTCTACTTGCGATTTTAGATCAAAGTAAATAGGTATATACTCGATGTAAGAGTAGAAATTATTTTGAAGGTCCAAGCTCAGAACCTTTAGATTGGAATCCTTTGCAGGAATATGTATATTATCGATTTAATTTAATTGGACATTTCTTGTCTAATTTTTAGTACGATATCTATAATCGATAATTTATAAGAACACTACAGTCAATACTGAAGATTTCGACGATGAAAGTATCCTCTGTAAGTGTCTCTCGAATCAAGGATTTTCTTTACCTTGAAATAAGTCAATATAAGATTATATATCCTAACCCTGAAGTATCTGAGAAGATATCTGATATTTTGCCAAATCGTAAAGTCTTTGAACAGAAACATGAACTTGTTATTAATCAGAGAGGACAAGGTCGAGGATATATAATATATACATCGGTAAAGTTAGAAAACTTTTTACTTTTAAGGAAAGTGTGAAATGGCAACGATCTCGTGACCTCTTTTAACCAAGTTGCTTCAACAGAGATTTTTAGACGTTTTAATAGCTCTTTGTTTAAAACGGAAAAAGTATTAAATTAATAACAACTTATGTATAAGATTTCAATATTATATTTGATTTCGTATAAATTTTTACGTACGACATGATTCATTTATTTAATCATGAAAATTTTATCACAAGCATTGCTTAATTGATAATTTTTATATATCAAATGATATTAATCATTATTATTTTTTATTTCATTCTATGAAACAGATCATTGCTCGTTTCAACATTATATCCTTAACAAGTAATATTTTTCTCTGTCAACCAAAAAATCAGCTATCGATTGATTCATATTTCAAATTCTGTCGTGAAAATCAAATTTCTAGCATTTCTCTGCACATTCATTCTTCTGCCATTTCGTTCTCTACGATATTATTCTTTCATATATCCTATAAATCTTCGATTTGTTTCGTATATCTCAATCTTAGATTCTATCCGATTTCGTTCATCATTCTCTAACTTCTCTCAAGAATTTTCAATTGTAATTTCTATAATATTTTTCTATAATCGTTTCTTTATTTCATTGTTCGTTAAACGGTACGATGCATTAGAACGTCTTAGGATACGGATATAAACGTTTTCGCATTGTAACGATAACACAATAGTTCCTCGCTTGAGCGAAGTGCTCTTATCAAATTATATTTTGCTTATGATTAATCGTCCCATTTTACGTAGAAAATTGGAACACGAATTACAAGTCCTGGTACTTACTTCTCGCGTACCAGATTAAAGTGGTTCATTATTAAGAAATGCACCGGAGAGAAATGCACAAGAACGATGAAACGAGGAGGTTGGAAGCGAGAAATTGAAAGAGGAGTAGAAAAAAAAGAATTCAGCTTTTAACCCATTCAGATCCAGCTCGAGTATCAAGAGTATTCTTCTGTTTAATCCAGTTGGAAAATGTGTCGATTCTCGAAAAGCAACGAGAGCATGTTGGTGCTCACTGCAATTGCAATTGTTGGTCTCGTTAAATTCAATTTTACGCATTGAGAACATGGAAGAAGAAGGAATTCGTATATAAATCTTACGAATATACACATACATTCATGTTATATATATATATATATATATATATATATATATATATATACATACAGAGAAAGAGAGAGAGAAAGAGAGATAGGGAAGAATTTCATTCACTTTTTTTTTACTGAAGCAAGATTGAGGCCATTCATCACCTCTGGTTTCATAACGATTTACTCCAACAATAAATACAGACAACATAATTGTCTGAACGATTTTGATGAACAAGTTCTCATTTTAAACATGAAAGTCCAAGCGGGAAAACAGCTTTTTCGAAGTTTTTCTAAAAAAATTGTATTATTTTCTAAAAAAAAAAAATCGTATCAAAAAATGATATTTTCTCTATGATAGTTTAAATATAAATTTTATCTTTAAAAGGAGATCTTATCCATTAAAATCTTTCAAGAATTATACTTAAGATGTACGCAAAGACATGTTAAGTCGTTTATACTTATTTGTATTAGGAATAAATTTCATAATTATTTAAACGATATATAATATACATGAATTAATAGAAATTAATATTTAAATAGCAGTGTATATTCGTTTAAACATTAAGTAGCATGTAACACGTTATTAAATAATAAAATTATTTCAATATAAAATTTAAATACAGTTTAATATCGTTGCCGTCGTCGTCGTCGATGTAAAATTAATTTAACGTAATACATTTCCTGTAACGTCTAATGACCGACTGTACAGATTTTTCAATTTTTTTCACGCTTTTACTTACGAGTCTTGGTTAAGACCTGCGATATTCATAGACATCAGCTCTATGTAATACTTTAATTTTCGAATATAAAGGTCATTTCAAAGTCATATTATATCTAAATGTCTTTTCATCAGCTACACGATGCATTAAAAATAAATCCAGTTATTTATCAAAAAAACTCAGAAAAAAATGACCTAGAGAAAAAAAAATATTCTTGCCAGATATTTTAGACCTTTGTAACCATCCACATTGTGTAAAAATTATTTTTCGCATTACAATAAATCGAAAAGGTATTTAGATGAACTTATTTAAAAAGGACCACCTTGTATTTTATCTTTAAACGTTCGTGAAATATAAAATAATATTCAAGTGAAATATAAATTAATATTCAAATAGAGTAAAAATTTGAACGCGCGATCGTTGCTTATTTATGTCAACAAGAACAAATATTTGACTGATTTTGATTGTTATCGAAATAGTTTTCTTTTGAATTCCGACGTGTAAACATCGAACATTTGTCTTTCCAAATAATTAAGATTGGAAAATCAATAACTTTGGAAATTTTATAATTATTTAAACAAAATATAATGTATACGGAATAAAATATATTAATATTTAAATATTAGTACATTTATTTAAACATTCTCCAGCTCGAAACACGTGTTAAATGTAAAATAAAATTAAATTACAATTTAACTAGAAATTAAAATATGAACGTACGGTCGTTGTTTGTTTACGTTAAAAACAAAATCAAACTTTTCACTGAATTTAATCGTTATCGAAACAATATCTCCCGTTTCTGCTTGTAGTTTATATTTTTGTCCATATTTTTCGCTGAAGTCACAAATATTTCGAGTGAAAGATAATGAACTACCTAAAATGTTGATAAAATGATAAGACTGCCAAATTATCGTTGTATACGCATGCACTATGTATCACTATGTAATATTATGTATCGACGATTTACCAATTATTTTCTGTCTGTGTTCTTCAAAATAATAAAAAATATATTTTTCATATAAAAAGATTCTATTCCATGATCTATTGGAAAAATTAGATAGAACATAAACGTGGCATTAAATTTAATCGATATATTCGTTTACTTATAAAAGGAAACGCATTATTGTTTGTACCAAATAGTTATGCATATAATGATGTAATATCATTGATAACAATGGAGACAAAATGTGCTCGAATTACCATTTATATGACAACGAGAAATTCCAGGTCAAGTATTACCCCGTTATTAATGAATTGTCCAACATTTTATCGCTTTAATAATATAACGTATTGATCCATTTTTATCTTCTCATTGAATATAACAATCTAGACACGAATAATATCGTACCTAAGGAAAATTCCGAATAAAGTTCGACTGGAGTAAAATTATCCTATAGGTAAAATAGAGGTACAGTTTGATGGAGTGAGGGGAAAAAATCGACGAGAAGTTTCTTCGCGTTGTTAGCTATATGAAAAAAAAGAGAGAGAAAAAAAAAAGGAAATAAATAAAAAGAAGAAAAACTAGAAACCAGACAGACCGCCTTTAGCGTTCGATTAAGTTACTTCAGTGAAACAACTTTTCATTATTGACTATCGAGGATGACTTTTTCTTTGTGTTTTGTTTGTTTTTTTTTCCTTCAATCTCTGGCCTTCCAGCTTCGCTGCATTGCATTCTCGTACGATTATCACAGATTAATATTATTATGGATATTTAAATAGATATTTTTTCACAACAAATTGTTGTAAAATTTTGTCACGATAGATCCAATCGCTTTGGTGCTATATAGTAAAAAAAAAGAAAAAAGAAAAAAAAAGAACATTTTGCATAGTTACATTTATTAATGAAGAACGTTTTATAAAATAGTATTGAAACATTCTAAAGTCTGTCAAAAGTTTTAGCGAACGAACCTTTTTTTTTTTCGTGATAATCATTACATAAGGTAACTTTCAACGGAAAGAAAGAAAAAGCGAATAATAAAAATGAAAGAATCTTTATGATATATAGAGGTTCGTATGCTAATGAGAAGGGTGCGATCTCGCGACCTACTTCCGTTTTGGCCGAATTTAAAGTCGGCCCCGAAAATTAAATGGGACCGCAGTGGTAATTGCACCCTCTTATTCCGCGCATTAATTACTTCTCCGACGATATCATGAAAGTTTCTAGCAACGGGTGGTACCACAAACTTCCGCTTCTTCGCTTCAACGTTGAACAACGAACAACGTAACATTCTCTGTTACGAGAGGGTTGAAATAAATGGGGAAGAAGAGTGGAGGGGGGGGAGGAGGGAAAGGACTGAGGACTGGAAAAGGTGAAACTTGAAATTCAGATAAGAAACGTTTCGCCTTACTCCGTTTTCTTCGGTGACACGATCTTCTCTTTCATCGCTTCTCTCCGTCGTCGTTACTTCCGTCGTTGCAGGTTCCTTGTCAGTCTTAATAGGCAACCACCGAAAGCAACTTTTTGCCCGATTAAACTCCCTCATGATACGATGCAACCGATCTTTCAGGGACCTCCAGCCCGTAAATATCCATGAAATGGTTATCCCCCGAAGGGGTTCAAGGCTGAATCGAAAGTCAATAAGTGTTGTCGACAAGCGCATCAAATATCTATTCTGTTTGTAGATCGTTCGATCCTGGTATGTAACTGTCTCTTAAGACGAACGACTCTAACGATTAAAGTTTCTATTGGTTTCAGTTTAAACGTGTAACCTTAGTCGTTACGGAAGTATCTAAAGAAAAGTAAAGGGAGTATCGAATGAAAAGAAAAAGAGAAAAAAAGGAAAAGCAAAAGGAAAAGAAAAAAAAAGAAAAAAAAAATATTTGTCTATTGTCACGCAAGGATCTTGAAAATATTCGTGTAACAATGAATTTAAAGAGATTCATACACGCGACACGTAGTACACTCGCAAATTAAATTCTTTCCCGGTGTGTAAAAATTAAGCACGCAAATCAGAAACCAGCACGAGTCGCAAGACTCGTCTCTAATTACAAGTTGCAAGAACTCGAGCCGAATTTCTTTTGTACTCTTTTAACGAGTATGAACTAAAGTATTTCTTCTACGAGCTCTCTAACAAACGTAACTTTTCTACGTTAATTTATCTTTCCTTTCATCGATAAATATCCTCGTAATTAATTTGTTGTAGATAATAATGAAGATGTTTTCTACAAATCGTTAAAAAAAGAAAAAGAAAGAAAAAAAAAAGAAAAAAAAAAAAGAAAAAAACAACTTTCGTTATTTATTTATACCGGTATAAGATGCATATCGATAAAGCAAATAACGAAGGGAAATCAATTCGACTCTACTTTGGTTCTTCGTACTTCCGAAAAAGGAAAAGAAATCGAGAGATCGGCCGTCCGTGCAAATATTAGGTTTATCGACTTTACAGCTTTGAGAGCTTCTACTTTTCTTTTCTTTACGGAACAAAGCGTTCACGATAAAACATCGAGTGGCCATCGAAGCGGAGAGCCCTTCCGTTTTGTAAGACCAGCTCTCTCGTTACAGCTTAATATTTTACACATAAATCCGAAAGCGATCGATACGTCTCGACTCGTTACGGAGAATTACGCTTCTGTTCAAGGCATTGGTGCTCATGCGATAAATCTCTTCAAGAAGAACGAAGATTGGTCATTTTCTAAATCGGAAGAAATAGAGAGAAACGTGCAGTGCACGATGATGATAACGCTAATAACATTGTATTTATCGATGCTACAAAACTAAATTCGCAAATTATACGGCACATTACTTACAATACTTATTGTAAATAGATCTAACATCTTTGATTGACTATTTTATAAGATAATAACTTACATTCTTATTACGTAAATGTTAAATTAAAATTATAATCTTAAAATTAATATTCAAAATATATTGTTAGATATATGCAATTTTTATTTTATTTTTCTCATTGATTTTATATACTTACGAAGATTATAATATTGATATAATAATCTTTCCTCTCTCTCTCTCTTTCTCTCTCTCTCTCTCTCTCTCTCTCTCTCTCTCTCTCTCTCTTTCTTTATTTCGATCAACGGTAGTTGAGATACTTTCTTGAGAATTACGTGCGAAACGTGTCTTCTCGTCACTGCAGAAACGTGGCGAGTCGAGCAAAGTAAGTTGAGAGGATGCCTCGAAGCGAAGAGAATCGAAGGGGTGCGTAACCGAAAAGGATGGCAAAGGGTGACGAAGAGTGTTGAAGGGTGTCACCTTTTGTCCGTCCTCGTTAACGAGACAAGCATAGGGAGAGTTTCTGGCGAACGCCTGGAAACGAACAGATCGAATACTTGCGAAAGCTGTGGCTGAAGAAAAACGAGCGGGTGCCTTTTCTTAACGGACACAGGACAAAACGGCAACAACCCGATTCGATATCGTTCGTCTAACGAGCCAACGTTGAAACTCTAACGAGAGTTCGCTACCAAAGACTACTCGTCTTTAGTCTTCGCAAACGATCGTCTTTAAACGATCTTCATTTTTCCTATGTCTTTTGCTATTACTTTTTTCTCCCCTTATTTCGAACAATAATTGTAAAAACAATACTTTCATTCTTTTTCCTTTTTTTTTTTCTTTTTTCTTTTTTTTTCTACTACTTTTTTTTTTTTTTTTTTACTAAATATTAACGAAGCCATAGAATATACATATACGCGCGTAAAAATATTATTTGAATGTATGAAAGAATATTAAATATACATTTTAATAAATAAAAGCAATAAAGGAGATCGTGTTTGAAGTCATTGAAATAAAATATTTTCGAATGAAACCATTTAAATCTGTTCGAACTAAAGTTCATTTTTAAAAAATTTTATTGGATATCACATTAATACGTACAACGGGGGATATTTCGTTTAACCATGAAATCTCTAATCTACAGTTCGCTTATTTATTCGATACGTTGATACTTTAAATGAAGTTTTTAAAATATTGCTTGATAAATATAGGTATACATTGATATCGTTCGAATTAATCAAATGTTTTATTAAATGACTAATTTAAAAAAAAAAAAAAAAAAAAAAAAAAAAAAAACCATTATCGCGATGAAATTTTTCGAAATTTATTAGCAAAATACATTTGTTAGAATCTTATTGAGGATATTTCTTTCATTCATAATATGGCACAAAAATGAGACCATTAATTTTATCGTTAATTCCGGAAAAGAAAGTACTCTCCCTCTCTCTCTCTCTCTCTCTCTCTCTCTCTCTCTCTCTCTCTTTCTCTTTCTCTTTATTCTCGGGGAGTCGACCGATCGACTAATTGAATGAGAACGTTGTGTCGCAAACTCGCGTGCCAAGGAATCTAGCACCAAGAAATATATTCTCTCTCTTTCTCTCTATCGTTCGCTAGCTCGTTCGTTTCTGCTTACCGATAAACTACGCATACAATCGAAGAGAAACAGAGTAAGTAATTCCGCGCACGAAAGGGACAATTAAAGGAGGCACCTGATCCTTGGGAGAACAACGTCGTGGTTAATCGTAGACTTTTATTCGATTCTACTGGTCCATTCGATGGTAGAAAATAAACGGTGATTAAGTCTATCGAAGTGGTTTTGCCACGATCAAATCGACTTTACGTAAAATGCATCTATCACCTCTACATCGATTAACAGACTCATCTATTACGGTGACACTGAAATTTTATCCTTAATTGGATTTCGTTCGGATGTTTTTCCTTTTTTTTTTTTTTTTCTTTTTCTTTTTTAAACATTCGTTCGTGTTCGTCGACACCACGAGAAAAGAATGTTTGAGTTAAGATGGAAGAGGGTAGGGAGATCAGGGAAAGGAAGAAAAAATATTTCTCATGTATGAAAATTATTCAATGATATTTCGTAGTTTCATTATCCTGGGATTGGATTTAGAAGAAGCTATACGATGTTGAAAACAATGTGAGTTACAGTTGTCTCGACTCACACAGATTATATTGTGCCAGTACGGATTTGATTACGTTGTGGTGCAATTCGAGCGCAATGCGACGTAATTAAATAGTGACGCAATTCGAGAGAAATGCATCCATAATCTACAACGTTGCGTTACAAATACCTCACTCTTCCTGCAATTTAAACGACATTCTCTCGTAGATTTCCTTTACACGTCGTCCGTCGGCATTTCGTTTTATTACAATGTCTTTGGTCAGGTACTAACAAGTGGATCATCAAAGAGAAAAATATTAGATTTCTTTTTTATTCGTAAGATCTCTATCGTATAATCCCTTTTACAAATCGGTCTTAACGAACATGAACTTTTTATCGTTAGTCAAGTTATCAGGTAAAAAAATTTTGACAAAATCTTTACAAATGGAAAATGCATATTTATTATTGGACGCTAAAAAATGTTGTTTTTTGTAAGAACTTTTTCAATTATGGAAAAGGGAATAAAGAAGAAACAAGTGTTACAATTATTCCGATCAAAAAATAATGGCTTCATTTAATATGACGATTAAGAGAGTCGTGCAGTTACATAAAGCCATTCATTTGAAAACATATTATCTGTATTCTCTTTCTCTACGTTCGCGTGTGAAGCCATCGGCATGATTAAATTGTATTGTCATTCGTGAATGACACAAAGTGATCCATAATCCATCCTTTCCATCTAACAAACGAACCTGTCGTATATTCGAGCAACATGGCATGCATCATTGTGCAGCGAACCCTTTTGTTTGAATATTATTTTTCACTGTACCTCCCTGTATAATATTTCTTTAGGGAAAATTGAAACGTGACTTAAATCATAAACGAATACGTTACATCCACGATTTTATAAACTACATTATTAAAGACGATGATTCCTCGTCCATTGTTAATCTCTTTGCATACAAAAATATGCGACAAAATTTCAGGAATTAATATTTCATATTCTTAGAGAAGAAATTTAATAAACATGATTCATAGAAATGCTTCGTTTATAAGTTATAAGACATTCGTATACTTGAATTATATTCATTGTATTTTTTTGAAATTAAATCAATATTAAAGACATTAGTTACATTATATTCAAATATTTCATCATTTCTTCTCGATATATGAAGAAATTATTTCTTAAGTTTTATCGCATATATATTTTTGTTAAACCCTGTATGTACATTAAACCTTAAAAGCACTTCGTTGTTGGTAATAGAATATTTTAATGATTATTAGCAATTACGAAGTTGGTTTATCAACGTCATTAATGTAATATTCTACTAACGCAAACGTTTCTAGTGATCGCTCGTATATTTTCCGGATTAACACGATCCATTGTTTGATAATATCAGCGTTGCATGACAATGATTTGACGTCATAAATTTCTGCGGATGCACGACGTTCAATTACATGTTAAAAGGTACGTTACCGATGCGTGAACGTGTGTTGGCTCAGAGCCACGCATCGCGGTATCTGAAATAAACTGTACATGACCAGAGGGGCTACCGGCGGGAAATTAATGGAAAATTCAAAGGTGTCTACCTGACGGCCCGGAAGACGAGTAATGAAATTGACCGTGATACCAGGCAACGAGGGATGTTCCTTTGATTCGAGAGGGCCGACCGAGAGAAATCCCAAACGAAGGGCTCGTGGTAACGTGGTAACCGAGGGTGAATCTGCGCAGAAGACTCGCCAATGCCCGTTTTCCTTTAATTACGACTGGGAACGTCCGCAAAGACTACACCTATACCATTTCCTTCCTGTTTCTCTTTCTCCGTTCTTTCACTTTTTCATAATAATAAAAATACACTTGCCTCAGTCGCCTCCGTATTCAATTAATTAAAATCAATTTCTCTCTTTTTCATTCGTTTATGTAATAAGTATATATATATATATATATACATATATATATATATATATATATATATATAATATATACACATTACAAAAACATTACAAAGAGAGTTCTTTCATTCTTTGAAATATCGAAGTTAATCAACATAAATCGAGGGTAGGTGTCGAATCGTGATTTCGAAGCTGTGACCTTATCTATTTCGTCGATCTCTCGAATCCATTGACATGACACAACTCTTGTCTCGATGTAGGTATTCTGTCGATGACAGAACGTACATAATGAAATTGGCTGTACCGACGGAGCCAGCGAAAGTGGGAAGAGGGAGAAAGAGAAAGAGAGAGAGAGAGAGAGAGAGAGGGAGAGGGAGGGAGAAATAGAGGGAGAGAGGAAGGGCGTCTCTTTGATTCGTGAGAGGGCCTAGACGAGGGTAGAGTCTGATAAAGGTACCCTGTGATAACTCGACGAGTGAACGAACGAACGAACGAACGAACGAACGAATGAACGAACGGTCGAATGAAAACGGGGTATGGTTTATTTGGACTCCAAAAGAGAAACTGAAAGAGGGATAAGAGAAAAGAACTTGTTAGTTGAAGGGACGAAGTAGAAATGAGCGAAGGTTGTGTTGTATCCTTAAGGAAAGCCCTTCGATCTCGATAACGATTCTACGCGTCCTCTCTTCGAGAAAACCCCTTGCTAAGCAAACGTTAATGAATTTCGAACTACGTCGAGCTTGAAAATATCGATAACTGCATCGAAACGACGCAACTTTCTGGCTGACGAAAACGCTTTAGCGAAAATTAATCGACAAATCCGTTTCTACGTTCGACTCTCGCGTTATACTTTCTCTCTTTTATTTCCCTCCTTCTCTCTCTCTCTCTCTCTCTCTTTCTCTCTTTCTCTCTCTCTCCTTTCCCCACTTCTTCGCTTCGTTTCACAGAAAATGTTAAAGACGAGTTCTGCCACGCTTAAAAAGCGACGTCCTCCACTTTCAGGATTGAAATACGACCGGGCCAAAAGCGCTCCCTAACTGAAAGCTCCTTGCAAAGACTTTATGTTGGATACAGGATTATCCCGAAAATTGGATCTTTCCGACGAAATGCATGGATGGATTTGCTTAATAATATTGAAAAAGTTCATGCTCATTGCCATTGGATAGAAAGAGATGAAGAAAGGAAAAAATTATAAATACACTTTGTAGAAGTAACGACAGATATATCTTTCGTTTCGATAATAGGGATGTATTTTTCGGATAGATTTTTGTTTTCTATTTTTTTAATGACTAATATTCAAAAATCATCAGTCATTATAATACTTCCATTCAAGGAACAAATATTGGTCTTTGCAAACGTCGTAATTTTCAAAGTTTTTCTCTCTCTCTCTCTTTCTCTCTCTCTCTCTTTTTCATTCTTTTACGAAAATAATCGTCGACCGAAGAGTATGAAGTTTTTGATAATAGAAAAAGTTTCAAGTAAATATCGAAACGTAAGGAAAAGAAGAGAACATTGAAATTAGGTTAATTAAATTGCGCGCAAATCAAAACATTATGGCAATCCTTTCTATCTTTAAAAAAAAAAAAAAAAAAGAAAAATAATTTTTTTCGACGATTCACTTTTTTTCGTCTATAACGAGGATGTGTTTAAAATCATACAATCGTTGTATCCCATCTTAAGATGGTATCTCGCGTGAATAAGAAATTTTCTACGAGAGAAGTTTCTCCTTCCTCGAAATCTTGACTCGTCACTTCTTTTTCTCGTCAATGTTTGTCATCCAAGAAATAAGAACAACATCTTTCCGGCTAACCTTTTCACAATTGAATTCAATTAGTATTGTTTCGAAGAAAAAGAAGGAATAAAGAGAAAGAGCGAGCTGACGCCGAGTCGAAGAAATTGGAAGGAAAAGGGTGGCAAGGGGAATGGGGGATAGTGGAGAGAAGAGAAGAGAAGGCTAAAGGCTAAAGGCAAAACTCTTTTCGATGAAAGTTTCTGTTCTCTTCGAGATTCGTACCTTACCTTTTGTTTCCTCCGAGAACTGTCCTTAAAATTAGTTCGCATTGGCGCGATCCACGGGGCTTCTCGTTGTGTGCTCTTTTTCAAAAGTCTCTTTTCTTGCTGACAACGGGGGATTTAAATTGACTTCACTTTTACGAGCATCCTTACGACCTTGCACAAGGCCAGACGAGAGGAGAGAGGAAAAAGAAAGAGTGATAGAGAAATAAAGAGAGAGAGAGAGAGAGGAGAGAGGAGAAAGAGAGAGAGAGAGAGAGAAAGAGAGATGGAAGGGCACTTTTAATTTTCTTTTAATTACGCCAATTAATTTTCCGTCAGACCTGTCAGACAGAAGCGTATGGTGCTCGTTAAGTAATCTTTGTCGAATAATTAATAATTTAACGCAAGCCTGCCAAGTGCTTTCTCGCCTTACGTTTTCTCCTTGCTCACGAGTATTAAAAATACGCTACCGATCACGACAGGATAATTTATCTGTTCCAACGACGGCTAAAGTAACCCATAATGAAAACGATTTTAGCTACGTCTAATTGTTCTACGAAAATATTGCTTCTGACATCGATCTTACGTTTAATTCTAAAAAATTAATATTTATCAAAACGACGTATAACATTTGCTATAAATAATGTTATATCATTCATTATAATGAAACTTTAACAAATATAATTTGTCCATTGACGTATTTGATAACATTACATTTATATACGACAATCTATTTATATAATAATAATAATAATAATAATAATAATAATAATACATTATTAATATCTTTTTGTAGTTAGTTACATTCGAACATGCATCAGAAGAGAACTGAATGGTTGTAACAGAACATCATCAACTGGTCATTAAAGTAATTAATGTTTGCGGAGTTTCGATCCTATTCGAAACGCATTCAAGAGCGTATCGTGTAAGTACAATTTCAATTTCATTATCTATTCATATCGCTTTTCACGAATCACTACGTTAATCGAAGAATAATCATCTTATCATTAACGGAATTGAAAAAAATATCATAAGTATGTTTGATTATTCGGTTCGTTTGAAAAATAATATATTCGATTAAGGTCTCTCAATTGTATTAATTAATTGCTGTGTGGCCTAGTAGAATTTTTTCAGTTAATTTAATGATGTTAAAAACGAACTAGTCTGAATAGATTTTCGTAGTTTTGATTACGAAAGTACAAGTAGTCTATGGATATGACGATTAGATATAAATGTATTGTTCAGTGCGACTCGAACAAGAAACTTTGAATAATTATGTGTCAGTCTATGCTTAAACGCGACTACATAAATGGTCGAACACGAATAATCGTAATTCATACTCGTTATGTGATCTTCCATCAAACTTTGGATACTTGAATAATTAAATGCTAGAATTACTTTAGTTCGTTGAAGTCGATCAAATTTAATGATTTCACTATTTATCATTAATTAACTATATATTTCAAATTATTTAAAAGTTCAGAGAAATTAATTAACAATTCTAAAGAAAATATTTTTCGATTAATTTATTTTAATATTACTAAGTGTCAAATTAACAAATTCTATTTTTTTTTTCTTTATATCGTAAATTACCTAATCTTTTCAAATGTTCTCATGATATTCTAAATCTTATTAACAAACATATAGTACTTATTAATTATTATTTATAAAATAGCGAATAGTTTTTCAAATGGATATTTCGAAAGAAAAAAAAAAAAGAAAAGCAAGAAGTATAACAAACAAGCGTACTATCGACGAATTCGATATAGACAATACATATATATATATATATATATATATATATATATGTTTGTGTGTATTCTGTCTAGCTTATGTGTTTACCAAATTTCTGCCAACTAATTAGCGGTTTGACCAATTCCACTAATTGAGGCAGTCACCAATGGTCGTCTGTTACTACTTTCCAGCGGTCTCCCAATCATTGGAACATATATATATATATATATATATATATATATATATATATATATATAATATAATATACGTATTTATGTTCGCACACATCGAGAAACTTGCGATATAAAGTACGACTACAAAAATTTTAGGATCAACCACGAGAATGAATATATAGAGTCGAGGAGAATTCGAATAGATGCATACGTTTGCATGCGAAATTGATCCAGAACATAGATTTTTCTAAAATAATAATTAGAATAGAAAGAAAGATAAATGAGAAAGGAAAAAGAAAAAAAAAAAAAAGAAAAGAAATGACAAAGAAAAGTGAGGACGAATAAAAAACAAGACAAATTATCGTTATTATTTTTCAGAATCGATGATCAATTTTATTATGCCTAACTGAGTTTGTCTTGATCACCGTACGTACTTGTATTTATTACTGAAATTGAGAAAGAACGTTTACGATCAATATCCAATCGAGTATATTTTTTTTACTTTCCTGCTATTTTTTTACGTAACCGTAAACTTGTTCTCTATTTTTACTTCTCCGAGATAGTATACCATAGTAAATTAATTTTTTTTTTTTGTCCAGTCCAAACAGAGTTCTTACCATTGTTATCGCCATGGTTACTGGTCGCTTGGCAGCTACGCGACCACGAATACGGATATTGCGATAAAACAATCGAACTAAATGGTCGATCGAAAAACAATGGTACGAACCTAGCAAGAGTCAGTTTCCCCTTTCTCTTTGACTGTCCGCTTTTATCAGCTATTCGACGTTTCGTATACAGAGATTTATCTGGACGCTCGCTACGTCGCACAATTTAGTTTTTAACAATAAATTGTCGCTATTGCCGTATTCGATACGTCTATGACAGTCTTTTACTACGCAAAAGAGAAAGAGAATGATAAAAAGAAAGAGAATGAGAGAGAGAGAGAGAGAGAGAGAGAGGAATGATAGAGAGAAAAAAATAGAGGAGAACGAAGGGTGAAAGTGGAAAAAGAAGGTACCCCAGCCAATTGGCCTTTTGCCTCTTGGCGCTCACTTAAATCGCACAATCGATTTAACGTCCGAGTAATATCCCTTGCACATTTATATAATTAGAAAAGCTTCGATTAACATTAAAATAGAGTACGGTGGTGTTATATAATATGTATATAAATTTTCTTCTTTCTCTTCTGAAAAAAAATTTTTTTTTTTTTTTTTTTTTAACGAATCATAGCTTAACAATTCGAAATAACGTTTAAATGTATTTTTAAATGCTTTTAGTATCTCTTTCGCGAAAACATTATTGTCGCTGTTGTTATTATTCTTTTTATTATTATTATTATTATTATTATTATTATTATTATTATTATTATTATTGTTACTATCATGGTTATGTTTATTATTATTATTATTATTAAAATTATTATTACTACGTTACTAATTCACATGAAAATATTCAAGCGTGGATACGTTTTTGTATGGAAGTAAAATATTTCAAATTTTCTCATAGCTTTTGTTTCAATGTGTCTTTTGTCGAGAGAGCGAGAAAGAGAATGAAAAAAAGAAAAAAAGAAATAGAAATAGAAAGAAAAAGAGTAAAAGCATTTATGAATGCTGAGTTCCGGGTTACATAATCGGGAACTACTTCGAAAGTAATCCCATTCGCTTTATCCGTTAACGATGTTACCGAAACCAAGAACCGGAAGGGTTTATACTAATAAGCTCGCAAAATGATATGCCCGACTTGCTTCGCTTCCCACAAAGAAATTCCAGCACTCGTAAAGAGACCCTTATTCGTGATCTTTGCGCGATTCTGGGATACCAGTAGGTTCCAACAAAGGGACATCCACTTTCAGCGTCGTTAGGTCGCAAGAAAGGGGATGAGCATGTGAAACGACCTCAGCTTGCACAGGTATTCCAGTTAATCAATGAGACGTGCAAACGGTTAAGAAATGAGTTCTACGTTAAGGTCCACTCGCGCATAAAAAATTTCCTTCGGCGATCCTTGATTGGTTCGTCCATAATACCTTTCATATTAAATAATCTCTAGTGAAATCTTTTACAGATGAAAAATTCATATATTAAATTACATTAATATGACGATCAGGTATCAAAGAACAAAATTTTTTATTCGACATTTGAACTTTAAGAGTTTACAATTTCTTCATAAAATCATAAAAACGAAACGATTAATTATTTTGTCAATTCATCGTTATCACAAAATTCCATTGATCATTATACATACGTGCAATTACGTATACGGATTTAATACGCAAAGCGAATTACCAACGAGATTCAGGACAATTGTATAATTTCCTTTATTACTTTCATCTACGTGGTCCTAGTTTTCTCAACGTTCCACAGAATCTCACAGTAAGAATAAAAACATGTCGGTAGCTATCGTAAAAGGAATCTCATTTCGAATGTCGCCGGATGGCCGGCTATCATTACGAATCCCAACGATTTGCAAAAGATTACAACGGCCCTCGGGGACCTACCGCTCGTTTTGTGGCCACTTTAGATGAATGGGGACCAAGGTATATATATATATATATGTATATATATGTATGTATGTATGTATCTCTATATATACATATATATAAAGAGAGAGAGAGAGAGAGAGAGAAAAGAGAGAAGAAAAAAAGATAAAAAAAGAAATAGCGAGAAAGAAGAAGGCAATTAAAGTCTACGATCGAAGAGGAGAAAGCAACGATTGGTGTTCACCAATGCGTAGTAAATCCCAGTTAATTACTACAGTCAACGATATCGACCTTTAATCCTCAAAACGTTTCCCTTTTTTTGCTTCCCCTTTTGGTATCCACTCGTTCATACAATCGACGACTTTTCGAAACTTTCTTGATCTTGATATGGCCACGTCATTATCGCAATCGTAAGTTTTTTTTTTTCCCCCTAAGGAGAAGATGCGATAATCCCTAAAGTCGTCTTAATTCTAACGACGTAGTAGTCGTAAGGCTCGTTCGATCGATTCCATCGTTCGACCTCATTCCATGATAGTTCTTACCATTTCTTACAACGTTTCTTTATCTCTTATCAAGGAAATACTAGAATACTCGATTGTACGTGTCAGTTACGTGTCATCCGGAAAAATTTTCTTCCAATACGAGAGAGAGAGAGAGAGAGAGAGAGAGAGAGAGAGAAATAGAGATAGATAGATAAATTGATAGAGAGAGAGAGAGAGAGAGAGAGAGAGAGAGAGAGAGACAAGGTAGCACTTTAGAAAATTAGATAGAGCTTGTCATTTTCGGAGGTCGTTAGTAAATATCAGAATGTTCCTTTAACCTAAATGAGAAAACGTTAAGAGGTCAAAAGGATACGAATTCTTTTGTATCCTCCGGCATGCTCTCTCTTTTATGGCATTTTAGATATTAATGCTTGTTTCTTTGCTGGATAAAATTTCGTTACCTACTCGAGTCAATTAAGCTTAATTGAGCAGCTCGGATGCAAAGTCGAGGGACTATATCTATCGTCTATTTCGCGATAACGATGATAATCCAGCTTCGCTTTTACTTCGTATTCACAGATCCGAGATATAAATTGTACGAAAAGGATCAACGGAATAAATGCTAGTTTATATTATCAGTTATATCGAAGCGCCTATACTTTAATACCGCGTTGACGCAATTTATTGATAATAATTAAAAAAAAAAAAAAAAAAAAGAAAAAAGAAAATAAATAAATGAAAAGAAAATAGAAAGGATAAATAAGAAAAGAAAATAAAAAAGAAAGAAAAAAGAAAAAAAAAAGAAAAAAGTAAAAAAAGAGAGAGAATGAATTCATTGTAAATCATTTTGTTTTCGAAAACGAGTTATCCTTGAAAGAGTTATTGTTGAAAATATCGCGTGACAAAGAAACCGGTAACTAGCCATTATTTTCAAGAGAATGAGGGAGATTAAGTAAACGCTGCCAAGCGAAAATAAAAACGACGCACGGCGCTTTTGAGGATGTATCCGTAAGTCGTAGAGTGGAAAGAGAAGTAATGGGATACACACACACACACACACACACACACACACACATACATATATATAGAGAGAGAGTAGAGGACGATATAAAAAGCAAGTAATGTAGGTGCAGGTGCATAATTCTCAGGACGCGACCGATAGACAAGGATAAGTGTCTATACCGTTTTAAAACTCGTAAAACTCTTACCGATTAACAACAAATCTCAATGAAAAATTATAGTCGTTGTTGAATGTATTACTGTGAAACGTCACAGTTCGACGATAGATAGGCGATTCGACGATTAACAGTATAATTAGATACACATCCAAATTCCCATAATAGCTATCTATTTCGAATAATCGCTCATCAATTATCGATCTCATGATATTGTGAAATCGTTCCCGAATAAATATCTCACGCTTATACGCTTTTATTATATCCCCTTCATTTTATTATAAGCTACCTGCGATCAAATTCGATTTTATAAAATTCATTTTATCATATTCGACTATATATATCGTAAACCAGTATTACGATTTTTAATCGCATTTGCATTTTTAATGATGGACAATCTTTAGTTAAAGCCTATTATTTTTCATGGGACGATAGCTGAATATGGATGCGAATTTTAAACCTTTTATTGGATAGTGCGAATGTTTCCCCATATCTAAATACATATTTTGAAGGATTTTTCGGTATTCGAATTAAAGGAGATTAGAATGGACATGTATATTCAGTTATACGTATACGTTTCATTAATACCAAATTGATGAACTTCGTTAAATAAACTTTATCTCTCGTTGAAAATTAATAAAACGAAGAAATATAAGAAGTATTTGTAGTTTACCGTACAAACATTTTCTCTCTTCCAACTCATTTTCAGAATGAAACGTTTTTTAATCTCTAATTTTACCCAGTTCAAATTCGAACGTATTCAAATTACCTTCGAGCGTCGTAATTCATTTCTACTTCTCCGTGTTATCGTTCTCTTTCTTGCAAAGCGAAAAAGATAAAAAGAGAGAGTATGTATGTGTTTGTGAAAGAGAGAGAGAGAGAGAGAGAGAGAGAGAGAGAAAGAGATAAAGAAACTTTCCACGTGTTTTTTCTCATCGTACGGTTTACCATTCAATTTGGCACTTTCCCCCGTTCGAAAAGGACCAATTTAACGTACGTTATCAGAAAGTACGAATGATAACATCGATCCTTTTTTTCCTCCTCCGTGTGATTCTCTTTCTTCTATCGGAGTTAACCGATACCGGCGCTTGTAATTTTCGATTTTATCGAAAAAATATAGAAAGTGTGAGGATGGAATCTACACATCGACAATAATTTTGTCTATCGAATATATGATTTTTGTTTTTTTTTGTTTTCGATAAAAAAGAAAAACAATGGGATATCGTCCGAAGGGAAATTAACTGACGTTGTCCCCGGCGTGCATGCTTCGATCGAGGTTGCAACGAACAGAGACACAAGATATATATATATATATATATATGTATATATATATGTATATCTATATGTATATATATGTACATGTATATATATATATATATATATATATATATATATATAGACAGAGAGAGAGATAGAGAGAGAGAGAGAGAGAGAGAGAGTGAGAGAGAGAATGAAAAAATGGAAGCTAGTGAAAACGTCGAATATTCTCTTAGAACGGGACCGCATCGATGGGAACGTGGCAATTTCACGCGCATGCATCCGACGAGGCGAATCGATCGACCGATGGCGACATCATATACCGGAGCACAATGGGAAACAAATTACGAAATTACCATACTAAGTGACTTCCGGCACTCCCGTACTGGTAGCCCTCAGTCCCCAGTTACAATGATGACCTCGAACGCGAGACTGGAAACCAGCTAGAGCATGTCGAATTCGCTCGCGTGCCTTTCGTGATCGCGAGGCGATACACCATTTGCATCTCTGTCCGGTAGCTGTATTGTTGTCCGTTTATTCATTAATATATCGATACCCGACGTACTAAACATCGATCGCGCCTATCGTCACGGCAGATTTTCAAAATTTGCACCTTATTCTATTCAACTTCTGCTCTCTCTTTCTCTCTCTCTCTCTCTCTCTCTCTCTATATATATATATATATATATATATATATATATATATACGTGTATATTATATTTAGAATATAATAACATTGGTAATATTGTTAGCTAGAATAATATTATTAATAACAATAACCCCATTCCGTCCGGATAGTAAAGCTAACAGAATATATAATTGTTTTAATTGATTATATTTCATTTCGAGGTATAAGATTTTTTCAGTAAGTAGTCAATGTCCTTTATAAATTGGCCAATGTCGTTGGGTCACTTCTATATATATATATATATATATATATATATATATATATATATATAAATATATTTTTTTTTCTTTTTTGTATTTTTAGAAAATTTCTGTAAAGACACGTATGACGTCGTATCGGTAGAGAAAAACTCGTTACTTCTGGCATTAAAAATTTCTCGTTATTATACGGGACGATATTATAAACACAAAATGGCAGTATCCTTTCTGTATTGAATAATTAAAGGATACCCGGTAGAAGAGAACGATATTCTTGTACTATGCGCACGCGCGATCGATAGTTGCACGAACTTCCTTGCAATTTAGATTTTACATACCCCGGCTTAACATTCGAGTAAGATCAACAGAGCGTAGGGGGCACTATAAGTGTTTACATTAGGAAAGCGCGATCTACTGGATGTTTCAGGATCGCCTTTGATAAACGCGAATTATCACGCTAGGTCAGCGCATAACTCCTTCATCAAGAACTAAACTTCTCTCGTCGCGAAGTATCATACGTTTATCACTTCTAAACGCATTAGTTTAGTCTACGATAATCTATCAAAATTTTGGTAATATAACAAATTTCTATAGTTCGAAGTATCGAATCTTCTAATTAATTTTACAAAATCATTTGAATTGGAAAGTTAAAAGCTGATATAAAAAAACGCGTGTCGCCTATTAAGCCTGTCGATATTTTTTTTTTTTTTTAATATCGAATAAATAATAAATAACGCAAGACAATTAAATGATGAAGAGGTACAAAAAAAAAGAGAAAAAGATATAATCTGAATATAAGTTTAGTAATTAGTACTTAAACTATAAATTCTTGTTCTTATTAAACATTCATAACAAGTCATTTAATTTTTTTCATTCTAAAATACTACAGTCATAATCGTTGGAAGTTTTTCTTCGAATAGTTTGCAAGAACTACTACTACTACTACTACTACTACTACTACTACTACTACTATTACTACTACTACTACTACTACTACTACTACTACTACTATTACTACTACTACTACCTAGTAGTAAAGTATGAGGGACGTGGCGCGCAAACTTCGTGAAAGAAACTTTAAGAAATTTTTGTAGAATCACTTCTCTCATTGGTAAAGAAAGAATGAGATGACGTAGGACAAAAACTAGAGTAGATGTTATATAAGTATGTAAAAGAATGGATCGTCAAGGAAGGGGAAAGTTCGAGAGATCTTTTCACATCTCGATGGACACTTATCGGACATGTAATTGGCACGAATAAACGAACGAACGTGATTCACTGAACGTGTCTCAAATCGCCTTTCGAAGTTAGCGCAATTACGAACGGTTGGTGCGCCGTTATTAGAATAGCATTAATGGTTATTAGCGCGAGCCCTCTAATCAAGAGGAATAATGAAAGGGACTCGGATTAGCGCATCGGTCGCAGATTTAATTAAAGGATGCCGTAGGTGTACTTCTGTATCACGCCACATTTTCCTTTGTTTTCGTTTTATGAATAATCCATGAACGATCTATGAACTTGAAGTATCAAACTAATCTTTCATAATTAACAAAGTCTTCAAGTTTAGTAAAGTCACGAAAAGCGTGACTTACAATTAGCGATCCTTCGATCGTAACTGTTCATTTTTATTAACACGATAATATCTTGCATTATCGATAAAACGTTAATATTATAATTTTTATCAACGTAGAGAAAGAAAAAAATTACATTAAAATTTGTCAAAATGACGACGAAGTGTTAACGTGTCATGCGAAAGCTACTAAATTTCTTATTCATACAATTCTACTTTCTATGCGTGCCTATGCATCAATGCAAATTCTATGAATCAAAACCAATAGGAAATCCATTTAAAACGAACGTGTGCGGTCTTTATGACATTCGCGTGCTCGAAATAGAGATTGCAATTATATAAAATTCATCTCGAAAAATTTGATCTTTCTACGGTTAATCTCTTTTAATTATTTTCATTAATTTTATATCGACGATATATAAAAATTTGAAGGATTATGATATCCAATAAAATCATGTAGAAAAATTTAAAAGATTTCATAAAAGATTTCTCTTCGTGAATACCGTTGTCATCATAAATACATATATATGTACATATATAAGCCACTGAATTTTAAGTGAAAAGTTAATACTCGCTTGGTAAGAGGAGAAAGTTTGTACCACGTGGCAGATGTTACGACGATGCTATATTTGTCCGCTGGATAGTTATGTTTCTCGTAGGGTGAATGCAAGCAACGTCTTGAAAATTGTTTGGAGATTATGGTTAAAATATATTTTTAATATATCAACGGAACTTTGATGTTCTACAGTAATATCGTTATGTATTTTTATTATTTTTTAAAAAAATCATTATCATAAAAACAATATGACGAATCGGCGATATAAAGTATATCATTTTTACGAAATTTTACCAATTAAAAATACGTCACAATATCGATATTTTTCTTTCTATGAAAAGTATTACTCGTGCATGAAGACAACTCGTATGATTTGTGGAGTTTCCTTCACAATGAACGTGCGTGTGACGAAGCCCCCAGCTATTGCGTTAATTGTGATCGTTAATTCGAGTCACGTAGCGATGGTCACCCATTGGAGTTTATACGCTGGCGCATCGATGGCGTCGTTGGGATTCGACGATCCGCTTCCATTTCTCCCCTAAACGTCGCAATCATTTCCGACCTTACCACTGTTCGAGACTCCATAAGAGAGACCTCGCATGCGATACGAATACGTAGACATGTAACATATAGGAACATATGTATGTATTGCAAACCTTCCTCCGTCAGTTTCAAATCCTTATCACTAAAATGGGATTAGATACTATATAAGTGAATATAACTTTGTTATAGTAAATTTCAAGATTTGCATATGAATTTTGCCATTTCGTTTTACGTATAACGTTTGTTACTATCGTAATTTATGTAGGCTACGAATAATATTTTTTGTGAAAGAAAAAAAAAGAAAAGAAAAGAAATTACAACAAATTTCTCTATTGCGTATAATAATCGATGATTTAATTTTCATTATCTTATCTTTCATGAGATTGCGACAAATATCATAGAGCAGTAGGTATATGTACAAACATGCATTAAAAGGATAATTTTTTTCATTGTCTATATTATACTAGAAAATTATATTGTTGTTACGTTCTATGGTGTTCAAATATATATATATATATAACAAAGAATAGACAATATTTATCGGAATCGATGTGAAATTCTCGAACGGAAGATAAACCAGATAGATTGGAAAATTCAGAAAACACATTTGGAGTAACTATGACGGTAAAATCATGAATCACCGGACTCGATTTCCGAGAATATGTTGGAAGCACCAGAGATGTCACAGAAGCTTTTACACGACCTTTTCGCAAGCGCTTTTATTGGGACTCCGATTTCGGTCTGTTCAAATCAAACATTGACAAGGATAAATTACCACATTAAACTGACGAAATTCAACGAGAAAACTTCGTGAAAATCATTTCTTGTATAGTTTCGATCGATAAGTAAAATAAATGATTGGTTAGATGACACAAATACTGTAACGTTAATCGACTGAACCGAAAATGACGCATTATCGATACTATCTTTTCTTAATTAGACTCAATTTGTCAATTATGATATTTTAAAGTCAATATTTAAAAAAAAAATTAAGACTTTAGCTTCAAAGGATTATTTATTAAAAATAAATATTATATACGGATATTCTTCTTTAAACGAGAAAACGATTAAGAGATAAGAATCTTTTGAGGAGAAAAGGGACGATACCGAACCCTTTGATGAAAATCAAGGTGTGCGAGCAAATCGTCCATTAAAGTACCGAAGTTCTATGTCACCATTTCGCGAAAGGGAAAGGAAAAGTAGGAGTTTGGTTAATCAAGGTAAACGATGGCTGATAACTAAATGGACGCAAAACTAATTCGACGTGAAAACGGAATCCGATAACGAGTCTGATCATACTAGCCTCGGTGAGCAATATAGGAACAGCAAAGCTTCTGAACTAACCCCCAGTAACCCCTTACGTTTCTTCTCTAGCCTACGGTTGCACCCTTGTTTGACTTTATCTTTCGTTCGACAAACAATCGAGACTCAGCCAATTAATGAAAAATATCGTCCAAACGATCTCCCTCTTTCTTTCTCTCTCTCTCTCTCTTTCTCTCTCTCTCTTTTTCATTTTTCTGAATCATCCCTTTGAAGTAACTTAATTCATGTATTCGAGACTTTTCAATGTAGAAAGTCTGAAAACAGTAATCAATTGATTGATCATTACCAACTACCTTTAATCGGACATTTCCTTTCTTTCGCGAGATACGTCTTTAATTAAAGGGACGTTTTTTGGTAAATAGCGAAGTTCCATCCTAAACTCGGGCGAACAGCCCTTAGTCTGTTCCTCCATTCGAATTTCGACAAACGAGAACGATCGGACGAACTTCGAAGTTTGTTTGTTAGTTGAATTCGCAAGTAAACTCGCGTTCCCTTTTGAAAATGTGAAGTGAGTAGAGAGAGAGAGAGAGAGAGAGAGAGAGAGAGAGACTTACTACACTATCGAAAGATAATACATATATATATATATATATATATATATATATATCGATATATAAAGAAGTATGTATATATTTCATCAGTTCTTTACTTAATATATATCTAGATATACGAAGTTCGCGATGTATTTTCCTACAACATACTATAGCAGAATTATTTTCTTTTTAAAAGTCATGATCCTCAAAATTTTTTCAAAAACGTATCGTCGTCGTGTTGTAATGGGACAAATGCAATCATACGGCATTTGATAAAAATTTAAAATTTCTTTTTTACTTTGAAAAAATTTCCTCTATGTATAAAATTGACCCTTTTACATTCTATCCTCTTCGGCAATGTTTAACAAAATACGAGACTGTATATATTCTTTTAGATTTTTTTTCACTCTTTCCCATGGCAGTTCACTATGGTTCCATCATAGTCGAGTTCTGCGTCTGTTAACATTTTCGTTTTATTTGTCTTGTTTATAAAAGAGAATTTTTTTCGTATTTGCAACTTTTTCGAAGAGAAACTGCATCTATAAAAAATGTTTTGTATGTCATGATGTAAACAATAAATAGGAAAAAGGACACGAGTTATAACTCTAAATCGAAAATTTTTAATGCGCTTTCATTATATGTGGCTGTACGAATGGATCGATAATACTTGTTTATAAGTAAAAAGAAAAAGGAAAAAAGAAAAAAGAAAAAGAGAAAGAAACGAGCAAGCAAACAAACAAATAAAAAAAAAATTTCTATTACGCTCTATTTATTTATATCGAATTAGTTAACGAATCAATAGGATCGATCCACGAATATCAAACGAAATCTCGTTCAAGCATTATATCCACTGTCAAGTTATATACGGTTCGATTCGGATTTTCGTAAAACGGAAAGACCGACGGTTTAAAGGAAAAGTTCTAATAATTTAATGAAACAACTCTGAACTCGATCCACAACTAAATGCTTTTATTTCCTTTAGCTACATAACAAACTCCATCGAGGGATTGTAAATTTTCCGAGAGTTACGTTCAACGTTATCACGTCGTATCGTTATTTAAACAAAAATGATGATAAAACCGAATTGAAACACATTATTCGTCGAATAAATATAGTATATATTTTTAATGAATATTCATATTAAATAATATCGTATGGATAAGAAAAGAAACCTTTGAATAATTCAATTAAATCATGTACGATATCAGAGACACTTGAAAAAAATCGAGTCGGATGAAAAGATAAAAAAAAAAAAGAAAAAAAAAAAGATCAATACGATGACTTTCATACGATACGGTACCGCTGTTACTTTCGACAAAATGCTTTTGTTCGAAACTAAAATATGGCTTTATATATAACGTCGTTGTAAAATATTCAGACTAAAGTGTAATCGGTTTTATACTGTCCACATTTGTGTTGATGCATAGTTGTTGATGCTTTTGACCATATGTTTCTCTTACTCTTCTACTCGTTATAAATTTAATCAAATATTCATTTACGTTTAACAAAATAAATACGATAACGTGATAAACTTCGAATAACTGTTAATATTAACGTTATGATTATTTATTTTAAAAACAACACTTCTAAGACATTTATACGAAGTACCATTGAGTTTATTTCATTTGTTAATTATATATCGTTTACTATCGTCCTTATAGGAAATAATATTGTAATTCGTAATAATCGTAAAAACAGACCATGGAAGAAGATTTTTATTTTTTAGAAGGGGAAATTTTCGATCGAAGCGTTTAAAAAGAAAAACGACTGAGAATCGATCGGTAATTATGCGTATTGTTAGTCTCTCTGCTTCGTGCATTCGCTGAATATTATGAACGGAGGAGTTGAAAAAAAGAAAATGGTAGAGAACGTCGATATATATATATATATATAAAGAGAGAGAGAGAGGGTGAAATAAAGAGAAAGAGAAATAGATAGATATATAGATAGCTAGAGAGAGAGAGAGAGAGAGAGAGAGATTAGCTTCCTTCGGAATCGAAGAATAGACAGCGTGGCTGGAGTTGGGTTCTCGTCTGGCTCGCTTTCGAAGACGATTCATCCTCCCGCAACTTCTTAGCCGCCGTTCGGCGTATTTTCTTCCGCGCCAGCAATTATACGAGAACTTAGGATTTCCTTCGGAATTTCCCGTGGAATTCTTATTCCCAGACCTTTGCGTCTCTTTTCCTCCTCCTCTAACACCCCCTCCCCCGGCCGCCACCGCTCCCCACTCCTCCTCTCTCTGATTTGCAATAATCGCAAGGTAAGCGGATTATTTAAGAGGTCTTCCATACCTTCGCGTAGATGCACTCTACGTAAATCTTTGAAAGATCTAACCGAAGTAGACTCGCGACTCAACATAAGTACTTTATCCATCTCTACGCTAAAAGAGGTAAGGAAAGGGATAATTCTTTTTATAGATAAAACCACGCTTTTATCTTAATTATTCAAAGTATTCCATCGAAAAAGGGATGTTTTGTTTCAAAGCTAATACGATCGATCGTTCCTTCGATATGTACATATGTAGATATTTTTGCCCAGATATACTATCCATTATCTTCGTTCGTATTATTTTTATACCATCATTCCCATTTCCTAGGATTATTTCATTCGGTAAACGATATTAACTTTAACTGTAAGGTTACTTTTCTGTATATGTTATCTACCATCCGGAAAAAAGCTTCAGCTCTTCCAATTACGTAGCGTAACATATTAATGGCGTTTCATGGGAAATCAAAGGAACACATCATTTCTACGGTGAAGTTCTGTCAAAGAGACGAAACACGAGGACTCCTGCTGATATGGTATTGCTCCTCGGTAGTCTCTCTCTCTCTCTCTCTCTCTCTCTGTCTATCTCTCTTTCCGCACCCTACGTAAAGCGGATGCCTCTCGCTTACGTATACACATCAACATGTACCACCACAGATGCGGCTAAAAAGGAGCCACGTAGATGCAGAAACAACATTTGGATTTCTATCTGCATTCGCAATCTCCTGCCTCTACCTTCATCCGTACTTACCTTTTCTTCTACATGCGAGAGAGAAAGAGAGAGAGAGAGTGAGAGAGAGAGAGAGAGAGAGAGAGAGAGAGAAAGAGAGATAGAGCACTTCTTTCCAAGCTCAGCGACTGATTCTGTTATCTTAAAATCGCTGCGCTTTGCGTTATTCACACGCGAACTATCCACATCGATTTCGATGATCTTTTATCTTCGAGCCAGACATCGCCCTTTTCTACTCTTTCTCTCTTATTCTCTGACCCTTTCTTCTCGAACTCGTTCAGTTAATTGATCGATGTCTCGAAAACGACGGGTAATAGCTTGATAAAGCTCGTCTTTACTGCGGCAACCTTCTCTTCCTTTTCATCTTTCATCATCTTGCTCTCTTTCCTTCATCTCTCTGTCTCTCTCTCTCTCTCTCTCTCTCTCTCTCTTTCTCTTTTTCCTTCCCAATCTTGAATGTTATCTCTACATTCTCTCCTTATTTTTCTCCGTTAGTGTCTTCACTATTAGTCGGTCGTCGGTCTGTACTCTAGCATGACTTTCGTTCTACCGACTGCTCGTTTTCCAGTTACTTCTTTCTCCCCTTGGGAATTTGTTCAATGATAACGGAACGCACCGTAGAAGAAGAAAACCGACGACTTCTAACCCCACGCATAAGTGGAAAAAACTGATGTATTTCTCTCTGATCCATACATACATACATATATATATATATATATATATATATATATATATATATATATATATATATATATAAGGTAAATATATTCCTATAAATTTCAATATTCTTTTCTCATATATAACGATCATAATTATAAAACGTAAATGTATTTTATTAAATTATTAAGATTTAATAAATAAGATTATTTTACAACGTTGTAATATTTTTAACAGAAGGAAAGAAATTTATAGAGATACTTCGAAAATCTATGGATTATTCTCATGAGAGACACATCGATCTATCGAATAGTCGTCAATATCATACGTTAAAGAACGTTGAGATGTTTCAAGATATATTGAGGTCACGATCATGAAGACAGGTGCATAGATGAGATATACATAGTACATGAATGTATATCTGTGTATGCTGGTCTACCAAATAATTCGTCGGACGGGAATTCATCTCAACGGGGGCGCATCTGCTGACTGCAAATCAATAACAGATACCTGCTGTCGCGTAATTTGGCTACCGTCGCGTAGAATATGCGTACACTCTGTCTGTCTCTCTCTCTCTCTCTCTCTCTCTGTCTCTTTGTCTCTCTCTCTCTCTCTCTCTCTGTCTCTTTGTCTCTCTCTCTCTCTCTCTCTCTCTCTCACACACACCCTTCGAATATAGTACGCACTGAGTTCACCCCCTGAGGGGGTACAAGCGCCCCATGGCGCCGTAAGATAAATTCTCTTTGGCACTAATAGCCGTTAAATATTGGTTATGCACTTCATGGCGCGTGAACGTGGACGCGCAGCAGCTCGTATATAATTTAGTAATCGCATTGCCATGATGCGCCCACCGGAGTACGCTATCGCGATGGTCGCTTTGCGAGAGGCACCAACTTCTCGTAAAACGGACTCCGGCTATGTCCCTCAGGGAATTTTCTTTTTATCACTTCGATCGTATATCACGAATAAACATTATTGTTAGAAAGGAATGCACATTTTTATGTAACCGATAAATTCATTTTGCGAAAAGTGTCTTTCTGCTTTGTCGAAAATGAAAAATCTTAAAAAAGAAATAAGATCGACGATTGATGTACGTATGTACGTATGATTAAAAGAAAAAAAAAAAAAAAAAAAAAAAAAAATCAAAATCAAAATAATAATTCAATCTTATCGAATTATTCGGAATATTTTTTCGTTTATGGGATGCACTCGAATTTTTCGAATTGGCAAACGAGAAAAAGAAAGTAGTCGAAGTCGCAATACGATCAGACAGTCTATCCGAAAATTTATCTCGATGGATCGAGCCTGACGGAGCATAGGAACCACTCGAAAATATTGTCGTCTTGGCGACTCCTACGAGTTTGAAGCTGAATTTTCCGGAATAACGAGGAAGAAGGGAAGAGTCGACGTTCTTACCACCATCTCTCTCATCCCATTTCTCGCTACCTCCGGCTATTCTATTCGAAAACGTTCGAACTGTGAGAAAGAGGTAGAAAACGTCGCTACAGTTCGAAAGCCAAACTTTCGAAAGAAGCGTTTGCATTTAACATCGACAACGTTGTATTCACCCCCAATACCTACCATTCACATAATGCATTATCCTTTAAGATCAACCATTTTAAAAGTGTCATTTAGCAATTTTCGTCTTAGTTGTTATCGTAAAAGCTTTGGTTAAGAGGAAAAGATAAACAAATCATAATATTCGAAAAGAAAGTTACTTCGAAAGCAAAGACTACCCTCGTTATCATTCTAGACGCATAAATTGGCTCGAAGGAGAGTAGGTGTGGCCAAAGAAAGCTTGCTGAAAGTCAGGAAGACATTCGTTAGGTTACTTGTATCACGTGCTCTTGTCAGTCCCCTTTACATCAAGTTCAAATATCACTTGCTCTTTCACTTCGTTCTCCCTCATTCATTTTATTTCTCTCTCTCTCTCTCTCTCTCTCTCTCTCTCTTTCTTTCTTCTCACTGTCTAATCTGTCTATTCCAAGTAATAATGAGCTTAGATATGGACTGTTGTCTCACAATGCAAATTACCACTATTTATCGTGACGAGTTGATCTTGACAAATCGAGATCGGCTGACTTGTATCTGACATTTTTTACTTTTTTCATTCTTAAGAAACTTTTTCTTTTTTCCAACTCTAAAGTATTTAAATTGAAGAGAGGACCGAGATAAAAAAGAGTCTTTCGTAGGATTTATCGACGACATGGATCGTTGTCGTCATTGTTTTTCCCAACTCTTAGATGTGTCTAAAAACGAGCGATCGTTTTAATGTTCATTTATGTTACGTTATCGTGATATATGGTTTCTTGTAACACGAAGAGAGACGGACCTTGCATGGCTTCGGTATGTACTTGGCGTACAACAGTTTTCTCCATTGTTAACGCGAGTCGCATTACAGAATTAAGCATTGAATAGGTCTCCGACGAAGACAATTAAGATAGAACTTTTCGTGACTGAAAGGAATATTGTCAGTCTCGTTGAAGCTTAATATTCGTAATGGATACCTCCTCCTTCAGTCTCGTCTCTCTAAAAAATTAGAAATTTAAAAAACTTTAAAAATGCAGAACTTGAAGATATTAAAAATTTTTGACGTAGGTATGCATATAAAATACCTACATATTTTTTAAATTTATCTCGCGTGCAACATTAAAAATTCGCTTGGATAAATATAACATCGTGTCAGTGTATGACAAAATTGATGCAGCTACAATCCAATGTAACGAAGGAAAACCCGTTTACGACTTTTATGATATAACGTTGCGATTTCGAGAATGTATTTGTACCAAAGTACCCTATTATATCGAACTTAAATTAAAAAATTTCGAAAGACGTTTATCACAACGATTTGGATCGACGAAAGATCCACGAAATATAATTATCTAAAAGATGTATTATCCGGTTTGTGTATCTTTTATAGAATTATTAATCTTCGAACTATTTCAATATTTTAATTTCTTTTTAATATTTATCAAGCAAAGGCATCGATATTTGAACGTATCAAATTTTCAATATCTCGCAATTCAACATTATGTATTGTATAATAAATTACAAATAATTATTTTAAGATAACCATGCGGGAAATGATAAATCCTACGTGAAATGTGACTGGTCATTAACTTAAAAGTTAAACCGTCAGTATTATTTTCCAATTAACTTGTATCAGTCGAGCGTTTATCGCTATGTACAATGTCAACGATTCGAAGTTCATGCAGCTTCGATTTCGAGAACGTATGCTACAGTGACCTCTAATTGTACCTACATACCTCCAAATGTGGCGTCTGTTATGTTAAGCCCGATAAACGTGAACGTGTATCTACGTTCTCCGTCAGCAAACATATAACAATATATATATACATAGATCGATAAGCACGATCGCATTTACCTCAATTTTCGTCGGCAATTAGTTCCCGCACAATGACATGTAGAATATATAGAAATACATAGAATATTTAGAATATATAGAATATATATTAGAAATTTTATTATATATATATATATATATATATATATATATATATAAATCAATATTAAAAATGTATTAAGAAAATCATATACGATATTAATATTTTTCAACTTTTATTGTTAAAATTAATATACAGCTTTGAATTCCTTGTTTACAAGTTAGATTAATTTAAAATAGAAACGAAAAAGTTTATTTAATACTTATAATATGTCTTTTGCAAGTATTTATCATTTTAGAAAAATACGTATTTCCTTCGTCATAATTTGCTAATAAATACTGTTACTAATGAACTGTACCAATATTATCCCACCTCTCTTGGCAACGCTTTTTAAAACTTTACTTGAAGAAGAGTTTTCTGTTCTGATTGTTGCGTCCATGCCAAATGACGACTTTAATACGTTTGAAACATAGTTTATATTGAACATGGTTACTACATCTCTAAGTTTAAATTCTCCTCCCTCCCCTATTACATTAATGTCCAATTCTTAATATCCAAGACAAAATAAAGCCTGTCTTAAAAAAAAAGAAAAAGTATACACAGGATACAAAATCGAATGAAATTTAATTTTGAAAGAAATTCAATGTGAAAGAATCTTTGAATTCTTATCGCATTGATGATACGAATTTAAATGGCCTTACCAGAAATAGCGGAGATTATCGAAATTCCTGAAAAAAAATCAAATTGTACCATAAATTATGTGATCGTGATCGATAATTTCAATTAGCTTTCAATTCGATCGAAGTACTTTTTTTGATTTAATATTAACAAAGATTTTTAACGTATTGTTCGTATAAAACTGATAATCCGATTTACTTGTTTGTAAATATTTGTAAATAAATTGTATTCCATTTTCTATCTGCGAGTATCCTGCTTATAAAATTTCTTAAAAATTGGATATACAAGAAATAAAATTTATAAGACATCTCGTAATCAATAAATTATCTTTTTTTTAAATCGTATATATTTTAAACATATTTTTCCGATTTTATACTCTTACGAAAAAAAAACGCATAAATAAATTTAATTACGTATAAAACAGTATTTAAAATTACTCAGCAATTTAGAGCAATTTCAAGAGAAACGAACGACTAATCACGTTCGTTCGATTTGACACCCACCGTAACGTTCCTATTCGAATTGTGTGACAGTATCATTACGAATCTCGCAATGATCGCGTTGAGGTAGACGTTACGCGTACGCGTAGCGTTACGTTCAGTCGATCCGCTCATTACGTTTCATTTGTCTCGAGCCCATGAGCGCCATTTATGCACGGCAGGCATCATTAACCCTTTTAGTGCCGGATGAGTGAGCTATCGATCGTTCGTACGAATCGTACGGATTCGATATATACTTCTGCTATCGTAACCAACCATTTACACGCTTGCGATACGATCGTATGTCGTAACGTTTC
>NC_140811.1:4070000-4097500 GCF_050613455.1 Vespa mandarinia | reverse complement strand
AAAAAACTTAAATACAATACTTTCTTCATAATAACGTCCAGTCGGCGATGTATCGCTCTTTTCTATATATACAAATCCGATTAGCGTAGTATGTACTTAATCGTACTTATAAAATTATTATGCCGAGATTTAAAATATTTTTCATGAACCATCCTTCCTTTAGTTAAAATGGTCGAACGTGTCGAATTAATATTTATAGTAATGGTGTACAACGCGAGGTCGTATCATTAAAACGATCCTTTCCGCCTACGCTTGCGTCTACATATACACAGATAGTTTTTTAATAAAACTGATAGCTCGTATACTATTTCCTTTCTATACATGTACATACATTGATATCGATCGGTAAAATAGTATTCGAGGGTTTTACTCATTGTATTCGAAATATTCTTATCGTTAAGGATAACAATCTTTTGTACGTAAAAATTTCAATTGAGAGTGACTCGATAAAAGTATCGCTAAAATCTTTATCGATCGTAAGCGTAAGTCGGAAAGGCAATAATATTGTAATTATCGAAAATTGGTTTTTTGTTGTTTCTTTTTTTTTTTCTTTTTGTTTCTCTGTTTTTTATTTTCTTCTTCGTTTTTATTTCCCTTTGTTTTTTTTTTTTTCATTTTTCTTTCTTTCTCTTGTTATTCTTTGGAACCTTGCCGAGAGGAAAGTATTTATATTTATATCGTAAATAATATTCGACGGAAAATTCGCCTATATCCGTTTTTTCATACGATTTTATCGTTCGGAATAAAAAGGACACTCCTATGTACAAGCGCATGTATATACGTATAAGTATATACTATTATATCTATGATATATACACGCTCAGAATTTTAGGATGGAAAAGTCCGTAAAAAGAAATGAATCTACGGGCTCTTCATTGTTATCAATCCGTAAGTCATTATTAATTCATTATTTTAATTAATGTCTGGAAACATCGGATATAGGCCAGTCGTACGTCGGCCATTGATTTTCGTACGACGGTAGAGAAATACATACATACATATTGTTCCGATCCACGCGAATACATTCTGTGCATTTGTTTCTCTTCTTTTTCTTTTTTTCTTTTTCTCTTTTTCTTTTTTAATTTTTTTTTTTTTTTGCTTTCACGTAAAGACGTATTTCATCATAAACTAGCACCATTGGAATAATAATAATTCGCGATTAATCGAACAATGAATTTAATCTTTTTTTCAAAGTTGAAATTGATCTCATTATATCGGTAAACGTCGCAAGATCGTAACGAGCGAGATCTTTAAATCGTTAATTTCGCAGTCGTTGTAACGAACAAACGAACAAACGAACAGGAAGTAACGATCAATTATGCGAGTGGACGTCGATGAAAAGCTGAGAGCTCGGTAGCCGTAGACAGGCCTGATATAAAAAGTATCCCCATGCTGCCATTAGAGATTAGTTCTCCTTTCTCACGGCTCGTTACTTCGATTCCGATCACTCTGATTCTCATCTCCCCACTTCATATCATTCTCTCTCTCTCTCTCTCTCTCTCTCTCTCTCATTCTTTCTCTCTCTCTCTCTCGTTCTCGATTATATCGACATAAAACTTTTCTTCGTTCGTTTTTCTTAGACTAGTTAGGCTTTTCCCGATGATATTTGCACGCAAAGGAAAAGGAAAAGAAAAAAGTTTACGTCTTGTAGAAAAGATGGAATGAGGAATGAGAAACGTTGGATTATTATATAGGCGTTCGCCTATACAAACGCGGTAACGATTAATCTCCCTTTACTCTGAAACGAGTGACAGCCGACAAAGGGAATACTTTTATCAGCGATCAATCGCAACTTCGAACAACTGAGAAATTCTTAATTGAAGGGTATCGACAAGAAGCGAACGACGTCAAGATAGGTATGCGTGTCTCGATTTTTTCGTTTCAAAGAAATGCAATCGGGAGAACGTGTTCTTCGATGCTAATCAATCGTAAAGGACCTTTCAGGACTCTAGACGGAATAAATAAGGAATAAGAGGAACGAAGAAAATTCAAAGATTTTTTTCTCTTCGGGTCCGATTAAAGGAGGGAATGGATAATAATAGGAAATATAGCTATGTACCATCTATATCGTTCGACATTCAAATTAATCGATTTTTCGTATTTTCGAATTATTCTGATCTACGATAGGCGAATAATTTGTTATAAAACGAATTATCATCGACATTGCTTCTGATCGGCTTTTCCATTATCTAAACTTGTTCCCATTGATCTCTTGGACGATCTTTTAGCGACGGCATTGCTAGCAGGACTTCTCGTGGTCGTAGTTGGACTCGATGAAACCTTCGACGATCTTCTTACCGCCGACGTCGCCTTCTCTCGATGATGCGACGATTCGCTTATCTTGTCCAATTCCGCCATAGCCTCTTGTATCGCATTTTCCAATTGCATATTCAATTTACGACTTCTAAAAAACACAAGGATCAAGTATAAAATCGTAAAGTTAATCGATTAATAGGCCTTGGAATGCCGTTTCGATCGGCACACGATTAAATAAAGTTATATAATAATAATGATGATAATGATAATAAAAACAAAAAATAAATAATAATAATAATAATAATAATTAATAATAATAATAATAATTAATAATAATATGATCGGTGTATCAAGCAAAAGCGAAACGAAAATCTAAACGTGCTACGAAAAGGATAAAAACAAACGCCGTTAAGAAAAAAGATATATGTATAGTAAACACATATATAATTTCATTTCTTATAGTTTTCCAAATATTTTATCGTTATCTTTTCTACATGATTCGATGTTAATCATCGTTCCTCCGTAGAATTCGTTCGTTGCGCTTACGATAATAAAAACTGCGAGAACACGTAAAAGAAATCGATTTATATCATATGAATTAATTGGCTGTTGGTTTGCTAATGAATATTGCTGTATGTTTATGACCATTTCACGTGATCATTTTTAATTTATCAAACGTCCTTCTCTTTTTTTTTTCATGAAAAGACAAATGCTACTTTTTTTTCTTTTTTTTTTCTTTTTTTTTCTTTTTTTTTCTTTTTTTTTTTTTAATTAAATAGCACAAATCGATAATGGTCAGCCGCGTACAGCAATCCACTTTCATTCCGATGAAATTGTCTGCTAAAGGACAAAAGTTTCTTTGAAAAACAATTTTGTTATATAGATGAGAATTTGTAAAAAAAAAAAAAAAAGATTCGTGAAAAAGACTCGATCTCTTTGCTAGAAATCTGAAAAAGGTCGAATCAAACTCACTTCCGAAATTTTTTTCGGGCACGATGGTGTGCCTCGAGGCCTTCGGAGAGCGACTTGAGGGCCTTGACATCGACCTGGGTGAGAGTGCCCCCTCCCCCGTACCAACGGACCCCAACTGTCATCGTGCCCGGTGGACCCAAGGACTCGACTTTACCCGGCCAAGCGGGACTCCCCCTTGCTGCACCCCACACGAGTTCACCCACTTCCAGTTTCCATTGCTTTTTCTCCTCCACCTTTGTCTCAGCTACTGAGGATTCCAAAGAACGATCCTTTGTTTTTTCTTTTTCTTATTATCTTTATCTACTTTTCGTTCTCTATAAACGGGGCTCGTGGCTCGTTTTATATTATACATGGTGCGAGAGGAATTATTATCGAGATATTGGAAAGAACATTTTTTTTTCTTTTCTTTTTTTTCTATTTCTTTTTTTTTTCTTTTTTTTTTCATTTTTTTTTTTAATGGATTTATGCAGACTATTGAAATATTCACTATACGGACACTTGTTGCAAGCTCGTACGTATTTTTGATTGTCCCTTAATTCTTTGCACTTGATATATATTTTTATAACATTATCGAACTATTTGAAATAATTTTAAATATATCATACAGAAATTGGCAAATAAATTTTAAATAACAATGAATATTACTTGGATATATAAATATGATTTTATTTGATATTAATAGCAATGTGTAATTAATTTGTAAATAATTTGTTATCGAAAGCTTAATCGTTTGTTTATTTGTTTTTTTTTTCTTTTTTTTTTTTTTTGTTTATACTCGAGTGCAAAGAGAAAAAGTCTGGCATTTCGAAACTGTAGAAAAAAATATAATATAAATTATCGTAATGCATGATAACTATTGTAATGTTTTTTGATTTTCAAGATTATTTTGAGCATAATTAAATAAATATCAAACGAGTTTACAGAGTTCTTCGCCATTTGGATGTTAATTGTTGTTTCAGATGTGCAGCGCAAAACAACGTAACGCTTAATTATGATTGCGGTGCGTGTCACAGAAAAATTAGTCCCGTAGCTCGTACTGCCTTGGTGAATTGTTAGAATTTTACAACTACGTCTTTTACATCGAGCCGTACATTTGTCCATCCTCCGAAATGTGCTTCTTGCTTCGCGCGAGTGCTCGTTAAAAATAATTAGTTGCATCATTCACTGATGATAAGGCAAAATCAGAAGTGGGATAAAATATATCAAGTTGTTCGTGTGAGCACATGCAAGTGATTTTAATTGTATTTTTGTGTCAAATCTTTGTTAAAAGGAAAAATCTTCTTTGTCTCGATTACTTGAAAAAATAATTATTAATAGAAAATATATGAGCTCCTCGATTGAAATTATTTTGAATTTAAATTGAAACTTTAAACGATTCAAGTAAATTAAAATTTTATAAATTATGATACGAACAAATTCAAATCTTATCCATTTATCATAGCACTTTATCATAATATGAACGTTTAAATGAAATTCCTATGACACGATTGAAATTTTTTCAAAGCCGAATTTGTTATAAAATTTGTCAATATTTCACCCACGACGTATTGCGCGCATGCCATAGCAATTATGTACAAAAATTATGTGAGGATGAATATATACAGGTAACGCCGTAAATCGATGAGCCACACCCCCTACAAAGTGAACTTATATGTGATTGAAGCCCCCTGGCCACACAATTCGATGTGATTGCGAGAATATGATATTAACAAACCTGACAGCCAATTAGTAAACGCAACGAAACTTTGACGTATATTATTTACATATAACGAGTAACATTGTTATTTTATGTACTTTACAAATCTAATACGCGAACAATAAATGAAATCCGTTTAGTACTGACGTCACTTACCTGTTCCGTAAACATTCGTGCGAATGTAATTAATGATAAAGCAGCTTTATGACGAAATGTTATTTGTTTGTTTTCTCTCGTTTCTCTACTTACGCACGCGATATCAAATTACGTGCGTAAATAAACTTTTATTTTTTATTTTTTTATTTTTATTTTCTTTTATTTTTTTTTATTTTTTGTTTTTTTATTTTTTTTATATTTTTTTTTTTTGTTTTTTTTTTTTCTTTATACCGTAGGATAAAAGAAAGATAAATGGCCGTTAAAAGTTACAATCGTGAATATAGAATGAAGAACTTACAAACACTTCCAAGCGATTACAAAAGCAATTTACCATGCAGCGAGTAAGCGTACCACATGAATACGCGCGTTATGCTAAACATGCACAAGCAAAGAAAGACCGTCGTCATTCATGCAAATATCAATGCAAATGTGAGTTTGAAGAGCGTCTTATAATACACATCGCGTGGCATTTCATAATCAAATATACTCAAATCAAAAAGGCATAACCGATAATAACATTCCCCTCGTACCAAATTTTTCGTACGTTTTGTATTGTGAAATCAATGTTGCAATTATCACGTTCACGTGCTTTTTAAAAAGTGACATTTCATTAAAAACATTTTAAGAGCTCGTAAAAAAGATTGAATTAGATTGACAAGTATTATAATAAGTATTCAAGATCTACAAGAAAATTTACATTGCCTCTTTTGCGCTAGTATTTTTAAGAAGTATTCTTGTATGTAAGAATTTTCAAAAAAAAAGTACATTTTGTTGACAGAAAACTAACAAAAATTCATTGGTTTAAGTTTTGGTAAAATTTATAAAAATCGAATAGTTCCTACAAGAATACTTCTTTCTTCGAAAGAAAATTAATCTAGCTATTGACGTTTAATTAAGATCTAATTGTACCGTACAAAATACTGACCATCTTGGTCTTCATGCAGGGTGGAATGCATCGAATGGATGGACTCCAGCTTTCGCTTGATTCCTCGGCCGAGGGCATGTTCCCTGCCCTCGCACCTCACCGTGCTCACCACACCTTCCGCTTGCTTCAACGTCTCTGACGTATAGATCTGTCAAATACAACTCGATCAACTCAGGCACAAGCTTACCAACCGCATGCTAATATCATATCAAATAATAAACACTTCCAACTAATATTCGCATTAAACCATATGTGTGTATGTTCTTTTTTTTTTTTTAGCAATAGCGTCATCATTCTTTCGAATCGACCGAGCAAATGGATAAGAATAAAAAAGCACACGAATATCAGATCATATCCGTATAGTTTTTCTTTCTCCAATATTTTCTTTTATCATTAAAACTTATTGTGGTTACTCGAGAAGCTGTTTAAAAATCAATAATAAAAAAAAAAAAAGAAAAAAAAAAAAAAAAAAAAACATAGGCAACGTAGAATCTAACGTAAAACAATCACAAACTTATATAGCAACGCGCTTACGATAAAATGATTAAGAAGAAGGTGGCACGTTTGATTTCATTCTTTCATTTTGACATGCAAAAACAAGAACGATACGAGATAAACAAACTCAAACTTTTTAATGCATGCTCATTGCAAGATTTTTTTTTCGTCATAAGGTATGTATGTGTGTGTATATATATATACATATATATGTGTGTATATATATATATATATACGCATATATATATATATATATATATATTATATTATTCGATTATCAGAAGGATATTGTTCAGCAAAAGATTTATTTCTTCTCAATATAAAGAACCATGATCTTTTCAAATAATCCGCTAGCACACGGTTAATAATACGCTTACATTATTGCAATGTATTTACGTTTTAAATAATAACGCTATAGATGGATCGAGCATGTATGCTCCGCGTCGCAAAGGAAAAAAAAAAAGACGCGCATAAAAAGTAAAAGTAACGTTAGATACAAATTAATTACAAACTTAATGTTAGCGATTTATGATGGGTTCGCAATGAGTGTTTCGCCATTTATCCGCGGCTGCCACTGTGGAACCTATTTCTCTTAATATACAAATTCAATTAAAGTTAATCGATCGACCGTACGAAAGAAAGATGCTATTCCTCAAGCGAGGAATCACTCTCCTCCCCATCGTCACCCTCTTGGGCATATGCAAGTTGACTGTAAACGTAAGGATTTATATACGCCTGTTTGTTTGGTGAATAATTTACGACAGCAATGCCACTAGGGTCAGACCTATAATTATATAAATGGGGATAAAGACCGGGCGCGGCGATACCTACGCCAATGAATTTTTGACAGGCTACATTTTGGGGACAATAGGGAATATTTTCTCGTTCCGAAGTTTTATCTTCGGGATTTTGATCGCTATCTTCTTCGACGATATTATGCTGAAGTTCAATATCGCAAGACTTAGAATCGAATTTATTCGCGTGAGGTAGCATCGTATAATGAGCATGATCTGGCACTAAGGCTTGCTGCCGATACACGTTCGTATTAGGCACATAATGATGACTATGATAGAGGATCGGTTGATAATGCGCTTGTCCTATAATAGGCAACGGATTATTGACATCGATCTCTTGATGAGAGATATCCGTTATTTCTTTAGGGACGCTCAGCTGATCCTCCAGTGGAGAGTGGTCCATTGTGTCTGAATAAATGGAATGATTTGGTGATGATGTGTCCATATGCTCCTGTGAGTCAGCGTATGTGTTTTCTGCGTGTGTCGTATCGGCTGGCTGATGCATGTCTATTAGAGCTAGATGACGGTTACCCTGTTCTACATGGGTACCAACCTGGATCCCAGTAGTCACCGTCGATTCCACGTAAGTCTTCCCATGAAGATTGGGTTGACTTAGTGTGATCTCTTTCGTGGTAACACCTTGAATCCTCCAATCTTCTGACGTCATCGTGATGTCACCAGAATCGGGTTCGCTGCTTGACACGCAATGAACCATGGGCTAAAACCATACGATTAAAAAATTCGACTTCACGCTCGTCCTTTAAAAAAAGAAAAAAACAAAAAAACAAAAAAAAACAAAAGGAAAAAGAAAAAAAAAATAGGAAAAGCAGAAATATACAATTATAAAAATAATAATAATGATTATCACGTATTCTAATGTATTATATCTTATAATGTATTGCTTCTTATATTACCGTAGATGAAGAATGCTGTCTGGCACTGATCGGTGGCGCGGGAGAAGCTGCTCCATGTGTTGTCGTGTCGACAGCTGGACTGTTTGACCGCTGACTATTTCCTGGACTATGCGTAGTCGTATCTGGTGGAGAACCCTGTCTCATCATCGCCGCCTGTACTATATTTGCTTGATTACCAGCTGTTTGAGTCGATACGGAATGCCTCGCCATCAACGGACTGTGTTGATCGATCTGCTGTCCCGTTTTTTCGACAACGGAAGTACTGCTACTAGCAAGAACATATTGCTGCTGTTCTATACTTTGATCAGAGGTAGGAGAATTAATGCTATTTTTTGGAGAAGATGGCGGTTTTCCTGAGATCATGCCCGAACTTAGAATATATGGCTGATTGTGATCTAGATTTAAAGCTGGATCAACGGGACCTGCATTGTTCGAAGGCGCTGCCTGAAAATTTGGTATCTGATTGTTCGATACCATAGTGGTTTGTTGTTGAACGATAGTTGTATTTTGCTGAACGAAAGTTGTGTTCTGTTGATTCGGTGCTGATGAAACGGCAATATTCTGAGCGGTCGCGCAAGGTACCATCAACGTTTGGCCGTTCATTTGTATAAATTCCTGTTGGCCCTGCATATTGGGTGGCCTAACCTGAGACGTATTAAATGTCACCTGTTGATTGGGACTAACATTGGCCACTATTGGACTCAATTGATTCCCAAAAGACGTCGTTCCATTTACTAGAAATTGACCACTATTGGGAGACAGGAACTGTGCACCAGGACTGTGCTGTTGAATGATTTTGCTGCTAGTTGCTTGCGGTGCTCTGATCACCATCCCAGCCGGTCCAGCTGCCAAAATACTTTGACTCGGACTAAATATTCCGCTATGACTTTGCACCGGCGTAAGGACATTTTGACCATTTACATTTTGTATTTGTAGCTGCATTCCTATATTTCCAGTATCTTGCAACAAAGTCGCAGTACCGTCTGCAGACATGACCATACTTCCTATTCCAGGCACGATAAACTGTTGGATGGTAGGGAAATTCTGTACCATTCCAGCTGCTCCATTCAACAAATTAACCGGTTGCAAAAGATTTATTTGTTGAGCAGGTTGAGGATTTGTAATAATCTGTTGAGTGTTAAATTGCGCGGACGTTGCACCTGTTTGACCATTCATGACCAATTGAGCGGGTGCACCGCCTTTGCCAGGAACAATTGTAAGGGCCTGCAACATTGGCCCACCTATGCTCTGTGCTTGGAAATTTTGCTGCGCAAAATTCGATTGCGATTGCATCAGCATACCCGCATTTTGTTGAGACGAAGCAATGTGAAGCATCGACGCTACGGTTTGAGGATTGGTCTTTCGTTTTTTGTACGCTTTCTTTTTACTCAGCGCGGATTCGGGTGAAAGTAGAGCCGGTTGACGGTTCACGATACCCTGATTTGTACTCACGTTCCTCGTCACATCTTGATTTGCGTCTAAGATGGACTGAGCATTTTGTATAACGTTCCCGGTAGCAACCGTGAGATGAGGTATTTGTACATTTTGTCCAATACTGTCCATCGTCATAACACCGGGTTGAATAAGAACCGGTGTTTGTATAGCATTAACCAAAACCGTTGGTTGTCCTATCACTTGCTGAGCTACACCAACTGCCGGTATAACTTGACTAACTGCTCCAGTTACACTAGTGACCATCGGCGAAACGGATAACGGTGGCATTGAATTAGCATTAGAAATGATTTTCGGTGGTGGCGGTGCCATCACACCATTAATAGCAGACCCAGTGCTTGCCATTATGAGTTGTCCACCACTGGACACTAAAATATGTCCGGGTGGCAAAGTAGATCCTGTTGGATGCTTCAATATACCACCAGATGTAAGGACATTGTGAACTTGAACGTTCGATTGCGGATGTTGTTGTTGCTGAGCATGCTGTTGTTGTTGTTGTTGTTGTTGTTGCTGCTGCTGTTGTTGTTGCTGCTGCTGTTGTTGTTGTTGTTGTTGCTGTTGATGTTGTTGTTGTTGTTGTTGTTGTTGTTGTTGTTGTTGTTGTTGTTGTTGTTGTTGTTGTTGTTGCTGTTGATGCTGCTGTTGTTGTTGCTGATGTTGCTGTTGTTGAGTCTGTGGCATTGGTGAATTAATTGTCGCTTGAGGTACCTGAATACTACTTACTACACTCTGAACCATCTCCAATGGTGACTTCGATACTGTGATCGTCGACGATTGACTAGGTGTAAGGGGTATCGAATGTGGATGATGCGCCGTTGTCGACGTCGCTGTTACATTCACGAGAGCGGGCGATGCCGTTGTTGGCTGTTGAGGCTTATTGGAAAGAATGTTTAAAATAGCGGGGTTAGGCATCCCCAAGGGCGTATTTATAGATACGGTCGCCGTATTCGCTCTTCCAGCAAGCACAGACGTAATTGTATTACTACTAACCGTATGTCCGCTTGCCATAGTCGTTATCACGGACGACGTACTGGTAAAAGAATTTAATGGTATCCTTGAAACTGTATTCACTGTATGTGGATGTGGTTGATAGCCATCTAACGATAGCTGTCTCGTACTGACAGCCTGTCTTTTTGGTAGCTGAGACGTTATATTGTCCATAGGCGTAGAATATGTTTGAGAAGGAGATGTACTTGGTGAAACAGCATTGGGATTATTTGCAACTGTACACGACATTTCCAAGTGCTGTTCTAAACTGTTATTAGACGATGATTGCGAAGGCTGCGGTGCCTGAGGAGTTAACGGTTGAGTTGCAAACTGATTCGATGAAGATGGATGAGAGTGTGGAGTTAAAGGTTGAGATGGTAATTGACCAGACGACGATGCAAGAGAATGGGGCGTTGGTGGTTGAGAATAACTGTGCGGGGTCGATGGTTGGGATGAAGTTAAACTTTGAGGTGTTGCTGGTTGAGATATTCCAGGTGTTGAGGAAGCAGGGACATCCGAATTAGCTGGACTATTTGTACCGATCGGTGAACCATGACTAGTACTAACAGTACCTCCTTGAATAGGTCTTGAATCAATTTGTTGTTGACTCCCTTGATATTTCTCACCAAACGTCGACGATGTAACTGGATCCTCGCGTTGATCAGAATGCAATACGTATTGTCGATGTAATTGCTGTTTGTTGTATTGATCTTGAACGAAGGATTGATTGTCACCACTGCTAACACAGCCATGGCAAGGGCTACCGTCGGAATCGATGGCACCATTACTAGACGTCGGCGTCATACTGCTGTGTACCACTACTGGTGAAGTGGCATGATTTTTCACAGAATTAAATGTTGTACTTGAAGGACTGGCAGCAGAGGAAGGCTTTGGTTGCGCAAGATAGGGATTACTCGCTGTATGAGTACTATGATTCGTTTGTTGTACTTTCGGGCTGTTCAATATGGCCACTTGAGTGTTATTAACGCCAGTTTGCCGCGATATCGTACTATTTAGTAAAGCAGTTTGCTGTGCTAAATAACCACTAGGATCCTCTAAAAATGAAGGACCACTGCTGTTAACCGTCGAACCAATTTGATCGCTATTCTGTTGCGCTTTGTCATTAAATTCGTCAATTGGACTTGGTATTGGCTGATCCAGGCCATTATTACTCCTCATATCTGATGTACCATGCTGACGCTGTTTTTTCATCATACTCTTAGTTGACTTGGCTTTCTTCCTCGCTACCTCGTCGGTCCAGGTTGACGTCTGTGGAATGTGATGATGGAGAGGAGGAACACGATCAAAAGAATTGCAAGTAATATTTTGGACCGTAGTTAATGAAGTCTGATTAGTCGTGACAACTGTACGATTTTGTTGCCACGGAGGTGCTCTTGCGTTAAAATGTATATTTCCTGCTTGTCCGCTAGTTGGTCCCATACCCGATTGTACTTCTGTAGCATGGTTAATAGTTGGACTTCTTCCCGCGTGGCTGACTAAAGTGTATTGTTGTTGATGACCAAATTTGGCTTCCACAGTCGATATCTTCTGAGTATCAAAGTTTCTCGCTGGATATTGAACTTGGCCTTGCGTATACATTCGTTGTGCATTTTCGTGAGGATTATTTGACAGATTTCCATTCTCGACGATTTGATGCCGTTGTAAGTTATGATTATGCATTAACAGCTGTTGTTGCTGTTGTTGCTGTTGTTGTTGCTGTTGTTGCATTTGCTTAGCACTTAAATCATCTTCTGTAGCTGGTTGCGTACGACCATGTCTATTTTGCAAATCAGAAGGATTGATTCCACTCATAACGGACCCGCCGTTAGATTGCTGTATAATATCCATCGTATGATGAGATAATTGCTGATTAGGATATTGAGCCTGCACGCACATTTGTGACAACTGTTGTTGATGTTGCTGCTGTTGTTGTAGTTGTTGTATTTGCATTTGAAATGGATCGATAGTTTGAGTCTGCATACCATGCTGATCTTGTTGCTGTTGTTGTTGCTGCTGCTGCTGTATTTGATGTTGATGAAGTTGATGTTGAAGCGGATGAAGAACAGGTTGCGACATCTGCGAAGATTGTAAATGATGTACGTAACCTTCTTGAGGCAGCTGCGAATTATAATTTCCTGTTTGCTGTTGATCCATTTCCGATGTTAAATGCTGCTGTTGTGGCGGTTGCATATTATGTTTCTGAATTTGTTGTATGTGAAGCTGCTGTTGTTGGTTCAGATGTTGTTGTTGTTGCTGCATAACGTGCAAGGATTGTTGATTCAACTGATTTATATAATGAGGAACTTGCTGTTGAGATAATTGATTCACTACAGCGTTGGGATGTGGCTGCTGTTGCTGCTGCTGTTGTTGCTCCTGATGTTGTTGCAACAACGGCATATGCTGCATTTGTTGATGATGAGGTAAAAGTTGTTGAGGTTGCTGTTGCTGTTGATGCTGCGATAAATGTTGCTGCATCAGTTGCTGTTGTTGCTGTTGCTGTTGCTGCTGTTGCTGTTGTTGCTGCTGTTGCTGTAGTAATAATTGTTGATGCTGTTGCTGCAAAAGCTGCTGCTGTTGTTGGGTCATATTATTGAAATTAGTACTTTGCTGATTCATAATTAGCGGATTTCCCATTATCATCCCAGGCATATTGTGCTGATTTAACCGCTGTTGAGAATTTCGTACCGAACTATTTACGTCGTGATTTTGAGAGGGTGAATTTAACGATTGATGGCAGATTTGTTGATTGCTTTGTTGCATCTGCAAATTAGGGATCGCGATCGGCCACACCTGCAAAGAAAAGTGCATTTGTAATAAGCCATTATTATCGCCAAAGCAATCAAAGAAGAATTATGAGCGGTATTTACCTGCGATCCATTAGGCACCGATGAACCTTGAACTCCCGACGTGGAAACAGCAGCGATAGCTCTTTCCCGCTGTGCCAGAAGTTGCGATACGGAAACTCCTGAGTACAAGCCCCCTATACCCACCAGTTTTCTCTTTTTTTTCTTGCTGAGACCATCTGCGCATACAAGTTGATAACTTGTTATTACGTAATATAATTAAGATCCTTTTTAATGTAAGCAAACAAGTCAATTAATTTATCAGTTAAAAAATAGAAAATCTTCACGGGTATAAAATCATAAAAAAAAAAAGAAAAAAAGAAAAAAAAATGAAACAATGTTTCGGAAATTTTTTAAAAGCTTTTTATCGTTCGAAACAATTACACGAGAGAGAGAGAGAGAGAGATAAAATGGGGTCGCTTAAAAAAATATTAAAATCAGCATTTGTATTCGTTCGTGAGAGCATCTATGCCGGAAGCTATCGACCGAGTGTACACAAGTGCCGGTAAAGTGCTATAACAGTCGTCGACACTTCGAAATTGCTGTGATTTACGAGGGCTACGATGAAGGGCGAACGAGAAGAGAGAAAAGGTAGCTTTCAACGGGGGGTCTTTTATCTGTAAAGCTACAACGGATAATTATTCTCCAGCGTGAACACCAATGGAACGGGGTTGAAGAGATAACTCGGGCCGAAGGAAACGAAGGAGAAGAAAGAGGACGAACGAGAGGTGGAAGGGGGTGCGGCTAGTAATGAATCTCTACTCCGCAGTAAGGCACCTCCTCATTCTCTCTCTTTTACCCCTACTACCTTCTCACTGTATCTCTATCTCTGTTAGTGGCGGCGGTTTAACCCGATTTTCAAGGGGACGAAGATTTGCGTAAAATCTTCCAAGCATTTTGTGGCTTCCGAGGGGGGGTTTCACATCAACGCGCCAATCATTCCCTTTTACCCTTATTTTCGAGGGAGCCGTAATCAACAGTGTAAGCTGTAAATCTTCCTAATGATAAGCGCAACGGAATAATTCTATTCACGATAATTTTGTAATATTCTTCAAACAAAGAATTAAAAAAATATATTAGCATAAAGTGAACGAATGTCTACAATTTAACGGCAACACTTTAACCCAGAATGCACTATAATGTGATCCTCGATTATAATATCATCGAAATATATCGAGTAAAACTAAAAGATGTATAAACACATCGTTGGTATTCCACTAACTCGATTGACGGTGCACACAAAGCGACACCAAAGCGATCGAATGAGAGACGTGAGTTAAAAACTCGTGACTATGGGAAGGCAAACTCACAGCATGAAAGGTGAGTTGATCGTCGTTTTCCCGACGACAACGTACGGAAAGTCTAAGACTTTCGAGACAGCCGAGAAGCGAGTTGCCGGCGATCATTGGAGATTAGCCCGGATCAGACGTTTCGTGGTTGAGGCGTCGTTGCAGACTGAATACTCGTGATTTGAAGTGCGCTTGCGCGACAATGAGGGGCTACAGAGAGCGACGAGGAGGAGAAAGAGATTGCAAGGGATTGCACGTTAGTCCGGGCAGGCGCAAGAATCACGAGCGGACAGTCGCGAGACCGCGGACTACCACCACCGTCTCGTCTCTTTTCTCATCTACTCTCGCCCGTCTCTCGTTTCATGTTGATGTGTAGTTCGCGTTGGTATGCGTTACTCGCTTCGCTCCCTTACTCCTCATCTCTTCGTATGAAATTAACCCTTATCAAGTCTGTGTCTACCAGCAACGACGAAGATAGGGATGCCTTCCCCACCTCGAGAGACGTCCGGGCTTCTCCACCACCACCATCACCACCACCAGCAATACCGCCACAACCAGCAGCATCAGCTCCATCGCCATCTCCTTCACCGTGACTACCACCACCACGCATCGCTTGTCGTTGGTAGCGAATAGAGAGCGGATTCTTTCCTCCTCCCGGGACTTATTGATCGGCCGCGCGATAAGAAGACACGAAAGGCCGATTGGTCCCTTTTCCGGACATCTCGCAGGGTGCGCGTTTCCTTCTTCTATCACAATTCCGAGCTATCCTCGACATGTTATCAAGAGCAAAAGCGATAAGCGTCACAGGAGCAGATCAAAAGGATCCTTTCAATTTTCCTTTGATAGACAGAATGGAAAACGCGCGGTCGTTCGCCAGATATCTATACACGTATACATGTATATATATATATATATATATATATATACACGAAGGATACTCTTACATAATAGATACAACTTCGATTTGCAATTTTCGCACTAACTCTATTAAATAAAAAGCTCTAAGAATTTATCGAATGGTTTTTCTTTTTTTCTTTTTTTCTTTTTCCTTCTTTCTTTTTCCTAAAAAAATCCTTCGTCGTAAGAAAGATTCTTTCATAAAGAAGATTTAATAATTTTTCTGTCGAACTTATTCGTCAAACAATAATGATTTTCGATGACAAATAACTTAATGTCATGTCATTTATTATAATCGCAAATACATCCCTTTCGAAGTTCCTTGAAAATATTCAATGCCAATAATAGATGGATACAACAGAAGGAGAAGGGAATTGAGGCCGGATGTTGAGAGGGCTGTAGAAATGAAGAGAGAAAGAGAGATGATGGAAAAATGAGAAGAACCGCAAAACACACGAAACGCACGAAGTACATGAGATGCGTCGCTCGTGAAATCATTCGACGTTGGGATGTCGGAGTTTAACCAGCACGCATTACGCCGACGTGAGACAGGCATGATCGATCGACGAAGAAGGGGAAAATTGTTTACGAGTGGAAATTGTTTAAGAGGGCATAAAATCGTGAACGGGCATGCGCGAGCACACCACAAAATGGGGATGGACGACAATTCTCCTCGAGTGTATAATGCATTTCCACCACCCCATTATTGTAACGGTTTCATGACGGAATTCAATTTATACCACCCAGTATGCTGTAATATCCTGCACACCTCGAACACGATAATAATACCTACTATTCTTCCATGATTCGTTTATTTGGATTGTCTATTTTCTATCCACGATGTGTAATACCTAAAACGATCGCAAACGGAATTTATGATATAAGTCTATAAAATATTACGAGCAACCAAATTCTCTCGTTCTACTTTTATACAAGCGTACATTTGAAAGCTATTTAAACGTCCTCTTTGTCGACCACTTCGTAGACGCATTTTAATTTCACTCCGTCTATTCTATGAGGAAAAAGAAGAAAACTGCTGCTACTGCTGCTATTCCTACTACTACTATTACTACTACTACTACTACTACTACTACTATTACTACTAGTACTAGTACTACTACTACTACTACTATTACCAATACTTGTTCGAAAGCCGTAAATTAAAATAACCATTATTACGAGTTAACGAGATAAAAGAGACGAACGACGAAACGTACTTTAGGAAAAAATTCATTAAAAATTTTTTACGACTTTTCATCGAACGCAAGCGCTTTCCTGAATATTTGTAGTTCGATTAGAAAACTTGTTTCTTCCAGAGAGTTTAAATTTATTCGTAGATACTTTTTGTCGCGAAAAAAAAAGAATAATAGTAATAGTAATGATGATGATAATAATAATAATAATAATAATAATAATAATAATAATAATAATAATAATAATAGTAATAATAATAATAATAATAGTAATAATAATAATAGAAAAAAAGCGATGTTTCTCGCGAACGTAAAAGAGAAAAATGCACATTGTAGGTGTACGCTTGAAACGTGTAGAGGTAGAAAGATGAAAAAAAAAAAAGAAAAAAAAAGAGAGAAATCACAAGACCCTTTCATTTCCCGTTTCTTGTCGCTCTTATACCGATCTTCAAAGGGTAGGAATATCATTGAAGGGGTGAAGACTGCGATCTCTCTATCTTGTCCTCTCGACTACTTTGTATCACCGCTTAGCGTCACTTTAGACGACCATAAGCGCAGACATTCTCATTCTCTCTCTCTCTCTCTCTCTATTTTTTATTTTACTTTTTGCTTGCTCACGAGAGAGCTCGCTATTGTTAAAATATTTCTATAAACATTTCTATAAACATTGCCATCGTCGACGTTTAACACTTATTTCGAATACTATCAAAAGCGCATTCTAAATACATTATACGATCGATCATTCGTGATATCGTTCAATGAATAATACCTATAAGATCATCGAATGATCAATCGAATAAATATGAAATGAAATGGAGAAAAAAAAGTGGAATATTATTGTTACCGGAAAAGATATGTAGAAAAAAAATATTTTTCCGAATCAATCATGTACAATCGACGAATAAATCGAAACACCCATCGCCGCCGCGTTTATTTTCGATAATGGCGAGATCGTTTCGTGGAAATTTTCAATTCACTCGCGTAACGACTTGTTGTCTCTGCGGATCGACAAACACGTGACTGGGACGGGTATTAAGCGACGATTAATTATTACCTCGCCATTAACGCGAGCGTGCTTTTCACTAATCACATTCTCGCCCGTCCTTTTAATATCGAACGAGTGAATCCGAAGAGAAAGAGAGAAAGAGAGAAAGAAAGAGAGAGAGAGAGAGAGAGAGAGAGAGAGAGAGAGAGAGAGAGAGAGAGAGAGAGAGAGAGAGGAAGAATCGCAAAACGTGAGCATGGGTGCTAGAATTTAATTTGAACGTACAATTATAATTTCAGTGATTTTGAGAGAGCAAGAAAGAGAGAAAGAGAGAGAGAGAGAGAGAGAGAGAGAGAGAGAGAGAGAGAGCAAGAGAGAGAGAGAGAGAGAGAAAAAAAGAGCAACGAAAGAACAGCTGCGGCAGCAACCAACGACGAGTCCTTGCACGACGAGCTAGACGCTTCGAGTAACAGCCGTTTAATTAACGAGATGAGAGGAGGAGTAAAAAAACAAAAAATAATAAGAAGGAACGAGAAGAGAGAAATAGAGAGAAATAGAGAGAGAGAAAGAGAGAGAGAGAGAGAGAGAGAGAGAAAGAGAAATAGAGAGAGAGAGAGAGAGAAAGAGAAATAGAGAGAGAGAGAGAGAGAGAGAGAAAAAGAAAAAACAGGCGCGGTCGTCCGACGGTTAGGATTTGGTAATGAAAATCCCGTGGAGTATTTGCTGCCGGTGGTAATACATCATTCCTCCTCACCACCCTCGGCTTTTACCCCCACCACATATCTCACAGTATTCGAAGGTTTAATGTCATCGCGCGAAAAGAGGGTATGGTCTGAGCTCTCCGCTAATGCCGCAATTTCGCCTTCTCTTTCTCTCTTTTTCTCTCAGTCTCTCTCTCTCTCTCTCTCTCTCTTTTTCTTTCTTTCTCGTTCGTTCTTTCGCATCCTTCCAAGGCGACGAATTTTTTCTTAATGATCGTTCCCTCGAACGTCGGCGGAAGGAGAAAAACTTTTGGTCTTCCTCCAATAAGAGTTGGCACGTGTTCCGATGTTCACTGGAGGATACGACGAGATAGAAAGAGAAAAACTGCGAGAGATAGATAGAGAGAGATAGAGAGAGATAGAGAGAGAGAGAAAGAGAAAGAGAGGGAGAGGGTGAAAGGAAAAGAGAAAGGTCGAATAAACGCGCGATGGTTTTCTATATGGCGACGACTCGGCTTACAGGCGAAAAACTTTGTTAATACGCGACGAATCGATCGAAGAAAACTTTCTTTAACTTATCCCGGAATCACACGTTATATGTGTTCGTAACTAAAGCATTAAAAGTTCAAACTGATTGATCACCTATTCGTTCCTAAAGACGATAGTAATATGGATTGGGGTTATTCGTGATTTACAAAGATCACTTATCAAATTGCACGAGGTAAAATATATCGATGATCGATAAAGGTTCCATCGTACCTTGTAATTTCTCAAATCTTTTCGTGTTATATATTATCATATAAAAAAGAAAATCGAATAATTTCTTTCCCCTCGTTACATACCTCTAAGGGATACAATTATCACCTGAGAATTTATTACTATATATTTCAATATGACTACGGCTCGATATTAGAAAATGGTATTAGAAAAATTGATTGAATTAATACATGAACGATATATATTCTGTGATAAGAACTTAAGATCCAATCCATTTAAATCGTCTCGGCTCTTTCGAAAGTAATCTCGAATATTTTAAAAAAGAAAGAAAAAAGAAAAGAAAAGAAGGAAAAAAAAAAGAAAAAATAAAAAAGAAAAAAAAAAGAAAAAAAAAGAAAAGAAAAAAAGAAAAAAGGTAAAAGAAGAAACGGATAATCGCAAGTATCGGCGTACCTTTTCTGGCTTTGTCCGGCGAGGTGGGCGAGTCGGCGTGAATCGGTGCCGCTGCTGTCGGCGCTGCCGTCGACGACGTTGGTCCAGAAGATAACGTCGAAGGGGAGACCGGCAAGGTACAGGAGGCGGCAACAGGGCTGGCTGCTGCGCACGGTAGCAAAAGTTTCCTCTTATGGTTGCAGAGCTTGGTCATCTCTCGCGTCTTGCCCTGATCCGGGCTCCAAGGTCGCGTTGCAATCTGCAAAAGAAGAAGAAAATACGGGACGGCATTACTCACAGATTCTCTTTCTCTGTCTGCCTGTCTGTCTTTCTGTCTGTCTCTCTCTCTCTCTCTCTCTCTCTCTCTCTTTCTGTTTTTTTTTCCTTTATCTTTTATTTTATCTTTATCTTTATCTTTCACTCTCGACTCGGCTAACTCCTATCCATAACGCTCTCTCGCCTTCGTATGTAACCCCATAAAGATCAGATCAAAATAAAAAAGCAACTGCTTCTGGCATTGATTCAAACGACCTTCGTCGCTGGATGCCGCGACGTGTTACAGGAACAACAAAAATATTGAAGAGGGAAACGCGAGAAAGCTGTCCGAGATTGAAAAACGTATATTTATGAGCTATAACACGCACTCTCCCGCGAGCACTGGCCTGCTATAATTATGCTGACGAGATAGAATGCCTCAGTTTCTTAACACTCCGTCTGCTACAGAATGAAGACTGAGATTTATTAGTTTCTTCGATAACTAAATAATATATTTTTACTTAAAGATTTATTTATATATGATATTAACATAACTAAAAGTTTTCTTTTTATCTTTAGAATGATGGAATAAAATTATATATATATATATATATATATATATATATATATATATATATTTGTTAATTTATAAGTTTTCATAAAAAATCATTACTCTGTCTCTTTTATTTATATATATATGTATATATTTTTTTTTTATTTTATCAAATAAATACATAGTTAGCACTTCCCTGCTCGCAATTACGAAAAGAGATACGATTTATTTATTTACCCGAGCTCGACGAGCTCGTCGACGATGACGACCATAAAAAGAGGAAATCTCGAGCTAAGTATGTCGCTCGGAAGCAAGCTCTCGTCTTCTCTTGGGAGAAGAGAGAAACCACATCTCTCGTGAAGCGGTTACGTAAACGTCTCCAGGATCAGGGGCGTCACTTGCTTTATATGTGTGAAAGCCGAGTTAATCTTTCCGTTCGTCGATTTCAACGCGCGTTTCCATAATTGGCGAGTGTTCGTGTTGAACGATCAGAAGATGAGAAACGTCGAAACGTTCCTCGAGAATGGTGTTTATAGATGTTTGCAAAAGAAAAAAAAAAAAAAAAAGAAAAAAAAAAGAGAGAAAAAAACAAACGAAAAAAAAAGAAAAGGAGGAAAATTATTATTGCAATTATTTCTTATGATGTCTCATAAATATTAATATTTATAATATCTACGATAAATGTATACTTTTAATTACTTTTCATTCAATAAACTGATAATTTGAAAGTAAAGGGGAAAGAGAAAAAAAGAAAAAATGAAAACACTTGGAAGCAATTTTCTCGAATACTCTCGAGAGAATCGATAATCGGCGTGGGTGGTATAACGTCGTTGATGATCGATGCAGGACGCTCGCATAGTTAAAACGTATCCAAGTTGGAAGGCCGATGTCCGTAATGGCCGTGCAAGCTCCTCCACCGTGTTACGTGTCAGTCTAAGAGACGTTTCTCGGCAATTTACGACTGCGAACGCGGTATCATTACGACGCATCGTAAATAAGATAATACTGGTCGGTGCATAGACCTATGGAAGAGTAAGTACGTACGTGTATATATATATATATATATATATATATATATATATATATATATATACACTGATGTGACTGAAAATTGTACATGAATATTTGTATGTGTGTGAAAGTTAAATCGTTTACGATATATAATTCGGTTCCCGCGGTGTCGACGATTCGGCGTGCGGCATTTACGTCGGCACTTATATCATGAGATACCTACCCCGTAATAAGATTTAATCAACCCATACGATTTAACCATCTTCCCAACCCTCTAAAAATTTGACATTCTCGTGCAAACTAAAGATTCCTATCTTATTTTATGATATTCAAATTTATATAAAAGTACATTTAATATTGTATAGCGATATCTTTCTTAAAGTAATATACTCGGTATTATAAAATAAATATCACCTCAATATGCATATTTCTCTCTCTCTCTCTTTCTCTCTTTCTCTCTCTTTTTTTTTATATAGTTTAATGATATGAAATGTTGTGCGATATGTAATAAAAAAAAAAAAAAAGAAAAAAGAAAAGAAAAATAAGAAAAACCAATTCCAGAGCAGAATTTTATTTCTTTATGGAGACTGTGGCACGTTATACTTTTACATCGAGAGACTCGGTGCATCGAGGTTCACATTAACTAAGAACGACCTGAATACGATGTCGAGATTATACGATTGCGCGCTCGACGGCCTTGATGCTAAGTCCTCGAGTTGATGGTGTAATGACGTTTGCTGGCAGTTAACTCAATCAGAACGTGTTTCTCCGACCGGTTTATTATTCATTCTAGTCTGCCGACTATTGTTGAGAGAAAGAATTATAATGCAGTTGACGATGAATAAACCGATCAGCGAATATTATGGAAAATCATTGAGGAAAAATAATTTCTACGAAGTTACAATAATTTGTAAACTTTTTCGGGATCACGAAAAATTCAAGAGTTATTAATTACGATCTAATAATTTATAACTGTTATTGATAATAATTGATTGCCGATGTACCGCAACGTATTAATTGCAATGATAATTACAATGAAAACACATCAATTTTTATATTTTCCTATATATCATTGAGAAATATTAATTAAAATATTTTCATATATTTCACGAATTTTCGAGAAAAATCAGAAATGTACCATCCTAAATTCAACATTCGTTCGTTTGTCGGATCTCCGTTAAAACGATATTTGTTTTGGCCTTTGTTATATACATATATTGAATCATTTGATCTTCGAGTTCGTTCGGAGACCGTAATTTGGATCTTTGCCAAAAAATGTTAAATTCCGGTTTATTTTGCGGACGACGAGATTAAGATACAGGGACGGGTATCGTTCAACACTAATAAATATCAAAGAAATAAATTATTCCCATAAAAACTTACAAATATAACCAATCGAAAATGAAATGTTATTTTCTTATGGGATTATTTATAAACGAACGATGAATATTTATAGATTTAAACCTCGTTGATCCGATTAACGATATTCTTTCTTCTCAAACTTCATCATCAGATACAATCACTTTACCGGCCAGTAATAATAATAATAATGATGATGATGATAATGATGATGATGATGATGATGATGATAATAATAATAATACGAAGGAGCGATACGGGAAGCTTGGTACTTTAAATGGATTAATCTCACACTCGTACGAAACAAATAATCGGGTTAAGCGCCGGAAGTTGCGATTTTGTTCTTCTTTTTGCGGTAAATGAGATGTATTTTCCTTTCCAAGATCGCTTTAACGTCTCCTTACGGATGAATAATCGAGATGTTCTTTGTTTTCGTAAAAAAAAAAAAAAAGAAAAAAAGAAAAAAAAAGAAGAAGAAGAAGAAGAAGAAGAAGAAGAAAAAGAAAAAGACGAAATAAAATTAGTGATAGCTTAACGAAGTATTATAAATCACGAGAGTAAATGATATAGCATTTGGTGTCGTTTCCAAGAAATTTCATTCTAGCTGATACAGCGATCGCATAATTATGATGATTCGATGGATCAGTTGAGAAGACTTTATCGTTTCGAGGTAAAATCATATAAGAGTCTTCGAGAAATAAAAAAAAAAAAAAAAAAAAAAAGAAAAAGAAAAAAAGAAAAAAAAGAAAGAAAAAAGAAGTTATTCTTTTCTTTTTTTTTGTTTTTTTTTTTCTTTTTCTTTCTTTTTTTTCTTTCGTCGAATCGAATCAATACAAACAATAATAATATCATACATTTGAAACATAATAAATCAATGGATCTATCCAACAAATTTTGCTCGCCTAAATTTAAATACTGATGATCCATGAAAGCTGTCGTTGTCGTAGTCGTTGTCGTCGGAGCAAGCTGTATTTTTATTCGAGGGAAATAAATCAAGGTAGCGTTCGATGAAATGTCGTAGGGTAGAGTCGAGGGATCCAATCAAGAGGGACCTTAACGCTTCTCTCCTTGGGATGAGCTTCCTCTTTCTCTTTCTCTCTTACATATTCAGTCAGTCAGTCACTCACTCATCCTCTCATCCCTCTTAAGGCGCTTTCCCATCTTCGTCCTTCTACGTCGTTAAATTAAATTTATGCCAGTCTCGTTGCGGGCGCGCATACGCGCGCTCTTACGTTTATCTTTATTGCGCGACATTACACTGAATTAACGTAACAAGGCTATTAGTCCGCGATTTTATGACTTTAATTCCGATAGGAGGACCGCTCGCAAATTGGCTCTCTTCTCTCCTCTTGTGTCTTCTCTCCTCTCCTCTTTCTCTCTCTTTCTCTCTCTCTCTCTCTCTCTCTCTCTCTTTGTCGGACAATAACGCATCTCGCAGACCCAATCCAAAACGACACAGGGCACCGATACTTTCCTCATACGTGCCTGTCGGCGATATTCGCCCACTCGAATCGCTTACGAGCCAGAAAGATCCGCTTACGGTCGCTCTGTGATTGAAACTATACTTTGCCGTTCCGAGGGACGGCATCTTACCAACTTTCGATTCACTTATTTTACAATCAACGTAATTGATAACGATAAAGAAAAAAAAAAACGTGAACATTTTACGAGAGACTTTTATTTGATATATTAACGAAGAAATTGACGCCCCGAAAAATTTTTACATTATTTCCGTACCATTAGTTTTAATATCATTACATAGATATATATTCTCTTCCATTTCCTTCTTACGTTTCAACGGAAGATGAACACGTTTTCGAGGATCGGAAATAATTCAGAACGTTTCGCGAGTCGCGTTACGAATCCGACGCTTGAAATCTTCGTTCCTATGCTCCCTTCCTTCCTTCCTTCCTTCCTTCCTTCCTTCCTTCCTTCCTTTCTTCCCTTATCCTTCTAGCTAACCCGGAAGGATGGTGGTGGTAGCCGCGATAAATTCCAGATGCGAAAATTAATGTCTCGCATGGGGCGATACTTTCTCTCTCTCTCTCTCTCTTTCTCTCTTTCTCTCTTTCTCTCTCTCTCTCTCTCTCTCTCTCTCTCTCTCTATTTCTCTTGTTCGCTCATCCCCCACTAGCAATGCAGTCGGCGTATACGCACTGCATACCGAGCGGAACATTACCGACATTATAAATGAGAATCGTAAAACATTGTGTCACATCCTCCTTCTACCTTCTCTCTTTCTCTTTCTCATCTGGACATCCTCCTCCTTTGTCCGTCTCCAGCACGTCCTCTGTTCGAGATAAAATTACAACGACGCCCACGCGAGAACCGAGCGGTGAATTATCGCGGCTCGTTGCACTTTTCACAGCGCATCTCTTTCTCTCTCTCTCTCTCTCTCTCTCCTTCTCTCTCTCTCTCTCTCTTCTCCTCCATTTCTTCTCTACCACCCTCGACCATGGACCACGCGTCCAAGCGTGACCAGCGTGCTATCCATCCTGGAGTCGCTTGGTTTCTGAATAACCGTCGAGCGAAGAACGTCGTCGAAGAAATAATTAACGGGCATCAGAGAAAAAGAAGAGAGAGAAAAAAAAGATAAAGACAGATAAATACATAAAGAGAAAGAGAAAGAGAGAGAGAGAGAGAGAGAGAGAGAGGGAGAGAGACGATTCTTTTTCTTTTCCTCTTATATATAAAAGAACGAAGGAAACGAATTTAAGTTCAACAATATTTTTTTTCTTCTTTCTTTTTTTTTTCTTTTTTTCTTTTTCTCTTTTTTTTCTTTTACCTTACTCCTTTTGCCGAGCTTTGAGGTAATTTAATGGAGGCGGTTAAATTAACTGCTCGACGCGAATCGTTCGACGGAACAGAAAAGGAAGATTCACCTCGCTGGGTTTTGCCATGGTATAAGAGCATCTCGCGCGAAGACATTCCACTTCAGATCGCGCTTGATCGTGGAACGCGTTGATGGGTCTTTCGGAGAAGCAACCTCGATCGATGGAAAGCGAGCTTTCTTGTTAGTCGATCAAAGGGATGCGCTCGATCTGTTCTTTCTTCTTTTCTTTTTTTCTTCTTCCTCCTCTTCTTTTATTACTTTTTTTTTCCACCCCGTATCGTCGTATCAGAAGTTCTCGTTAACGGAATGATTTTTAAAAGCGTGCAACTTTTCTTGCCCCTTTTCGTTGATTCGATAATCTCAAAGTGAAATTTTTTTTTTGCCCGTCGACATAAATCTACGTCTCATTTCTTCATTTCTTTTAATTTCTTCATTCGGACATTCAATCGTCTCTCGTCATTCTAATTTATTTAGAAATGAAATTTGCAAAAAAAAAAAAAAAAAAAAAAAAGAAAGAATAAAACAAAAATGATTATTCCAATTTTCTTTCATAATTCAACGATATTCGATAAAATCTAAATCCGATCGATTGATATTCGTAACAAGTGATCTCAACTCGTATTAATTGACTCATGCGAAAAAGTAAAAAAGGAAAAAAGGAAAAAAAAAAAAAGAAAAGAAAAAAGAGGGATCGAAACGCTTAACATCAAATTGGAGATATTCGAAATCCAATTCGTGTGCGAGAGGCGTCATCAATGTCAAATAAGCGAATGAAAAAGGTCACCGATTAATTTACCAGCGATATAAAGACCTTCATAATCGTCGACGGACTCGAGGGAGAACGATTTATACGAGTGAACGCGTATAGACAAGAAAAAGAGAAAAAGAGAAAAATAAAGAGAGAGAGAGAGAGAAAATTCTGCTAACATAGATTCAATAAAGAAAGACCAAATCTATAGATAGATGAAAGTTCATTCTCGCAACGATATCGACCAATCGGGTCTGTACTTTTCGTTCTTTTCTATAGAAAAAGGAAGAGTGAAAGAGAGAGAGAAAGATCGTAACGATAATGCGAGTTATAAGTCATGCATGAGTAAGAAAAATCATATTTTTTTTTTTTTAATATCTTTCACTATCTCTCTCCCTCTCTCTTTTTCTCTTTCTTGCATTCATCCTTTTCATTTAACTTTGAAATAAAGCAAATCTCAAGCCCATCAATATCCTGTCATCAATACAAGGACATTATTCGATAGCCAATAGTCCAACGAAGAAAATAGAAATATAAGGAAGAAAAGTATCGTCTTTCCACAGGAAAGAGTAGGTTTCGTCTCTTTCAACCCCTCTTTCTTCATGCGGCTTGGCACCGAGAATAATGTATCTCCGTTGAAACCGACAGTCCGTTTTACGTCACGCTCCGAGCCGATCTGGCAAAGTGCCCAGATTTTATGGACATTTCCGTGGCACATACTACGTGCACCGTTTCTCCAGGATATTCGTTTATAATACGTACGCCGAGAGAGGTAAAATTAATTTCGCTTCAAGATGACGACGACGACGACGACGACGACGACGACGACGACGACGACGACGAGGACGACGACGACGACGACGTCGATGAATATGTGGTTGTACATGTGCGCGTTCACATAGAAAAGAAGAGTTCTCCGCCTCTCTCGACGATCCCGATAGAATTTATTACAGGATCGCTCGGTTCGTTGCAAGAAAAAAAAAAAAAAAGAAAAAGAAAAAGAAAAAAAAAGGAAAAGAGGAAAACAAAAAATAGAA